>NC_137788.1:91806567-92155867 GCF_963383645.1 Muscardinus avellanarius
TCAGAGGTCGAATGCCCCTAGGTTCCATCCTCAGACCCGCAAAAAAAAAAAAAAAAAAAAAAAATGGAATCTCCAATGCTGAAAACAATTGTGTGCTGATGTTGGCATATTTCTACAGGTAGAAAGAAAGGCTCTAAAGATCCATTTCTAATCTTTCAAGCTTTCTGTTATCAGCAGGATCACTACTGTTTTACTATATAAAAACATCGACTATGCATAAAAGCAAAGAATGTAAAGTTTGCATAGTGGGAATCCCAGCAGCAGTTGGGAGGCTGACACAAGTGGTTCCCAGGTTCCAAGTTAGCCTTGTCAACTTAGTGAGGTCCTCAAAAACTGAACAAGATTCTGTTTAAAAATGAAAATAAATAATAAAAAAACAGGGAGTGTAGCTTGAAGTTACATCCCAGTACCAATAATAATATCCCCAGTAATACTACTATTACTATTACTTAATTTTAAAAATGAAAGAAAAAAAACAATATAATAATACCTGAAAACCAAAAATAAAACACCAAAAAGAATGTGAACATAATTCATGGAATTAAGGGACAACTACTAGTAACTACTTTGTGCTAAGTGGAATAGTCTGGTATTCACAGAACAAAATCCACTATCTAAAAGTGTTTCCAAATTCTTCTCTTTATAGAACTGAAACTTGTCATTTAAAAAAAAAATATTCGAATGTTTGTATTGTTTTTATTGTCCTATATGACTGCTCAATAGACTCTAAATTTTAGAAAATAAGGCCATTGTTTTCTTCTTTTAACTTTTTGTTTTTTGTGTAATTCTAGACTTAGAGAAAATTTAATAGAATATTAAAAATAATTCTATGTAATGTTCAACTGAAATTTCCCCAAATTATAATTTTATTGTATTTGCTTTATTTTTCTCTTCTTTTTTCTTTTTCTAGATTACATATGTGCATACACTTGTGTATGTGCTTGCATGTGCATGTGCAAATGCACACACACACACACACACACACACACACACACACATAATTTTCTGAATTTCTTCAAGTTGTAGAAATGATGCCAAAGCATTTGGACCTTATATTAAGGATATAATCTAGGTAGTAAGATGGAAAAAGAATAAAGGGTTAATTTTTTGTTCGTATTGATTATTCCAAATGAGGAAATGCAGTGCTATATTTCTTGTTTAAGTGTATTTGAAAAGGACACTGGAATTTTATTTTTTTTAATGAAGATAATCTTAAAGATACATTTTCAATCACATTTCCCGTTAATGTCTCGCATACACCCTACTGTCCAATTATACTGTACTGATTACAGTTGGGGAAATTGTCTTTTTAGGATCTCTCTTGATAATTGTCTATTTATTGGAGAAAATGAATATCTGAAAACCATGCTGTGCCCAACCATGTATAAGAGAGAAAAATGACACCCAAATGAACTCAAGTTTATTACCAAGTCGTATGCACAACTTCGTCTTTCTTTTTCTCTTGCTCTGTTTAATCCATCTATAATTAAATTTTATCTACTGCCATAAATAAAAGAAATTACCTGTAGTTAGGGCCACCCTACTTAATTCTTACTTGCACTGCTAGATTCCAAGTGTGTGATTTTACTAGGTGCTAGGTATGTCCCCAGAGCATTGCTAAAATAATTCTAAAAGACCACCTATTTTAAATTCCAAGTTTATTTTTAATTGTTCAACAACACCGAAGTTATTAGCAAATAACCAATCACCATGGCTAATGTAAGTAATTTTGCTTTATGTTTAAAAACACATCACATTTGAACTAGCAGAAAATTCAAATTGACTGGAATTTAAGATTGTACTATAATGATCTGAAAAATTATTATTATTTTTATCAATTCCAAAATGCTGATTTCCATAGTTATTTTGTTTCAGATTCTAAAAATAGATCTTAACTTTTTAAAATATTTGTTTATTTATAATATTTTATTTCAACATGTTTGGAGGTCACTTTGATAAAGAGGAATGCTGATGAAAAACAATACCTAGTTCAAAGGCACTTATTTCATTTATTTAAAAACCTCATAAAAATAAAATAACTACAAATATAGTTCAGTTATATGGTTATACCCTGTGGCAAAGGAAGTTACAGACATCAAATGAATCTCTTAGTCATTTCTTTAAAAATAGATAGCTTTTCAATTGTCATTCCATTCAGCTCTTTTATGTCTTCATAAATATCATGGGATGTGGGCTAATAATAGAGATGGTTTTCTTTTGTTATTCCTAAGATGATGTAAATGAACAAAATAAAACACTATTAATGAAAAGTGCTGCAGAATGGTGATAATAATGATCACATTTAGATACAGCAAATAAAAGAATCATATAATTGTGTGAGACATTTTCATCTAATATAAAATTAGAAGTAATCTGAGGGAAATTATCTCATAAGAAGAAACAGTGAAGTCTTTTATTAAACAGACATTCAAAAGCAATTGATACTTCAGATAGCCAAAGCAAGGAGGAAAATTGAATCTATATAAGAGCAACAGGCATATAGAATTTGAGAACAGGTCACATGCAAACAAAAATTTTTGCATGTAGTATTTGAACTGTAATCTTATTTTTCTGCCTAGCCTGACATTTGACCTAATGGACCTATAATAATACTCTGGAACTGAGAGCAGTAAAATATACCAATAATCCCAAATAAGTATTTATTAAAATATTAAACCCTGTACTTTAAGTTACTTGCTAACTCCTCCAACCCCTTTCTACTATCTAAACTTATTTTTAACATAAAAAAGTTGGTTAATACTATCCTGGATTGGTATCTCCGGATTTTTACTTCATATTAAGTGGTAAATACTATTTAACTATTTACTATTTCACCAATAAGATAAATTACATTGATAGACTTAACATTCTAAACAAACCTTGTATTCCTTGGATAAGCCTCATTTGGTAATGATGTCTTGTGTGTGTAAAGTTTATATAAATTTGAGGATTTTATATAAAGATCTTGTTAAATTTTCCTATGGTGATTAGAGAATATAGTCTATTAGTTATTTCAATCCTTTTTAATTATAAGACTCAGGATATAGTCTATCTTCATAAATGTTTTTTTACATCTCCTTAAACTTGAATTTCCAATTATTGGGTGTAAGTCTGATAATTAATGTAATTATTTAAATATTCTATATCCTTTATGTTTTTAATCAACTTACCTGTTCTATCAAAATATCACTAGAGGGTAGAGATAAAAGTCATCATGAAAGTTTTTAAATTTAAAACTAAAGTCTTTCTTTTCTTCTGTTTGTCTTTTTACCTATTCTTATTTTTCCTCTTCTACCTCATTTTCCCCCTATGAGACTGAGATCTTTTAATCTTAAGGGTTGGTGAAGGGTCAAGTTACTTCTACAACTCTTTCAGAGCTGGCAAGGGGTGTTGACTCTGCCTAGCAATGGAATGAAAGTCCCATAATAATGATGTTAATATCCTTGTGTGTTAATTCCAGGATCTCTGTGATTCTGGAGAGTATGTTTCTATTGTTTGGTCTATTGCTTTTTAAATTACTTTTGTTCTAATTTATTTTAATTTATTATGTATCACAGGTCCTTTTTGTCTGTCTAGTAAGTTCTGTTTTTATATTTAACATTGTAAAATTATGCATTGAGATTCTAAATTTTATTGTTTTATTTGAGAATATATAATTTGGGGGTTAACATTTAACTTATCTAAAACTTTGATCTAGTCTATGATTGACTTTTTTATAATTATTGAGAATTAACCCCATGCTCTAAACTTTTGTTTAAAATATAAAGTTTAATGGATTTTAGTATATTGTAAGGTTATGTCATGATCACCGATATCTAATTCTGGAAAAATATTATCATCAAAACAAATCACATATTATTGAAAATAATTTCTCCCTTCATCTCCAAATCCATGGAACCACTAATCTTTCTGCTTCTATGTTTTCCTATTCTATATATGTACATGTATGTGTGTATGTATGTATGTATGTATATAAATATATATGTGTATATATGTGTGGTATGTGTATATATGTATATATACAAATATGTGTGTATATACATATATACACATATATATACACATATATATATATGTATATATAATTTTTTTAGCATATCACTACATTGCTGAGATTGTCCTCCAATCTGTGATACTCCTGTCTCATCCTCCTAAGTACTGGGGTTATAAAAATTTACCACCATGTCTAGTTGTATTTGTTATATTTTATATAAAGAGAACTGTATAATATGAGATTTTTTGCTGAACTTCTTTCACATAAAGTCTTTAAGGGCCATCCATGTTATAAGTGTATTGCTATCTCATTAGATTTTAAGACAATACTATTATGTAGTGTGAATATGACGACTTGTCATTATCCACTCATCAACTGGGGTATATTTGACTTCTTTCAATTTCTGCTCATTATATATATAATACTACTGTTAATGTATATATGTGAGTTTTTGTATGGATACATTTCTTACTCTTTTAGGAATTCCAGTGCATATACTGTTATATGATAAATATTTAAAGTTTTAGAAAGAGCCAAACTCCTTTTCAAATTGGCTTTCATTCCCACCTCAATGTATGAGGATCCGATTTCTTCCTATACTCACCAACTGGTATCTGTCTTTATGCTAAGAGCCGTGGAAGTGAATGGGAATTGGTATTTCATTTGATTTTGGTCAAGGTAATGCAGGCATAGTTAAAAAGTGGCAGCAGAGCACTTCTTTTCAGTTTTTGGAATAATTTGAGAAGTATTGAAATTCATTAAGCATTTTGTAGTATTCAGCTTGTAAAACCATCAGGTCCTAGACTTTGCTTTAATGAAAGAATTTTAATACTCTTTTAATCTTGTTACTTGTTATAGATCTATTTACATTTCAGCTTATTTTTTACTCAGTTTTCATAGATTATATCTCTCCAGAAATTTGTCAATTTCTTCTAGACTTTTCAAATACTTGTCATGTAATTGTTCATATTAGTTTCTTCTAATCTTTTTTATTCACGTTATCAGCTGTAATGTCTCCTTTTTATTTTTTATTTTATTTTCTGAGGTCTTCTCTCTTTTTCTTTTAGTGTAGTTAACAGTGTATCAATTTTATTTCCATTTTCAAAAATTAACAATTTATTGATCTTTTGTAATTATTTCAATCTTGATATTGCTATTTTTCCTTTGGTCTTTATTATTTTTCCTTCTTTGATTTTTGCATTTGTTTTTGCTTTTCTAAGTCTTTGCATAGATGTATATTGTTAGATTGATAACTTCTTTTTGATGTATACATTTATTTCTATAAACTTCCCTGTTAATACTACTTTCACTTTACCTCATATAATTTAAAATATTTTGTTTTAATTTATTGTTTCAAGAAATTATTTTATTTCTCTTTTAATTTATTCAATGACATACTGGTAATCTAAGAGCATATTTTTCATTTTCCACTTACTTGTATATTTTTCACTTAAAATTTTCACAGTGATCTGAAAATTTACATATGACTTCATATTTTTAAAAAACTTAGAGTCTTAATTTTGTGGCCTACCATATGATCTTTCCTGGAGATGGTTCTGTGTACTGATGAGAAGGTCATATATTGTGATGGTATAAAATAAAATATATGTTAGAGATTGGTTAGGTTTATTTACTGCACAGTATTCTAAATCTAAACCAAACCAGACATGTTATTATTGGGCTATAAACCTTTATCAAGGCCCTCTTTAATTTAACTAGACCTTATTTCCAAAATAATAAAAACAACAGAAACAATAATAATAATAATAATAATAATGCTGAGAGTACAGTTCAGAGGTAGCATACACCAGTTTTTAATTCCTAGTACCACAGACACACACACACACACACAAGAAAATACTAAATGAACTATTTTTGTTTTATGAATAAACCAATAAATTATATTTCCTTCTATAATAGATAATTTAGAACATTTAAAAAATATTTAGACATTTAAAATTTTCTTGGGTAAAAATATGATTAGATTAATTATTTTGAATTACATACAAGAAAAAATATAGAAAAGCAAACATCATATCTAACAACCTTGGGGCATCTGTAACAAGAAATATGCAGTAATATATAATAATATATCTAAAAATGATTTTGGAATAAAATGATACAATTGTATATTAACTATATATGACATTTATGAGATGCTTCAAATATATTATAAAAATATAAATTTTACTTATGCTGTAGACCACTAACCCTCAAAATAGTTGTAACATCAGCCTGGATAACTTGATTTCACTGCTTGCAGTAAGTTGGAATTAATTATATGGCTTAACATTAGTTCAAAACTTTCATTCCTGCAAAGATTTTCTAGTTTATAACATGAAGGCACTGACTGCTCTGTGTAAGTGTTCTTTCATAGTCCTGATCTCCCTTACATATTCCTTTGCAGGCTTTCAGTAGAACCTACTGCTTGGTATATGGATTTTTTTTTACCCACTTCTTACAGTGGAAACACAAATGAGGAAACAAATTGATTTTATTTAATCCATGTATCTAAACTACTGCCCCAGTCATATGAACCAAAATCTCTTTCTCAGCCTCTTAATTGAAGGTTTGTCTAATTTTTACTTGTTTTCCTGTTCTTACCTCTATTAGTCTCTTATGTGTATTTTTCCAGAAATATAACTAACATGAATTAATCAGTTGGGTGAGTAATAATAATTTTACAAAGATTGTGTCAAAACAAGGAGATTTAGCTGAACATGGAGGTGCATACTTTAATCCTAGTACTTGGGAGGCTGAAACAGGAGGATCTCAGGTTTGTGGCCAGTCTCAGCTACTTAGTGAGGCCCTCTGCAACTTAGTTAGACCCTGTTTTAAAATAAAAAATAGGGCTGAGGGTATATCTCAGATGGAATGTCCCTACATTCCATCCCCAGCACCACAAAAAAGTGAAAATTTAAAATAAAGTTTAAAATATGACACAATAGATAACTAAGTATTTGCAAATGACATGGCATTGTACTTAGAAGACCCATCAAACTCAGCCAAAAAGCTTATAGAACTGTAAAACAAATTCAGTACTATGTCAGTACAAAATCAATCATAAAAATTTTTCTTATATACAAACCATAAACCCACTGAATCTATTGAATTCACAGATTCAATGCAATATGCATTAAATTACCAAGACCATTCCTCAGAGACGTAAAAAAATCAGTCCTTAAAATCATGTGGAAAAAAACAATAACAAAAAACAAAAAAACCAGAATAGCCAAAGTCATTCTCAGCAACAAAAACCATGTAGGAAGAATCACAATACTTGACTCAAAGCTATATTACAAAGTTATAGTAATAAGAATAGTATGATATTGGTACAAAAACAGAATAGAAGACTCAGAAACAAATCCCCATACTTATAGCCAATTGATTTTTGGCAAAGGGGCCAAAAACATACATGAATAAAGATAGCTTCTACAACAGTGGTGCTGGCAAAACCGGTTAACCATATGCAAAAAAATGGCAATAAACCCCACTTTGTTATTCTGTACAAGAGTCAATTTAAGATGGATAAAAGCCTTGGAAATTAGACCAGAGACTTTGCAGCTCCTTTAAGAGGGCATAGGTTCAACACTGCAACACAGAGACACATGTAAAAACTTTCTCAACAAGACCCCAAAGGCACAAGAAACTATAAGAAGAATCAAAGAATGGGATTTCATTAAACTTAAGAGCTTCTGTACTGCAAAAAAACACCTATCAAAAACCTCAACAAAGCCTGATGTGGTGGTACACGCTTGTAATCCCAACATTTGGGAGGCTGAGACAGGACAATCATAGTTCGCAGCCAGCCTCAGCTACTTAGTGAGGTCCTCTGCAACTCAGTGAAACCCTGTTTTTAATAAAAAATTAAAAAATCATGATGAGGGTGTAATCAGAGATAGAATACCCCTGGGCTTCATCCCCAGAGAGCCAACAGAATGGGAGAAAAATTTTGCCAACTAGTCCTTCTATAGAGGACTAAAATCTAGAATATACCAACAACTCAAGAAACTCAGCACTAAGAAAAATAACCCAATAGAAATGGGCAAGTGAACTAAATAGACACTTCACAAAAGAAGAAATTCAAATGACCAATAAATGTATGAAAAAATGTTCAGCATCATTAGTAATCAGAGAGATCCAAATCAAAACTACCCTGAGATTTCACCTAACTCCAATTAGGATGCCAATCATTCAAAACACAAACAACAAATACTAGTGAGGATGTGGAGAAGTGGGAACTTTAATACATTGTTTGTAGAATTGCAAATTAGTGCAACCACTTTGGAAAACAGTATGGAAGATCCTCAGAAGAACGGGAATGAACCTATTATAAGATTCAGTAATACCACTTCTGGGTATCTACCCAAAAGAATAGAAGCCAAACTACCAAACTAATGTGTGCATATTTATGTTCATAGCTGCGCTATTCACAATTGCCAAATTATAGATCCAGCCAAGATGTTCATCAACAGATAAATAGATTACAAAACTATGAAATATGTATACAATGGAAATTTTTTTTGGTGGTACTGGGGTTCCTGGAAACCCTTCTACCTCCAGGCTACACTCCCAGACCTATTTTTTATACTTTTTTATTTGGAAACAGGGTCTTTAAGCCAGCGCGCAGTGCCTTTGAACCTGTGCAATCCTAGTGTCTCTGCCTCCCAAGCGCGGGGATTACAACGTGTGCCACAATGCTCGGCATACAATGGAATTTTACTCAGCCACAAAGAAGAACAAAATTGCATCATTTGTGAGGAAATGGATGGAAATGGAGCACATTGTGCTAACTGAGATTAGTCAGTCACAAAAAGTAAAATGTCAGATGCTTTCTCTACTATGCAGAAGCTAGGGAGAAAATGTATAATAGGAGGAACTCAAAATGAGGAAGGAAAAACCATAAATAATCAAATAATATGACTTACCTGAGGGGGATGGGAAAGGGAACAGGGAAATTTTCTAATGTATGTGATTTACATTCATAAACATCAAAGTCAATCAGTAAGCCAAACATGAGAAGGAGGGAGGGGAACAGGAACGGGGTGGGAATTGGGAAAGGACTAAATAAGTGATGTGTGCATGTATGCCTCTACCATCTTGTACTCCATTATGATGTATGATTACAATGCACCAATAAAAATTTTAAAAAATTTAAAAATTAATTAAAAATAACTAAGTATGAATTTAGTTAATTTTATTTCCTTTAGTGTCTATTAACATATTTTATCATTTTATTTTATAAATATGTATTAACTAGACATATATTAGTGCCTTCAGTATAATATTTCTACATATGCATAGAGCATACACTAATTAAATGAAGCCTCCTTTTTCATTTCTTACCCAGTCCAACCTTTAGTTATCATTACTTTACATTCAGATAGACTTCTTAGCTTAAACAAAGAGAGAAGATGCGGTTCTCTTATTTGTGTATGTAGCATATTTCACCTAATATCCCCTAATACTACTCATTTTGCTACAAATGACAGAACTTAATTTTTCTTTATAGCTGAATAATATTTTAATGTGTATATATGTTGCATTTTCTTTTTCCGGTCATCCATTAGTGGGACTATACACTGACTCCATATCTTAATGATTCTGCATATTCTTAGGAATGCATATATCTTTTTGGTATGCTTTCTTTGGCTATGCATCAAAAGATAGCTAGGTCATATCATAGATCTACTTTTAGTTTTTTGAGAAATTTTCATATTGTTAGCCATAGAGGCGGTACTACTTTACTTTCAGACCAACAATGCATTAGAGTTACTTTTTCTCCACAACATCATGTATTATTTTTTATTACTTGATAATATCCAAACTAAGGTCAGACATTATCTCACTTTGACTTGCATTTACCTGATAGGTAGTAATATTGAATCTCTTTTTGTGTCTTGCCCGTTTGTATTTTTCTTTAGAAGTATCTATTCAGATCATTAGAAAATTTTTGTATTTTTATTGGGGTATTAGTCTCACTATGCAGTTCATAATGATAGTGATATGCACGCAGCAATTGGTGAGTTTTCCCCCAGCTCCCACCCCACCCCCCCTCTTTCCTCATACAAAATATTGAGATTGGCATTGGTTTTCTCACATACATACATGATTTCTATGTAAGTCTTTTCTTCATCCATTATCCCTTCTCCTTCCCCCATTTCACCAAAACCATCTCCCTGGCTCCCCTGGGGCTTCTCCTTCATCATCTAAAGTCCTTTCTATGTACCAATTTCTCCTTCGTTTCTGTATATGAGAAAAAAAATGCACCACCCTCAATTTTCTGTGACTGAGTAATCATGCTTAATGTTCTCCAGATTCATTCATTTTCCTGCAAGTGACATAATTTTGGTTTTTGCTTTATTGTTGAGTAAAATTCCACTGTGTGTATATGATATAAATTAAATCCACTCACCTGTTGGTGGACATCTAGGTTGGTTCTATACTTTGGCTATTATAAAATGTGCTGCTATAAATCTGAAAAAATGTTCAACAGCATTAGCAAACAGGTAGATGCTATTTAAAACTACAACTATACTAAGATTCTATTTAACCACAATCAGAGTGGCAATCACTAAGTAAAAATTAAAATAAAATAAATCCTGGAGAGGATGTGGGGAAATACAAACTCTTCTACACTGTCAGTGGGACTAAATTAGTGCAGCCATCTATGGAAATCAATATGGGAATTCCTCAGAAAACTAGAAATGAAATCACTGTATGATTCAGCTATACCACTTCTTCATATCCTTCCAAAGGGACTTAAATCAGAATACTCTAATAATATATGTATATTTGTTTATAGCAAAAGTAAAATTAAAACAGTTTTTAAGATTTTTTAAAATAATTATATTGATGCATTATAATCACATATCATAATGTAGTTCATTGTGATAGTCATGTACATGCACAAAACACTTGGTGAGTTTTCCCCTGGTTCCCTCTGTATACTTCTCCCCCCAGCACAAGATACTGAGATTGGCATTGATATTCTCACATCTGTACTTACTGTCAGTGGAAGTGTTTTCTTCAGTAATTCTTCCTCTCTCCCCAGCCTTCCCCTAGACCACTTTCCTTGCTCTGCTGGGTTTTCTCCTTCATTACATAAAGTCCTTGTAATTCCATGCATGTTCTAAATATCACCTGTCGGTCGCAGTGACGACTCTTACACGATCTTCCTCAAGCAGTTTTATTACCCCAGGTTCTTGTACAGTTCCTCTTTAATGCTCTCTCAACGCCCTCTCAGGTAAAAACAACATCAGTCTTCTATCCTCTCCCTCATCACTCCACCAACCCTCCTTCTGGCACTCTACGTCTCTGCTGCAGCACACACCGGTCACAATGGTGGCTTTGTGAACATGTCCGTCCCAGCTCGGAGCCCAGAGCAGTCCGCCAAGAAACTGCTCTTCCTGTCCACCAACCCTCTTCTCCTTCTCCTTCCCCCACTAGGGCATGCGCGCTTTTTAACCTTCTCCTGGGCGGGCAGGTGGTAGCACGAGGCGTTGCGTCACTAATTATCCGTAAGGCGCCTGATAGGGCTCACTGCGCAGGCTCAGGG
The DNA here is from genome assembly GCF_963383645.1 of Muscardinus avellanarius. Classification (NCBI taxonomy): domain Eukaryota; kingdom Metazoa; phylum Chordata; class Mammalia; order Rodentia; family Gliridae; genus Muscardinus; species Muscardinus avellanarius. The sequence continues at coordinate 91,818,120 of NC_137788.1, forward strand.
CACCGCCAGCCTCGTGAGCCTCGTGACTTGGCTGCAAGCCCAGGCGCCATCTTGAGTCCACGCTGGCAACAAGCCTGGGTGCCACCTCGGTCCTGCCGAGTGGGCCCCAACATATCTCCCTTTTTGTTTTATTAAAATAAGGCTCGGGATCGTGCCTGTCTTAGGTTGCCGACCCTCAAGGACCATTCTTACCCGTCATTGGGAGAACAATAGCATGATTGTTTCCCTGTCTTAGGTTGAAAGGTCCCGGGGATGATCTTACCCGTCACTGACTACCGATCCAGCATACTGAACCATAAATGGGGAGATAAGCCAGCTTCTAGGGCTGCCAGAGCTTGCACCAATATGCGCTGTTGTTGCAGTGCGCGTTGTCGAGTTCGCCTGATATATCCAACCATGAAACATCATGCTACCACCAGCAAGAATGCCCAGAACGCCATGCCACCCCAGTCTTTTAAAAAACCCAATGTTCCGTGTATTAAGTCCATTCATTGTTGTACTGCGGCGACTTCCACGCGGGTAGAATTAATTGCAGCGATGGATGCTCATAGCTCAATCATGGTGTGTTCAAATTCACGGCTCCAAGTTCCTAGAAGCGTCTTGCTTAATTGACGAAACAAATTGCCTGCATGGGAGAAATTCTGATACTGCACATACGTTATACATATAGTCCAGATAATTGAGCTTGCAGAGCCATGCCAGCAGCCACATGTGAGGATAGAGCATTCATAGTGGCTGCAATAGCTGCCACGGCCACAGAGGCCACAATTACAGCAATAAGAGCAGAAATTCCAAAGTCTCCAAGGATGCATAGAAGCATAGCAGAAAGTCAGAAAACAGGTATCAATAAAACAACCTAAACTATCATTAACCAAGGTAAAGGAAGAGGGAAAGTAGAAATAATTCCCCAAAGATCTTAAAGAAAACAACTCATCTCTACGGTACCGAGCAGCAGCCTCCTCCCCAGGAAACTTAACACAGAGCATATCCTCCAACACATATGCAAAAAACAAAAAACTTATTTTTTGACCCATTGTATATTTTTACAACTCTTACGTTAGGAACTAATCTTCTGACCTATCCTTTATTACTATTTACACATTAGGCGCCTTCATTTTCTATCTTAGTTTCTTTCTTCATTTTCTAAGTTTTTTTTTTTTTTTTTTCAGCTAACCTCAGGTGTCTTCCATCTATGGTGGTGGATTAGGAGAGGGAGGGGGAGGAGCGGAAGGTTTAGGGCGTTTCATTTTTTCTATGAATTCTAACAGAGCTTCTTCCTTCTTAGAAATTTCTTTCGCTTTCAAATTTTCTAAAATGGCTGCTTTCACTTTAGCAACCTTAGACCTTTTCGTCGCAACACCTGCGAACCTTCACAGCGCTGTCCCTCGCTTATCCGTGAGCCTCGCTTATCCGCGAGCCTTATTTACTTCTACCTTGTCGAATCAGGACCAGCCCGATTCTCTAACTTGCTTACACTAAAAAATATCCTCCTTAATGGAGCCCCCTGTTGATCGGGGTAACTTGCTTACACTAAAAAATATCCTCCTTAATGGAGCCCCCTTTGATCGGGGTAACTTGCTTACACTAAAAAATATCCTCCTTAATGGAGCCCCCTTTGATCGGGGTAACTTGCTTACACTAAAAAATATCCTCCTTAATGGAGCCCCCTTTGATCGGGGTAACTTGCTTACACTAAAAAATATCCTCCTTAATGGAGCCCCCTTTGATCGGGGAAAATAACCCTCCGTAAACGGAGCCTCCTCCTCCCTTTTCGGAGTCAAAGGAGTACTTACCAGCCAGCTGCCCTGGACTGCCAAGGTTCTGATCAAAGACACGATCTTCCTCAAGCAGTTTTATTACCCCAGGTTCTTGTACAGTTACCAGCCAGCTGCCCTGGACTGCCGAGGTTCTGATCGAAGCGAAGGTCCCCGTACGGGCCACCACTTGTCGGTCGCAGTGACGACTCTTACACGATCTTCCTCAAGCAGTTTTATTACCCCAGGTTCTTGTACAGTTCCTCTTTAATGCTCTCTCAACGCCCTCTCAGGTAAAAACAACATCAGTCTTCTATCCTCTCCCTCATCACTCCACCAACCCTCCTTCTGGCACTCTACGTCTCTGCTGCAGCACACACCGGTCACAATGGTGGCTTTGTGAACATGTCCATCCCAGCTCGGAGCCCAGAGCAGTCCGCCAAGAAACTGCTCTTCCTGTCCACCAACCCTCTTCTCCTTCTCCTTCCCCCGCTAGGGCATGCGCGCTTTTTAACCTTCTCCTGGGCGGGCAGGTGGTAGCACGAGGCGTTGCGTCACTAATTATCCGTAAGGCGCCTGATAGGGCTCACTGCGCAGGCTCAGGGCACCGCCAGCCTCGTGAGCCTCGTGACTTGGCTGCAAGCCCAGGCGCCATCTTGAGTCCACGCTGGCAACAAGCCTGGGTGCCACCTCGGTCCTGCCGAGTGGGCCCCAACAATCACCCTTCTGCTAGAGAAGTAGTTACATACATTTGTCTCAGTATGTAGTTGATTCTTCACACTGTTGCTTGTTTGGTCCACTGCTGTGACACATCTTAGTTTTATATGATCCTAGTTGTCTATTTTTTGGTTTGTTTCATATACTTCTGGAGTCATATTCAAACAACCATTGTCCGTATCAACCTAAAAAATTTACCACATTTTCTTCAAGTAGTTTTATGATTATAGGTCTTACATTTAGATCTTTAATCCATTTTGAATTGATTCTTAAATAGGATGGGAGATAAAGCTCATGTTTTACTCTTTCGCATTTAGATATTCAGTTTTCCCAGAGCCAGTTAGTAAAAATACTGTTCTTTCTCCGTTATATATTTTGATGCATGTAAAATAATCAATCTTTATTCCAAGTAAAGTAGATTTCTCCAAGAATAAAAAATAAGTCATATAGATATATTAAGTTGATAAAAATTTTCACATGTTAAAAAATTTATTGGAATTTAGTGTTGAAAATATAGTAGTACCTACCAAAGAGTAAAATTAAAGATTTACTTTATGAAATCTGACTTTTTTGTTATATAACACCCACTTATTCTGGTTAATTACATAAACTTTAAATCATGCATTCCCTCCTTAAAAAACAGAGGTTGTGTAATAGCATTTTTAATAGTTATGAATAAATGGAAACTTTTGGATATGCTTGTTAGAAGTGAAAATTCCCTAATTAAATATTTTCTTGGATGAAACTGCTTGCTCTATCTATTTTATAGTCTATATTAAATCAGTATCCAAGTTAGGATTAATGAAGTTTTAAGGCAGAACAGAATAATAATAGAGATTATTATTCTGACTCTGCTTATAACTCCTAGTAAATCTGTGGTTTTGATAGTAGAAGTACTTTCTGGCAAACTGAAAATTAGAGAGTAAATTCTTATGTTCTTGTTTGGTTTAGGGCTGGGCATAAATTCATAGAACTCAAAATATTTTCACTGCTTTCAAATGATATGTTACTTTTAAATATTCTATTTATGTTACTGATTCCTTATACTTTATAAAGCTGATCAATTGTAACCCATTTTTTATATTTTATGTCAAAATGGAAATGAAGTATACTTGTAAATTTTGTCATATTATAGGCTTTTATACATTAATTGTGAAGAAATTAGCATATGGATATGCTTTCTCTTAAATTTCTTCTGTAATAGAAATTAAACTTCCAGCTGGTCATGGTGACACATGCTTCTAATCCCAGCACTGGAGAGGCTGAGACAGGAAGATAATTGATGGTTCAAAGACATCCTGGGCAATGTAACAAGGCTTTTAAAAACCTAGTGAGATCCTATTTCCAAATAAAGAAATAAAATAAAGCTGGGGACACAGCTTTGAGGTAGAATGCCTCTAGTTTTAGCCTCCAGTAACAAAATACAATGCAATGCAATACAGTGCAATGCATTATAATAAACTTTGATATCTTATATTTTGTAACTCATTCCTGGTTCATTTCATTTCAATGCTTATGCTTTATATATTATTATTTAACATTTGCCTTAGCATATGCATTTCTAATAGAATATAATATTTTTACTAAACTCAGTTATTAGTGGTTTATTAGATGTCAGTGATTTTTTCTGGCTAAAGACAGATTTATGTTCTGACTGATAATTTACAACCTCCATCAGAATTCTTTAGCATTCTGTATATTCAAATATTGCATATTCTTCTTCATTCAGAACATTCTATTACACAGTTTTCTTGATTTTATCTCACATATTGTTTTCTAATATACGTACCTGTAAGATGTAGCAATATGATTTAGTCAAATTATATATCATCTCTAATACCTCATACATGGCCCATATCATTTTTTTATTTTTTGCAATAAATTGTTTTTCATTCTTGAAAACACATATAAAGCCTTTTCTCAATTTGGTAAAACATTTCTCTTATAAAATAACAAAAACAGTAAACTCTCATTTAATATATAGTGGATAAGAATTTTAAATTTTATATATTGTGACTTCTAAAATGTTAAATATTTGAATGTTATATTTACTTATATTTGCATATTACATATATTTTCATAACATCACTCAAGTAAATGCAAAATTATTAAAATGTAAATTTACTGGCATTTAATATAATCCCCTGCATTTTCAAAATAATTTTATTTACCTAAGTTTTATAAAATGACTCATAGAATATTTTTATTTTCTTTAAATAATTTGTTGATGTACATTTCTAATATTTTTCAGTCATACCAAACTTTATTCTCAACACATACAGTAGTCTTTTCTATAAAATAATACAATTGGTATTATAGTAAAAGCTTCTTTATAATGTTCCTTATGCCCATTTGTAATCTAAGATGGCATTATTACCCTACAGAGGAGTCATTTGTGGAAAGCTGCAAAGGACAATGAAAATAGATATTGTGTTATTCTTTTTTATATTGCTTAAGAGCGTCATATGCAGGCTAAGCACTTTAGGAAAAATGGTAATTTTTACAGTAAGCTAAAAATCAACACTATAAGAAAAATGTGTTTTAGATAATTTTAGACAGTATACATTAATGCCATAGTTTTCATCTTTAAATCACAATTTATCTAAATAACAAGTAAATTTTATATTTGATTGGTTGGTAAATACAAATATAAAAAATTTCTCCAAGACTAAAATAAATGCTTTTCTCTATTTTTTACTCAGAATCCATCAAAAAATGACATAAAGAATAAAAATAGAAAGTAGTAAAATATCTTCATGGAATTAGAAGACACCATAATTTATAAAGAGTAACATAAAAGGATGCTACATGCTTGTAATCTCAGCATTCAGAAGGCTGACACTGGAGGGTCGTGATTTGCGGATTGCCTCAGCTACTTAGTGAGACCCTGTCTCAAAATAAAGAAAAAAATATACAGCAGGGGCTGTAGCTCGGAGGTCTAATTTCTCTGGGTTCCAACCCAGACCCGCAAAAAAAAAAAAAAAAAAAAAAAAAAAAAAGATGCTACAAATAAAATGGACCAAACTGAGAAAGAAAAAATATGTAAATCTATGTAGCTTTTGAGTGACAATTATCAGAAACAGGTAGCATAATGACCTAATCTATAACATTCATTCATTTATTCATTCATTCAGTTTTTTCATGAATGAATGGGCAGCAGGATTGGTGGCATGCATGATCACAGTAATTTCCTGCAGCTATGATTAATATCAGTGCATAGTAAAAGAGTGGATGATGACATAGTAATAAATAATGTGGAATATTGCATTTAAATTAAGCAGGCTTAAGCCAGGGGTGGTGCTTGTAATTCCGGTCCTTGTCAGGCTCAGATAAGAGGATCACAGGTTTATAGCTAGCCTCAGCACCTTAATGAGGCCCTCTGAAACCTACTAAGGCCTTGTTTCAAAATAAAAACTACAATAGGGTTGGGGGTATAGCTCAGAGGTAGAATGTTCCTGGGTTTAATACCTAGTACCACAAAAAGAAAAAAGAAAATACCAGGCATGCAAATGGCAGTCCCAAGCATTAATCTGTTTTCTGTTGTAATGACTCAATACCATAGACAGGGTAAGTCATAAAAGATGTATTTTTTTTGTATATTTGCCTTAGCACATAACTAACTATATATGGAAAATTGGTAAAATACATGGTAGAAATGAAATGTGATACAAAACTGATTAGCCATTTTATTTATTTTTTTTAATTTTAATTTTTATTTATTTATTTATTTTTGGTGGTACTGGGGTTCCTGGAAGCCCTTCTACCTCCGGGATACACTCCCAGACCTAGTTTTACATTTTTATTTGGAAACAGGGTCTTCTAAGCCAGCGCGCGGCTGGCTTCGAACCTCCATGATCCTCCTATCTCTGCCTCCCAAGCGCAGGGATTACAAGGGTGCGCCACCATGTCCGGTTTAGCCATTTTAAAATCATTAACATTGTTAGAAAAAGCTGGTATTCGCTTTTGCCATGTTATCATAAATATTATTTAATGTGGTCTATAATACATGGCATAATTATTTGTGAAGTATTATTTTGAATTTTATTGCCTTGTAAATTGAAGTGAATTTAAGTCATTTACTTTTCCTGAAAATATAAATCTTAACATAGATATGCATGCATTAGTTTGGTAGTTTGTTTTCCATTCTTTTGAGTAGATACCCAGAGTGGTACTGCTGGACCATACTAAACTACTGAACTAATGCATGCATATCTATGTTCATAGCTGCACAACTCGCAATGAAACCAGCCAAGATGTTCATCAACAAATGAATGAATTACAAAACTATGGAATATATACACAATGAAATTTTACTCAGCCATAAAGAAGAACTAAATGATGTCATCTACAGGGAAATTGATGGAACTAGAGAAAGTTATGCTAAGTGAGATTAGTCAGTCACAGAAAGTGAGAAGTCAGATAATTCCCTAATATGTGGAAGCTAAAGATAAAATGGGTTATAGGAGGAACTCTAGACAAAGAAGGAGAAATTATAGATGAGTAAATAACATGACCTAACGAAGAAGGATGGAAAGGGAAAGAGGAAAATTTCCTAAAGTATGCAATATACATTCATAAATATATCAAAGTCAATTGCTAAGCCAAATATGAGAAGAATGGAGGGAGGAGGGATGGGATGGGAATTAGGTAAGGGCTAAATGAGTGATTTGTGCATGTATGCCTCTAACATCTTGTACTCCATTAAGATGTACAAATAAAATGCACCAATATAAATGTAAAAAAGAAAATATAAGTCTGTTCAGAAAAGAGTTCTAATTATTGCCCATCAATGAGAACTTTCTTTGCAGTTTTTATTATACTACAAGTGATCAAGGATTTATATTTTTTAAAAAGTTTAGTATTTGTAAAAAATTATAAACTTCTAGTAAAAAACTAAACCATGGATTATAAGATATGGATAGATATGGATAGATTAATGTTTCATATCTCAATACTATGTTCATATTTAGTAAAATGCTTTTAACATTAAATTTGAAATTAGAAGATTCAAACAAGTAATTCCCTTGTCATTTGAAGTACATCAACATTTGTAGGTATTCTTATTTCACTGATAACAAGGTAAATAACAATGTGAATTATTTCTCAATTATTATTTAAGCAGAACAATTTTATATTTCTTGGGATTTATGTAGAGAGAAAGCAGTTCCCTAAAGTAATAGAAACAATCAAAATGCCAAACAAAAATGACACAGTGATTTCAGTAAAGCTTACTTGACAGAAAGATATCTTTAAAATCTAAATAATGAAACTGTTTAAATAATGGACTTAAAGACATTTAAAGTTTTTTTTAGAAAATAACAATTAAAATGGTGGAAGATTGAAACAGAATAAGAACCTAAGGTAAGCTTGTCCCTAACTTATCTTGATGAGCTCTGAGTTGAGCAGCATCCACATCCCAGACTACCTTCATAGGAGATGGGAACTAAAGATAGAGAAACTCAAGTATGTCTACAAAGATGCTTTTAAACTCTGAGGCTTCAAACAAAAGAAGCAACAAAACCCTAAACAAGTGTAAACATAAGAACAAAAACCTGTGTCCCTCAACAGCAGAAACTCTGGAAAACCCTCAAAGTTCTCATATCCAGCAACCTGAGATGTATTCCACAGATAGAGAGAGTACTAAACACATAATTGAACACCCCTGTTGTGATACTGGACAGAAAAAGGTGACCCAGCTCATATCTTATCCCTTCCTCCCTAGACCCTCTGCGCATCTGTCAGCAGAAGTGAGTGTGCAATCCACAGGGAGGTTTTTTGTTGTTTTTTTTTTTTTTTGTGTGTGTGCAGGTCACACACCATGAGGAATGAAAAGAAGACCATAAAAAGAGGGTGGGAATATATGCAGACATTGGCTACACATCACACATAAAATTTTGAGAAAAACACCAGGTTTAAAAATTGCACACCAAGCCGGGCATGGTGGCACACACTTGTAATTCCAGCTTTCAGGAGGCTGAGACCGGGAGGATCGCGGATCGCAGTTCGTGGACAGGACAGCCTCAGCTACTTAGTGAGGCTCTCTGCAACTTAGGGAGACCCGGTTTTAAAAAATATAAACAGAATAAAAAATAGGGCAAGGGGTGTAGCTCGGAGGTTGAATGCCCCTGGGTTCCATCCCCAGATTCAAAAAAAAAAAAAAAAAATTGCAGACCAGTGCAGCCTTTATTTTTGTGGAGACCAAGACTCTCTGAGCTTGCTTTGGGACAGTCCTTGGGTTTGGATACTGATGGTCAGCACCTGCACAGATAGAGAGAGACATTTGGTATAGGATCTCACTAGATGCTCTATTAAGACTGTTTCTTTGTTTTTTTGCTACTGGTATATGTTGGTTGATTGGTAGATTGTTTGTGTGTCTATGTTTTATCATTTTTCCTATTGCATTTTTATTCTCTTTTTCTCCTTTTCTTTTTCTTTTTCTTCTCTCTCTCTCTTTTTTTTTTTTTTTTTTTTTTGAGATGCTGAAGATTATCCTTAAGACCCTTGTGAACACTGGGTGAGTGCCCTGGGCCACACCCTAAGCCCCAGCCTAGAAGAGTCTCTTCCCAGCACTTGCAGTCAAGGCCAGCCCTTCCCTACTCCTCTGGTACGCCCTGCCTCTTTAACTAAATAGAAATTCCTACAGGTAAGGAAGCGCTTGAACCAGAGCTTTGGAGCAGCAAGCACATCTCTTCTAAGCAAACAAATCCAAAAATTAAAAAAAAAAAACAGTAAGGAACTATCTAAAGCCAAAACATAATCCAGCTCTTCTCCAGAAATTGTATTCACTTTTGGTTAAACAATGTTTAAGCCCCCCTTTTTTTCTTTTTCTCCTTTTCTCTTGTAAGTATATGTGACTGTCTATGTTCTGGTTTGTTTATTTGACTTTCAGTGCATCTGCATCTATTTGCTGGTTTCTTGTATTTTATCCACTTCTTATCACTATAATCATTCTATACTGGTCACTAGAATTTTTCTTTATTTTTAGTATCTTTATTTTTATTATCTTTATCCTAACCTTAAACTCTTGTCCTTTGTGATTCTACTTTTTACTTCAGCCTATTCTTGTATACCTCACTCTACTTTCTCTTCACTCAACCTTCACCTTTGATTATATCACAGTTTGCCCTTGTGTACAGAAGATCACTCCTCTAATCCCCTACTATTGAGGCTGGACCAGATAGATAAGCCAATAAGATGAAATTACATACAGGCCAATTTTAGCCAACAGAAAGAGTATTCAAGCACCCCCACATTTAGAAATTTAAAAATGTACAGATTACAAACTGCACTTGCCCAAATTCAGAGACCTCTCTATTAGGAAGGTAGCAGTCAGATCTCCTCTCCTTAACACCCGTAGCACATCAATGCCACACTCAAAATGGGCAAATAGAATCCTGGAATAACTGCACTGCAATCCAGGCAATCTATAAGAAGAACAACAGAGGGGTAATATGAGACAGAGATTTCAAAGACAACATTGTAAAGTGATACTCAAAAGAAAGCTGTGAATAACTATACAGCTGAGGCTATTTCACTTTTAAGCTATACATTGAGGTAAATATTTATGTCCAGAATAGGATTTTATAAAGGGAGAGAGATTAGACCTAGAAAACCCACAGAATGAGAAGGATAAAGAAATAGCCAGCAAAAGTTACAAAGATACAAATGTAAAAAACTTAAGAAACTTGAAAACATGAGAAAAAAAGAATAGCAAGGAAACAATGAGCCCCCACAATTCTTTCTTTCTTTCTTTCTTTCTTTCTTTCTTTCTTTCTTTCTTTCTTTCTTTCTTTCTTTCTCTCTTTCTTTCTTTTTTTTGGTGGTACTGAGGTTCCTGGAAGCCCTTCTACCTCTGGGCTACACTCCCAGACCTATTTGTTATATTTTTTAAATTTGGAAACAGGGTCTCTGAAGCCAACACGGCTGGCTCCGAAACAGCGCAATTCTCCTGTCTCTGCTTCCCAAGCACTGGAATTACAAGCATCCGCCACCACGCCTGGCTACTTTTTAATTTTTGAAACAGGGTCTCACTGAGTTGCAAAGGGGCTTACTAAGTAGCTGAGTCTGTCTGTGAAACAAGATCCTCTGATCACCACCTCCTGAATGCTGGGATTATAAGGGTGCACCACCATGCCTGGCCAACATCCAGATGATTTTTAATTCTAACATTTTGAGTTGTAATTTCTCTTTGAAGTAGTGTTTGTTCTTCTGTACTTAGTTGTTTGCTTGATCAAAATTTTTCTTTCTCTGGTCCTGGCATTTATTTTTTTATTTCTTCTTTGAGTATTTTTATCTATGCTGGTTTGGAAGACAAATTCTTTCAACTTTTGTTTCTCATAGAAGACTTTTTCCATCATATTTGAAAGATATCTTTGCTGAATAAAGTAGTCTTGGCTAAAATTTTTTTTCAAGGTTTTGAATATATTGTTCCATGCTCTCCTGGCCTTCATGATTTTGTTTGAGAAGTCTGGAGCAGTTCTTGTTTTAGTTCTGAATGGTACTCAGTCTTTTACCCTAGTTGCATTTAAGATTATCTCCTTGACCTCTGTATTTAGTTTAATTATTATGTTGTGTGGTAAAACTTTTATCTTAGCTTTTCTAACAAGGGTTCTGTATGTCTCCTGTACCTATGTGTCAACCTTGCTTTCTGCATTTGGGCAATTTTTGGTATTATTTCTTTAGGTTTTTTTGTTTCTTTGGTTTTAGTTTCTAAACCATCTACACATATTTTTAGGTTTCCTCTTTTAAAATAATGACATGTCTCTTGAATGTCAGCTTATGCTGTTGAATAGATTTATCTAAGTTACATACTATGCATTAATTTTTGTAGTGGTCATCTTCTAAGAGTGGAATTCTGCTTTCTTTGTTGTCTAGTTTACCTTTTATGGTTGGTATTGATGTTTAATTTTATTTATTCCATTATTAACTTCCTTCAGAGATCCTTTTTTATTTCTGTTCATATGATCTTTCATTTTTTCAGCATCTCTCTGGAATCTTTTCTGAAATCCTAGATCAAAAGGAAAACGTGAATTCTCCTTCTGACATTATCTGCAGCTCTGAGTTAGTGTGCTCTGTCATTGAATTGTGGGGGCTTTGCCGGTCATGGTGGCATACGCTTGTAAGAGGTAGAAGGGTTCCATCTCCAGTATCACCAAAAAAAAAAATAATAATAATAAAATAAAAATAAAAAGACTAAAAAGAAATAGAGCTGGGGGTGTACCTCAGAAGCATAATGCCCCTGAGTTCCATCCTCAGTACCAAACACACACAAAAATCATCTGGATGTAGATTATCACCACTTCTTTTTAATATAGTACTTCAGAGTCTAGACCGATTAATAAGAAAATAAAATTAAAGAATACAAATGGGAAAAATAAGAGCTAAAACTATCATTATTTGCAGATGACATTATATTGTATCTAGAACACACAACAAACTCAACCAAAAGGCTTATAGAACTGATAAAAAAATAAAAAATTGTCTGGATACAAATTCAATCTTAAAAAATCAGAAGCTTTCTTGTATGCAAACCATAAATCCATTGAAAAAATACAGAAAACACTTTCACTCAGGATATTTAAAAAATAAAATATGAATAAACCTAACCAAGAGTAAAATGACTTTACAAAAAATTATAAAACATTGAAAAAAGAACTTGAAGAAGACCTTAGGAGATGGAAAGAGCTCCCATGTTATTGGATATGCAGAATAAATACAATGGCCATTCTTCCAAAAGAATTCTACAGATTCAGTGCAATACCTATTAAATTATTCCTCACAAACATAGAAAAAGCAGTATTTAAACTCATTTGGAATAAACAAACAAGCAAACAAACAACAATAATAACAAAACCCCCCCAAGAATAGCCAAAGTAGTTCTCAGCAACAAAATCCATGCAGGAAGAATCATTCTACCTGACTTTAAAATATACTACAAAGCCATAGTAATAAAAACAGCATGGAACTGGCACAAAAACAGATACAGAGACAAATAGAGCAAAATAGAAGACTCAGAAACAAATCCTCACTTACTGTCAATTGATTTTTGACAAAAGAGCCTAAAACACACATAGAAAACAAGATAGCCTGTCAACAAATGCTGTTTGCAAAACGGGTTAACCATATGCAGAAAAATGGAAATAAGCCCTACTTTCTCACCTTGAAGAGGAGTCAATACAAGATAGATCAAGTCTTAAAAATTAGACCAGAGACATTGCAGCTTCTCAAAGAGGGCATAGGTCTAACACTTTAACACATAGGCACAGGTAAACACTTTCTCAACAAGATCCCAAAGGCACAAGAACCTAAAAGACATATCAATATGTGAAATTGCATTAAACTGAAGAGCTTTTGTAAAGCAAAGGAAACTGTCAAGAACCTCAACAGAGCGCTGACAGAATAGGAGAAAAATTTTTGTCAACTATTTCTTCAATAGAGGACTAAGATCAAGAGTATACAAAGAACTCAAGAAACTCAGCACTAAGGAAACAAGTAACCCAATAAAAAAATTGGCAAATAAACTAGATAGACACTTCATAAAAGAAGAAATTCAAATGGACAATAAATGTACAAAAACTGTTCAATATCATTAGCAATCAGAGAGATGCAAATCAAAACTACCCTGATAATTTACCTAATTCCAACTAGAATGGCAATAATTCAAAACACAAATAACAACAAATGCTGGTGAAGATGTGGAGAAATGGGAATTCTAATTACATTGTTGGTTGGATTGAAATTAATGCAAATACTTTGGAAAACAGTATGGAGGATCATCAGAAGAACTGGAATGAACCTATCATATGATTCAACAGTACTTCTTCTAGGTATCTATCCAAAAGAGTGAAAAACAGACTACCAAACTAATGCATGCATATCTATGTTTATAGCCACACAATTCACAATTGCCAAACTATGGAACCAGCCAAGATGTCTATCAACAGATGAATGGATTGCAAACTATGTTATATGTGTGCAATACAATTTTACTCAACCTTAAAGAAGAACAAAATTATGTCATTTATAGGGATATTGATGGAACTGGAGAAAATTATGCCAAATGAGATCAGTCACAAAAAATAAGAAATCAGATGCTCTCCCTAATATGGGAAAGCTAGGGAGGAGATGGGTCATAGAAGAAACTCTAAAAGAAGAAAAAGAAACTATAGATGAATAAATAAGGTGACCTGAGGAGGATGGGAGGGGAAAGAAAAAAAATTCTATAATGTACTTGATGTACATTTACAAACATATCAAAGTCAATCACCATGCCAAACCTGAGAACGAGGGAAGGGGGAAGGAATGGGAAGTCAATTAGGTAAGGGCTAAATGAGTGATGTGTGGATGTATTCCTCCACCATCTTGTATCCCATTAAGATGTATGACTACACTGCACCCATTTAAAAAAATAATCTAATGATCTCAATTTCTCAAGTAAAATCATAAAGTGGAAAAATAAATTTAATATCATAAACTATCTATAAGCTGACTGCAAGAAACACACCTTACAGGGAAAGATACTCAAAAACTAAAGTTAAAAGGCTAGAAAAAAATAATCTATGACAATGAAACTCAAAGACAAGCAAGGGTATCAACTCTTATATTAGATAGAATACATGTCAAGATAAATTTGAAAGGGACAAAGCAAGTCATTTTTTACTGGCAAAAGAAACACTCCAAGAAGGGGATATAACAATTGTCAACATTTATGCTTCACACAGAGGTGCAACCACTATTATAAAAAACATTTTTCATAGCATTAAATCTCACGTAGATACCAATACAATAATACTGAAAGACTTCAACACTCCTCTTACCACACTGTTACATCTATCTTCCAAAAAAGATCAGCAAAGAGGCCTCAGATCTAAAAAAATCCATAAATCAAATATACCTACTAGATATATACAGAATATTCTATTCAACTACAGCTGAATACATTTTCTTCAGCTGCTCATGAAACCTTATCCAAAATGAACCATGTGCTGGGCCACCAAGCAAGCACTAGAAAAAAATTTAAAAAGTGACATAATTGAGCCAGGCGTGGTGGCATACACTTATAATATCCAGTGCTTGGGAGGCTTAAACAGGAGGATCTCACAGGTTCAAAGCCAGCCTCAGCTACATAGTGGGGCTCTCAGCAACTTAGTGAGACCCTGTTTTCAAGTAAAGTATGTAAAAAAACTTGGTCTGAGAGCATAACCCAGAGGTAGAAACCTCCCTGGGTTCCACCCCCAGTACCACAAAAAAAGTGACATAATTTTCTATATCTTCTCAGACCATAAAAGAATAATATTAGAAATAAACAATGAGAAGACAGAAAAATTTATAAATACATGGAGACTGAATGCCATAGTGATGAGTAAGAAATGGGTTATAGAAAAAATAGGAGAGAAATAAAAACTTTCTAGAAACAAGTATAAATAGAGACACAAGGCAGTATTAAGGTATTAATAAGAAAATCTCTGGAATTTTTGAAAGCAGTATTAAGAAGTAATTCATAACACTGAGTCCTCACATAAGAAGAACAGAACATCATCAAATAAACAACATAATGACATACCTGAAAGCTCTTGAAAAGCAGGGATATTTTAATCCCAAAGTTAGAAGATAACAGGAATCATTAAATCAAAGCAAAAATCACTGAAACAGAGAATTAAAAAATACAAAAATTAACAAAAGCAAAAACTGGTTTCTCAAAAGAAATAAACTAGATAAATTATTAGCTAACTTAAATAAAAGAAAAAAATCAACTCATACTACCAATATAAAAGATAAAAAGGTGATCTAACCACAGACATCACAGAAATCCAGAGGATCACCAGAAACAAAGCTATATTCAACAAAATAGGAAACCAAGAAGAAATTAACAAATTTATGTACATATACAGTCTTTCTAAATTGAATCATAAAGACATAGATTTTTTTTTTTTTAATGGTACTGGGGTTCCTGGAAACCCTTCTACTTCTGGGCTACACTCCCAGACCTATTTTTCTTATACTTTTTTATTTGTAAACAGGGTCTCTTAAGCCAGCACGGCTGGCTTCAAACCTGTACAATCTTCCTGTCTCCGCCTCCCAAGTACGGGGATTACAAGCGTGCGCCACCATGTCCGGTGTAAAGATATAAAAAATTTAAACTGACAAATAGCATTAAGAAGTTTGAAACAGCCATAAAGTGCCTAACATTTTAAAAATGTCCAGGTCCAAATGGTTTCTCAGCTAAATTTTATAAAAAACTTCATAGGAGATCTAATCCCAATACTTCTCAATCTATTCCTTAAAGTTGAGAGAGATAGGACTTTTCCAAACACACTTTAAAAACCAGTATCTCATTAATACCCAAACCAAATAAAGACAGCTCAAGGAAAAAAAACTAAAGGCCAATATAATTGATACACTTAGATGAAAAACTTATGAAGAAATACTAGCAACACATTTAAAACCACACCAAAAAACTATATGTCATGACCAAGTTGGGTTAATCCAAGGGATGCAAGGCTAAATCAACATACAAAAAAACAATCCATGTAATTCACCATATAAATAACCAAAAACAGAAAATACATGATTATTTCAATATACCCTGGAAAAAATTCAACAAAATACAACACTCCTTCATGCTAAAACACTTCTGAGAATTGGAATAGAAGGAACTTAATTCAACATCATAAAAGCAATATTCAGTAGGTCCATAGCCAACATTATATTGAAAGGGAAATTTATATAGTTTTTTCCTATAATAATTGCCTTTAAAATTAGGAACAAGATAAGGATGCTCACTATTACCATTCCTTTTCAATATAGTACTTCAGACTATAGGCAGAAAAATAAAGAGAAGAAAATTGAAGGAATATAAATAGGAAAATAAGAACTAAAACTATATTTGTAGACGATATGATATTATATTTAGAAAACCCAATGGACTGAACCAAAAATATTTAGAATGGACTAACTGAGGTGATGGGAGGGGGGAGAGGTAAACTCTCTAAAGCACATGATGTACTTAAACAAGCATGTCAAAGTCAATCATTAAGCCAAGCATGGGAAGGAGGAATAGGGAGGAAATGGGGTGAGGATTGGGTAAAGGTTAATTTGGTGATTTGTGCATGTATGTCTCCACCATCTTGTATTCCATTAAGATGTATGACTACAATGCACCAATAAAAAACTTAGAAAAGGATTTTTAGCAAAGGGGCTGGATACAAAATCAATCTTAAAACACCAGAAGCATTTTTAGATACCAATCGTAAATTCACTGAAAAAAAAATCCTGAAAATATTTCCATTAACTATAACCTCAAAAACAATGAAATAATGATAAATAAATCTAACTACTGAGGTAAAAGATATCTAGAATAAAAATTATAAAACACTAAAAAAGGAAATTAAAGATTTTAGAATGTAGAAGGATGTCTTATGCTCTTAGGCAGAATAAGTATAATAGAAATGGCTGTTTTTTTTTTCAAAAGTGACATACAGATTCAATGCAATTTCCACTAAAGTACTGATAGTGATTCTTTATAGATATAGAGGAATAACCAAAATATTTCTCAGCAATAAGAACCATACAAGAGACATCACAATACCTGACTTCAAACTATACTATAGAGCCATAGTAATAAAAAACAGCATTGTTTTTACACAAAAGCAGAAACATAGATCAGTATAGTCAAATAGAAGCTTCAAGTAAAAATTTTCACACTGATAATTAATTTTTTACAAAGGTGCCAAAATATATATACTGGAGAAAGGATAGCCTCTTAGACAAATTGTGCTGGCAAAATTTCTTATCCATATGCAGAAAAATGGAAATAAATCTCATTTTTCTATCCTACACAAGAATCAATTTAAGATAGATCAAAGACCTGAAAATTATACCATGAACTTTGCAGTTACTTGAAGATGGCATAAGATCAAGAGTCAGACATATAGGCATGGATAAAAACTTTAACAAGACTCCATATGCACAATAAATTACAATGAGGAGTAATACATAAAATTGCATTAAATTGCAATTAAATTAAATTAAAATTGCATTAAATTAAAGCTTCTGTGTAGCAAAGGAAATTTTTAAAAACCTCAAAATTGGGCTGACAGAATTAAAGATATTTGCTAGTTACTCCTCTGAAAGAGGATTAATATCTAGAATATACAAAAAACTTAAGAACTTCACTGAAAAAAAGTAGACTAACCGGGCATGGTGGCGCATGCATGTAATCCCTGTGCTCGGGAGGCAGAGACAGGAGGATTGTGCAGGTTCGAAGCCAGCCTCGCTGCTTAAGAGACCCTGTTTCCAAATTTAAAAAAAATTAAAAATAGGTCTGGGAATGTAGCCCGGAGGTAGAAGGGTTCCATCCTCAGTACCACAAAATAAATAAATAAATAAATAAATAAATAAATAAATAAATACTATTCAAGTGAATAAAATAGACACTTCACAAAAGAAGAAATACAAAGGACAAAAAAATACATGTAACAATGTTCAATATCTTTGAAAATTAAAGAGATGCAAATCAAAACTACCTGAATTTCACCTAACCTTAATTAGAATGACAATAATTAAAACACAAATGATAATAAATGTTGGCGAGGATATGGAATGTAGAAACTTAGTTACAATCTTGGTGAGACTTCAAATTATTTCATCCCTTTTGGACATTGTAGAGAATCCTCAGAAAAAATGGAAATGAACCTACCATATAACCCAGCTACACCACTCCTGAGCATCTACCTTAAAAATGAAAAGAGTATCTTAATAATGCATATATGTTATGATGCTTACCTATGTTTATTACTGCATAATTCATATTTACCAAACTATGGAACAAGATGAGCTATCCATCAACAGATTAATGGATTGCCAATTATGAGATGTATATACATAAAATTTTACTCAGGCATAAAGAAGAAAAAAATTATGTTAGCTGCAGGGAAATAAATTGAACCTGAGAGTATTATATTGAGATTAGTCAGTCACAAAAAGTAAAGGGTCAAATATCCTCCCTCCTATTGAAAAGCTAGGGAGAAACTGAGACACAAGAGGGATTTAAGACAAAGAAGAATAAATTTTAGTGAAGTAAAGGAGGAGACCTAAGTACCGTAAATCATAGGGAGAAGGAAGACTTGAAGAGGAAACACCTAAATGGTCATGATGTACTTAAACTTATCAAAGCTAATAAATGTGCTGAATATGCAAAGGTGGAAGGAAGGAGGAGTCGGGTAAAAACTGGGGAGGGGCCTTAAAAATTACTGTGTGCATGTATTCTTCTGTCACCCTAAACATCAAAATGTATGATTTCAATGTGCCAATTAAAATAATTTTCATAGGGATTAAAAAAATGAAGAAAAATTTTAAAAATATTTCATATTGTACAATCTTATATATTTGAAATGGGTGAATAAATTCATTTGCATAATTACATAATAGTAAAAATTCACCTTGTTATATAATTTAACAGCATAACAGCACATTCTATTGTCTATTATAAGCATTTAAAAGAAGAGGAGGTCTAAATTTGACTTCACATCATATCCTCCTAACCTGTTCTCCCAAGCATTTTCTTGTATAATATCTATTTATAGTTTAAATTCTGTATGTTTAAGCTAATTTGTACTGAGTTATATTTTAGTGACATACATTAATAGACAGTGTTCTTTTGATTTAAAAAGTGTTCATACTTTTCATAAATTTCTATGAGAAGTGGTCATATAAGTTTTAATTAAATTCTGATCAGGTAACCATAAAAATTATAAAGTAACACTGAAATGACCACAGTTATTTTGGGTATGCAAATGAACTCTTATAGTTGTATCCTATACATGATCTTATATTGCAATTACAATTGTTTTGAATGTAATGAGATTGAGCAGTTCAGAGTTACTTTGGTAAATGACTTCTTATTTTCAAATAGAATTCTGTTTAAAATAAATTTTAAAATGTCGAACTGTTGGTAAACATGCATCCTATCTCAAAATAGAATTATGAGAATGTGTTATTAGACTTTATTTGGTTTCAAATATTTAAGTAGATATTCCGTGGTAGATACCAAGCCTCTAGTTATAAAATAAAAATAATATAAACATCATGAACACAGTAAGTTTTGCTGGAAACACTTTGCTATCAACTTGTTGAATTTAGATTACTGGCTTGAAGATTGAAGGTTACAAAGAATGGCCGCTGAATGTTTCAGTTGTTCTAAGATGTGGAACTCAAGTAGCAGAAATAGTGCTTCTTGGCAAAAGATAATAGTAGTCAGAACTCAACAGAAGAAAAGGTGTCAAAATGTGGGGAAATGGATGCAGGACATAAAGCAGAGAACTCAAAACAGCACCGTACATTCATCTTGTGAGCTGAGAGTGAAGGTGGGAGCCATCTTTGCTCAGGAGCTGGAAGCTGCCAAGACTGGCATCTCTCAAAGGCAAATTTCAGCAAAGAAGACATTTTTTGAGTCAGTAAGAACCAACACCCAAAGCAACAACATTCTTCTCACCACATTTGAATATCTCCAGAAGGTGAGTCTCCAGACCATTCAGACAAATCACCAAACCCTTCCTGCAGGTACCTGAGCAAGTGACTACAAGACTGAGTTTACAAATCAACTCAGCAAAAATCTGCCCAGCTGCAGAAATTTACATGTCAAAAAACAAACCTGTGAAATCTGTGAGTTTGAAAATCAGTCTTGTGGAATTGGGGACTAGGGCTACAGTCAGACACAGCAGAAATTTAAATTAGCAGACAGTTCCTAGAAAAGCTCCAGAGAAACTTAGGGTCAGAAGTTCTTCCCACCCTGCAGGGTCTCTAGCAATCACCACAGGACTAGCATTATTATCTGGCGAATGAAATAACTTGACCAATTGTGCCTCAGGCTTGGAATGCTATAAACAATTGCCCAACAGTGTTTGGATACCACAAACACTAAGGTCGTTGGTCAGTAAGGTCTCAAGTGATTTAAGCTGTCCAGAGTACCAGCTGTGTGCCTGTGAGGAAGGAGCCTGACTATATCCTTTAAGACAACTCTTGGCAAAAAGCCTAGAGACAAAATAGAAGAATAAAGCTCTCTATGCACGGCCTCCTTGGAAGTGAACAAAGTCAGTTCTCTCCCAACAGATAGGACCATAAGATAAGGCAGCTAAGTCCAGCAAGATGGCACCATCAAGTGTCAATCATGTGGAGCCCAAGATGTCACCACCCAGTCCCAAAAGCATGGAGCTCAAGAAGACACCACCTAGTTCAGGCCACATGGAGGCTAATTTACTTTATTGTTGCTCAGGAAGCAAGAATAAAATCTGACTTGAAACTACATATTGGTACACCTGTTTGTTATTGATCCAATCAAAACCTGTCTCATTGTGTCTACACGATCTGTATAATGATGTAATTTGGGGCTTGTATCCAAATATTTACTCACTGATATTTCACTGATGAATAAAAAAAACCCTGCTTTATTCTACTCTGACCTTTGTCTCTTGCTCTCCTTGTACCAGGTTTATGCAATATTTTGGAGAGCCAGCCAGGAGGCATTTTGGGGCCAGTCTAGGCCAGGATATAGAATCTAGTGAGCTTTACCTTCTGTCTGTTTCTTGGGAAATGACCTTCTCTGTCACAGACCTATATCATTGAGAGCACTGGAAGCCAATGTGTGTGCAAACTCTCCAGGAAATAGTAGACTCAGAGACAACAGCCAACAAGGTCTTATGCCAAAGATGGAAAAAGTCATTATGCAGCACTGATATCTGAATCATAGGAGGCCTCCCTGAGGCTTATTCAGATCCTGCTATCAGAATATCAGAAAAAGAGGCATATCACCTCTTTGGATAATGTTCAAGGGATAGAAAACCAGAATTTCATTCAAGATTTGGTTGGGTGTGTGTGAATAATGAGTGCAAATGTGTGACCGAGACAGACATTGAGGTCAGGCTCTGGTTTGCACCTCAGAGGGCAGAAGGAGTGTTGATCCTGCATCCAGGGCCATTCCATAAGAGCTAAGTGGCAATCTAGGCCCAATCAGATAGGGAGTTTGGTCCCAATTTGCCTCTCCCAAGACATGGCTAAAATATTTCTGGAAGGGAAGCTCCTGGGCATAATGAAGTGAGTGCTGTTTGTTATCAGTTTTAGGCATCTGGGCACTAGTTTAGATGCTCTAGACAGGAATGGGAGGGAAACAAAGGAAACAAAATCCATTTACCCTCATGATCAGACATTTTGGAAAAGCTTATACAGGTGGTTGTGAATTTAAGCTAACCCCCAAAAGTTACATACCTTGTGAGAATTGGAATAGCCATACTTCAAAGGTTTTTCATCAGTGAAGAAGAAATGGCTTCCCAAGAGCTCCTTTTAACACCTGAACACCTGATGGTGCCACTACTTCTGCCCTGGTTACCTGACTAAGTCCCTTTCTATGACCACTAATAGTGGGAGTGGCTAAAAAGAGAAAAAATAAATTGAAACAACACAAAAATAGGTGCAATGGATTGATAACCACATAGCCATTTCTTACAGGCATGGGCCAATTATTGTGTAGTTGGCAAATAAAACCACTAACATTAGTTGAGAAAACTTAGAAAAGCTGCTCATCAGGTATTTCTACATGTATAACCTGGCAACCCTAGCAAAAGGGGTTGTGCACCAGTTTGTGACTTGTAACAAAAACAATCCTAAGCAAGGATCTGAACTCCCTCCCAGCATACAGGTTGTCAAAGCTGCTCTCTTTTAAAGTATACAAAATTGGCTTTTCTGAATAGGCCACAGAGTTCAAGCAAAGTACAAAGGATAATCAAAACCATCATAACTGAGTTAGGAAAGATGAGTTAGAAACCAAGATAACTTGAATCCAAGACTTACTAATAGTTCTTTTCAAGATTAGATGTGTTCCCATTAAGAGAACAGGGTATTCTTTCATGAAATAATGTTTGCTTGACCCCCTCCAATCCTCTCAGTGTTTGCAGAAAGTCTGCATAAAATAGAAGAAAAAGAAGTTTATAGGCTTATGAGAGAACTGAAAAAGGTCAATTATGGCCTATATAAATCGGTGTTAGATAGAACACCAGTTAGTTTGACTATTCCAGTTCTCTTTGTCCCATCTAGCTTTCCAGGTAGGCAACAGAACAGTTCAGGCCTTCACTTCCTATACCATATTAATCATGTCTGCCAATGGTTAGATTTCAGGAAAAAAATTTGTATAGAGGAATTCTTCTACTACTACTGAACAAAAAAGCTGGAGTTTGGAATTCCCAAAATGGGCATATATATCCATAAGGAAAATAATATTGATATTTCACTCCCATCAAGCAAGGAGGTGTAGATTCCTAAGTTTTCAAAGGCATAAAGTGAGGACAAGTATTGGTAAAGACAATAGTGCTCTGAAACCTCAGATAGCCAGTACAGCATCCCTCCCCATATTCCAATAATATGACTATAAATTATCTCTTTTTAAAATGGGCTTTTCATTTATCTGCCCCTGGGAAAAATCAGTTTGTAGATCCAGCTGAGCATATGGTTCAATCCCTTAATCTTACCAGCTGTTGGATTTTCAGAGGGTTGTGGGCTCAGATGGGTGAGCAATGACCATGGCAAGACCTAGATCTTGCCACACCAATTTTACCAAATATCTACTACTACACCTATCAGAGACCACTTGTCTGGGCACTAACCTACCCTAGAATACCCTGTGGTGGGAGCCAAATGTGTCTCAAGGCTCTGAGATGACACGGAAAGCCAGTTTGCAAAGATCTTATACTGACATTTTAATCTCACATAGCTCTACAAGGGTTGGGTTTTTCTGCAATAATCATACTGACCTATCCCTCCATAGCTTCTACAAGAATGGCATCCACCAGCTGTATCCATTTTCAAGGAACAATCCTGGACATAAGCCTGCAATGATAGCCCCAGATGGGGTGTTCAGGCATTGTAAAAAATGTCATATACTCTCCTGTCCAGTGACTAGACTGGCAATTGTTTTCCTGGCACCATTGTGTCAAGGTTCTTCCTCCTCCCAAATACCACTAGTGAATTTCATGGGCATACCCTTACTTGATGATTTACTCCCCAAAGCCTTATACTAGCATTACCACATGATTGAGATAGAAATTCAGCAATAAAATAGCAATGAGTGGCCACCTAGGTGAATTATCCAATACTATGGCTCACCCATCTTCAGGGCAGGATGGGTCCTAGGGCTACCAGACACATATTCATATGCTAAATCACATCACCAGCCTCTAGGCAGTTCTTGCAAATATAACTAACCAGAAGAACAGCGACTGCACTGAAGTTTATAACCAATCAACCACAACAAATGAGAACAAATATTTACCCAAACTGCTTAGCGTAGATTACATACTGGCTAAAAAAGATGTTTTCAGAAAGTTTAGTTTTAGTAACTTCTATCTAAACATAGATGATATCGGAGAGGCTACAATCTCATTGATAACACCAAATGACCACTCATATCTCTGTCCAGACTTGGAGAAGTTGAAATATAAATGCCATTGAAGAATAAATTTTGCCCTGGGGGGCTTAAAGACCCTTATTGTCACTGTTCTCAAGGGTTTAGGGATACATTTTATCTTGCCTTGTTTGAGACTATTAATCAAAAACACTATAACTGCAATGATTGAGAACTCAACAGCCCAAAAGATGGCTGCTCAACTTATGTGGTTGCATCACTGCAAGCCCCTCCATAATAGCCTTGAGGATAAAAATTCAGAATGTGAGACCTCAGGTTAAACATTAATCTAGAAATTTTAAGGGGAGGAATGAGGCAGTAGCCCAGCTATGTACCTGAAGATAACTCTTAGCTAAAAGCTTAGGGACAAAAATAGAAGAATAAAGCTTTCTTCATAGGATTTCTGCTGAAGTGAATAAAGCAGGGCCTCTTCTGGCAGCTAAGACTGCAAAATAAGGTAGCTAAGTTCACCATAATGGAACCACCCTGTCCCAACCATGTGGAGCCCATGGCACTGCCTAGTTCTGGTCACATAAATGCTAATGCAGAAAATCTAGCTCAGGAAGCAAAAATTAAAACTCACCTGAGCCTACTTATTGGTACCTCTGCCAACAATTTATCCAATCAAAATCTATTTCTCTGGGGCTATATAATCTGTATGATGATGGCATTTGGCACTCATATCTAGAGTTTTGTTCCCTGGGCCCTCGCTGGTGAATAAAGAGATTGGCTTTCTCCTACTCCAGCCTCTGTCTCTTGTTCTTTATGGACTAAGCCTTCCTAAATTGTCTGGGATTGAATAACTCAACTTCTCAAATCCCAAAATGAGAATAATACAATCTCTCCCTGCCAGAATTTGGCTTCTGAGAGCAAGAAGGCCAGGGGTTAGCAATGTTTCATGAGCTCTCAGCTGGCAGAAGAGTAGCAGTGTCTCTGGGGTAATTTAAAATACCTTTTTGGCCAGCAGATTTTCAGCTTGGTTACTACAAAAATCAGGGGCTGACAGTGTTCCAGATGATCACACCTAGCAGATCAGCAGTGGTGTCCCCAAAGCATCAAAGCTCAGCCAGCAAGGCTATAAACTATGTCATAATCTCTGATCATGCTGTGTTCAGGCCTATTGAACTTGGAGGCCAGAGGGCAGCAGTCTGAAGTATTTCACATGTACAAAACCAGGAAAGAATTGATGGTGTCCATGGGATAGTAAATCTTAGCCATCCACAGGCTTTAAACAAAAAATTATAATCTCTGGTCCTGCTTAGATTGGACCTGGAGAGCACAGGGGCTTGCAGCTCATCAGAGACTGCTTCTTGCCTGCACTGACTAAAAAATTATTCTGTTAAAGATATTCTGGGGTATTAACTAGAAAATATGATTCTATGAAATAGCTTCATTGAGGCAAATATAAACCCCCAGCATAGCCCTTATTATAAAGTGACACTAAATTGGCACAGGCTTCCCACACAAAGAGGAAAATGATGCCAAGACAATAAAGATAGAAATATAAGAATTTTGTAAACATGAGAATAAAGAACCACAAGAAACCAGTAAACTCCCACAATGCAACAACAAAGATCACAGGTACTTAGCTGTAGAAAATGCCAGAAGGAGAATTCAGAATTTTCATTTACTTCTTTTTATTGAATTAAAAAAATTCCAGGTCTTTGATCCATCTCCAATTGATTCCTGTGCAGGGTGAGAGGTAAACATTTAGTTCCATTTTTCTACTAGTGGATAACCAGTTTTCCCAACACCATTTATTGAAAAGTCTGTCTTTGCTTCAGCATTTGTAATTGGCCCCTTTGTCAAAGGTCAGTTGGCCATAAGTGTATGGTTAGTTTCTGTATCTTCTATTCTGTTCTTTTGGTTTGTGTGCCTGTTTTGTGCCAATTAAATGCCTTTTTAATTACTATAGCTCTGTAGTATAATTCAAAGTCAGGAACTATGATGCCTACTGCATGGTTCTTGTTAATGAGAATTGCTTTGGCTACTGTGAGTCTTATTTTTTTCTTCATATAAAGTTCATGATTTATTTTTCTAGGTCTATGAAGAATGATATTGGTATTTTAATAGGTGTTACATTGATTCTATATATTACATTTGATATAATGGCCATTTTTATGATATTTATTCTGCCTAACCAAGAAAAGAGGAGATAGTTTCATCTTCCAAGTTCTTTGATTT
Organism: Muscardinus avellanarius; assembly: GCF_963383645.1. NCBI lineage: Eukaryota > Metazoa > Chordata > Mammalia > Rodentia > Gliridae > Muscardinus > Muscardinus avellanarius. The sequence goes on from NC_137788.1 coordinate 91,844,223, forward strand.
CTTTCTTTAATGTTTTATCATTTTTATTGTAGAAGATTTTTATCTCTTTGGTTATGCTTATTCTTAGGTATTTTATTGGTTTGAGGTTATTATGAATGGAATTGTTTTCTGTATTTCTTTCTCTGTGGATTCATAGTTTGCAAATAGAAAAGCTACTGATTTCTTTAGGCTTATTTTGTATACAGCTAGTTTGCTGTATTGGTTAATCAGTTCTACTAATCTTTTGGTTGAGATTTTGGGGTTTTATATAAATAGAAATATACCATCTGCAAATAAGAACTTTGATTTTCAATATGATCAAAAGCCTTAGAAATTAAATCATAGAAGGTGTACAAAATTGAGAAGAACATATGAATAGAGAGATTGATGACAATATATTATGGCAACATGAACAGACTATTTAAAAATGTGGGGTACTATGAAGCAAATTAATGTAAGGATAATAGGAATTGAAGGTCAAAAAACACAAATCAAGAACATTAGAATATTTTTCAGAGAAGAAATATCTGAGAATTATCCAAACAGAAAACAAGATTGATATCCACATACAGGAGAAATCCAGAACTCAAAAGATACAAGTTCAAAAAAAAAAAAACTTCCCTCTGTAACACAATAATAAATGACTAAAGTAGAGGTCAAGGAGAGAACTTTATGTACATCTTGAGTAAAGGGACAGATGATATTCAAGGACAAAACAATAATCACTCCAGTTCTCAATGCAAATCATATAAACCAGAAAGGACTGGTAAGATTGTTATGTCCAGTAAATATATCATTCAAAATTGGTGAAAAAATAAAAATGTTCTAAGACAAGCAAGCAAAAACTAAAAGAATTCATGACTACCAACAAGTATTATAGAAAATAATTAAATAAAACACAAAAATAAAAAATATCACAACTAGAGTAGGTTTGAATTTGACCAAAGAAGCAACTAAGAAAAGGAGTAATAACACTATATTTAAAACAAAATATAACTCCAAGTGACAGGAAACAACAATCATCTCTCAATTATAACACTGAATATCAAAGGTCTAAACTCCTCAGAACACATAGACTGGCAATGTGGATTAAAACAAAAACATAATCCAACTATATGCTGTTTTCAATAAATTTACCTTCTAAGCCAGTTGAATTCTATAAAACTTTTACTGAAGAACTAAGCACAATGCTTTGTGAAAGACACTGTCAGTAAAATCAGACGACAACTCACAGACTGGAAGATATTATTGGTAAAAGACATATATGATAAAGGACTGTTACCAAAAATATTCAAATGACTTTTTTATTTAATTTTGTATTAATGCATTGTAGTCATACATTTTAATAAGGTACAGGATGATAGAAGGATACATGCACACATCACTCATTTAGCCCTTACCCAAGTCCCACCCCATTTTATTTCTCCTCCCTCTTCTCTCCTTCTCATGTTTAGCTTAGTGATTGACACTGATATGTTTGTGAATGTACATCATGTACATTAGAGAATTTCCCTCTTTCCCCTTCCATCCTCCTCAGTTAGGTCACCTTATTTGCTCATCTTTGGTTTCTCCTCTGACTCTTAACAATAGAAAATAAAATATATAATTAATAAATGTAAAAATAAAAGCTGGGTGTGGTAGAACATGCTTGTATTCTCAGCATTTGGGAGGCTGAGGCAGGAGGAACATGTTTTGCGGTTAGCCTCATCTACTACTTAGTGAGTCCCGTTGCAACTCAGTGAAACCCTGTTTCAGAATAAATAATATAAAATAGGGCTGAGGGTGTAGCTCAGAAGTAGAATGCCCCTGGGTTCCATCCCCAGGACTGCAAAAAAAATAAATAAATAAAAAAAGGAAATACATAGAAAAATTACAAGATCTGTGACCAATAAGATATGCAGATTCAAATAATCATATAAATAATCACATACTTAACATTGTATATGATTATATATAAAATAACCATATAGATGCCTAACATTATATATGATTAGATATGAAAATGTAAAGTAACACTGAGACCTCACAACATCCCAATCAGAATGACTCAAAGCCCAAATACATGAAAAGATGTAAAGCTCTGAAGCGAAACATTCATTTATTGTTGAATGAAAAATGCTACAGGGACTTTGAAAGTTAATGTGGTTCTTTATTGCACATGCAAGGCAAGTGCTCTTACTACTGAGTTAGTCAGCCGATTATGACTATTTATCAACAAACTCAGAATTCTCTTACCATATTAATCCAACAATCAGGATTATTTTACTCAAATGCGATGAAAGCTTAAATCTATACAAAAACCTGCACCTAAGTCTATGGCAACATTATTTATAATTGTACAAAATTGGACTCAACCAAGATATTCTTCAGGAGATCAATAGGTAATAGACTGCAATACCATTAGACAATGGGGCATTATTTAGCATTAGAATAAAATGAGTAATCAACATGGTAATAAAACATAAAGGAGCCAGGTGTGGTGGCACACGCATGTAATCCCCACACTTGGGAGGCGGAGACAGGAGGATGGAGCAGGTTCAAAGCCAGCCACACTGGTTTAAGAGACCCTGTTTCCAAATAAAAAAGTATAAAAAAAATAGGTATGGGAGTGTAGCCCAGAGGTAGAAGGGCTTCCAGGAACCCCAGTACCACCATACACACACAAAAAAAAACATAGAGGAATCTTAAATGCATACTACCAGGCAAAGAAGTCATTCTGAAAAGGCTACTTACTGAATTATTCCACTGAAATGCCATCCGGGAAAGGAAAAAATAGGGATATTCTAAAAAGTGCAATGGTTGCCAGGATTAGGGAGGCGGGCCTGATGAACAGGCAGAATGCAGAAAAAATTTACGTCAATGAAACTGTTCTGTATAATAATCTATGACTAATACATACATTACACATTTGTTAACACTAACAGTATTTAAAAAACAGAAACACATCTAACAAAAACTGTGTGCTTTGAATACTAAAAAATGTGCCAGTATGGTTTTGCGGAATGTAGCAAACATACCATTTTTGTAAGAAATACTGAAAGTGGAGAGGCAGTACATATGTGGGAGAGGAGGCATAAGAGAAATATTTGCATCTCCATTTAATATTGCTATGAACCTAAAAAGATATAAAAATAATATTTAAGTACAAAATATAGCTCCCTTTTTAAGTAAAAATAGGGTGGCCAGACTGTTTTAGTTATTAGAGATACAAAAGATAGTGTAGGGATTTTTCATTAAAGAGCATTTTGCAAAAAGGTATTAAAATACCAATATATGCACAGGTAAAACAACGCTTTCAAATAACCTATGTGTCAAAGCCATTCTTATGTGTCAAAGCCTTAAGAAAAATCAGAAAGTATTTTGAACTGGATGGAAGTAAAATTATAACATATCAAAATTTTGAAAGTGTGGCAAAAGCACATCTTACTGTTCTCTTCTATGTTAATTCTGTTTTAGTCAGGGAATAAAATCCATATGAACAAAATTTGCATAATTCTGTCCTTTATATTAAAATTGCCTTAAAGCTCCCCCAAAATATTAAAATACAAACTTTAGATATAATATTGAGTAATAAAAAATTTTAGTACTTAGTTAAAAAACGACAATGAGCATAACCAAAAAAAGAGATATGCCTACTTTAAGTATACTGGCAAACTTAAATGGATGTAGTATAAGAGAGATTTTTTACCTGTTGATAGTAGAGAGTCAATAGAAAACATTTATCATTCAACAATTAAGACAAAAGATAAATATGTGAAATGAACTCTTAAAATGTTAAAATACTGCACTTTGGGTTGCAGACTAATGGCTAAAAGTGATACGGTAGAGGAATTGCTTTTTATTGTAAAATGTTTTATTATACAAACATATTCATAGGTCTATATAATATGTTCATATAAGAACTTGTATGTTATTATGCATATACACTATGGTAATAATTTGAAACACAAATGCCACCATGACAGGTTTAGATATGATTTTGCAGGCCCAAATGCATAGAGTAAACATGTATGGAAAGATTAAATGGCCCAAGTTTTGGTTTGGTGTTTTTAAAATTTCATTCCAACTTATCTCCTTTCCTTCACCACAACAAATAATACACCATAAAAAATATTTAGGGTAATTTTCCAGAGTGGCAGAAGGAAAAAAGCTTTTGAGATTTTATGTTGGACAAGCCCCATATGGTGCTTTTATCATTTTCATGGACTCAGAGCATTTTATGAGATGCAGCACCTGCCAATTAGCACTGTAAATTCCATGGATAATTGCTGCATGTTGCTGCCAACAATATGCTTTAAATTTTTATATACTTTTTCCAATAGTCAACACTTGCATTTTAGAATAAAAGAAATACAAATAGAGTCAAACTTTTAACTAAAGACTTCTAACTCTAAGAAAAATGGATGATCTCTCTCCTAATGCCAAATGTGGAATGAAAATAAATGTTAAAAAAAAAGTGTTGATCATTATAGGTAGATGATCATGCAATTCATAATTTAAAATGATATGTTTTGGGGAGGGAAAAGGAGTACCATTAAGCATTATACCATTATAATGATGCCTAACATTATTAGGCATTATAACAGGCAATGACTAAAAGCTTCTAGCTACTCCAGTAATTTTTTGTTGATGTTTGTTTGTTTGTTTGCGGTACTGGGGATGGAAACCAGGGACATTCTAACTCTGAGCTACACCCTCAGCCCTATTTTTAATTTTTATTTTGAAACAGGGTCTCACTGAGTTGCCAAGGGCCTCACTAAGTAGCTGAGGCTGTCTGCGAACCAGCATCTCTAGTCTCTGCCTCCGGAATGCTGGGATTACAAACGTGTGCCACCACACCCAACTACTACTCTAGTTTTAAAGTCATAAATAAGTATTATAAAGAACTCAGGACAGAAAAAGTGTCTGTCAAATACTTAAAAACTTTGAGTTGTTTCTCATCCTGAATATATTTAGGTTTATTAATCCTCCTAAGTAGCTCGTAATGAACATTTATTTTTATTTTCCTAGGATTCATGGGTCTTACTTTCAATAGAGACTAATTTTTTTTTTTCTTTTTTGGTGGTACTGGGGTTCCTGGAAACACTTCTACTTCCAGGCTACACTCCCAGACCTATTTTTTTTTTTTTTGAAACAGGGTTTCAGGGTCTCTTAAGCCAACGGCTGGCTTTGAACCTGGGCGATCCTCCTGTCTCCACTTCCCAAGCATGGGGATTACAAGTGTGCGCCATCACGCCCGCGAGACTCATGTTTTGTTTGCTTAGTTGCTTCTTCCATTTTTAAGTTCACATAATCTGGTGGGGCTTCACCTCAAATTTTATATCAAAGTCATTGGAAATAGCAGAATAAAATATTCAATAACATTTTTACTTTAATTCTTTGGTGATATTTTTATTTGAAGAAACATCATAAGACATTATATCATAAATATGTGAATGAATAAAAAAAGAAAAGGGTGAATAGGGAACTGTGAAATCATCTAATTTAATTTGTTTTCCTCTCTATAAAGCCCATTTCAATTCTACCTACAGGCCATTGTTCCATTTGCAACTTACTAATCTAATATGAGACTTCACTAAGGCAAAAAATTCAGACATTCTTCTGTTTTCTTCAATTTAAATGTTGAGAACTTTACTTCTGTTATTTTTGTCCTTAGCCTTCAATTAGGGTAAATTAACAAATAAATCTCATGCTACTATCTAGATTTAGTATGTATAAATTATCCTTGATAATACTATATTATTTCTTATGTTAAATATACTATCCTAGTTACATTAGACTTGTGACTATAAATAATGCAAAAACTTCGTTTTCAACATATAGCTTTTCATGCATGAAAATGAGAAAATTGCTCATTGACTATGAGGCAGGAAATTCAAGATCACATCAGTTGAATGGTGACATAAAATACAGCCTGAATTATTGCCTTATCATTCTTAACTTCAACTATATAATAAAGTATGTGATTATATGTATAAAAAGTATTAACTATATAATTTTTACATATTTTACTACATTTATCTTCATCCAAATGTGAACCTACATACATACAATTTGTCCTTCTTAAGAGTTGTGATAGAATTGACTCTTAAACATAACTGCCATAAGGAATTATAGAAGAAATTAGGTATGCTAAAAATACCATTTTTATTTAGAGGCTATATATACACATGTCAAAACAACTGACTGCAAATGTGAAGTACTCAGTCAATCAAACAGTTATGTTGTCTACATAATGCCAAACACCAGCTTGATTGATATTTGTTCCCTACCCAATGAATTGACTAGAGTCATTGATATTATCTTTATAAAGAACAGTGTTAATCATGTCATACTTATGCCTTAAATTCCATGACATTTAAGATAAAGTCCAAAGTCCTCAGCTAGACATAAAGGGCCTTTCAAGAACAGAGTATTATTTGATTTTTGACTCTGACTTCTACTATTATCCTCCCCACCTTGCCTTAACCATTGTATTTTCCATGATTTTATTTCTTCTCCCTAACCTTTAAGAAACAGCCCCAGCCATATTTTTTATTGTTTATTTTGAAACAGGGTCTCACTAACTTACCAAGAACCTCACGAAGTAGCTGAGGCTGGTCATGAACCAGAGATCCTCCTGTGTCGGCTCTCAAGTACTGGTATTATAAGCGTATGCCACCACACATGGCCAAATCTTAGTGTTATCTTTGATATTTTTGTTAATGGGAGTTTTTAAGACTTCATAACCTTAACATATCTTTAACATATTTTTTATAATGTTCCTTTCATCATCCTTAACTTTCTTATACAATGGTATACTGACTTCCAGATATAAATTAATGAAGAATGTTGAGATTTTAAGAAATGGAGTGCCAATAAGTTTTGTCTTTATTTCTCCTTTTAAGGAAGTCACAACCTGGGATTCTGTGGGATTTTTTTTTTTCTAAACTGTATATTAAATTCTGAAACATTTTACCTCTTACCTATATCACAAGACTTCTTTTTTTAAAATTTGAAACAAGGTCTCACCATGTTGCTGAGGGGCTCACTAAGTTGGCCCTCAGCAACATGATGAGGTAAAGACCTCACCAACTTGCAATACTCTTGTCTTAGTCCCCAAGTACTTGTATTACAGGCCTATGTTAACACACTTTGTCTTTTGATATTTATACTTCACACTATTTGAATAATGAACAATGTCACATTTTGATAAAATGTTATATGCTTATAAGGCCAAATCAATATTTTCAACTCATACCTTTCCTTAAAGTCTCATTCCTCCCACCTATTCTAACTCACTACTTATATGAACAATAGATATTTGAAACCAAATATATTAAAAACTCAAGCTCTAATTATTTCCATCTCCCAAATGTGCTCCTTTTTTCTTCAATTAAGACCAGTTCCATTCCTCTAATGGCTCAGGAAAAGTAAGTAAACAAAAAAGTAAATAAAAATATAGATAAACATATAGATAGTATAGAAGACAGATAGAAAGGTAGACTAAGAAACATCTTTGAAATCTCTCTCTCTTATTCCCCATAAGCAAACTGTTGAAACACATTTAATATGCTGCCTCTTTGCACCCTGGGATAAAGATCTTCATCTCTTACTTGCTATCTTTCAATAGCCTTTTAACTGGTTTCAATATTTATGCTCTTACACCTTTAAAGACTATTTTCAATGCAGGAGTTGAAGTGGTTCTTTTAGAACAGAATATAATGTCATGTAACTCTGCTCAGATCCCTTAATGGCTATTTACATAAATAAATAAAAGATGCCAGTATGCCATATCAGCAAATGTTACCAGAAAATAATTTGTTATTTTACTGTTTTGAGGCTGATCTCCATCAATCACCCTAACATGTTCTAGTTTAAGCTAGTATTCATGACTGTACACATTCATTTCAGCATTTGATAAAATTTAAATTGAATCACAGACTATTTAATCTGAATTATAGAATCCAAAGTAATTTATATAAAATTTTGAAAATCTTTCCAGCAGAAAACATTATAGGAATCTCAAAAGTATGCGATCCAAACATATACTACCAATGCTAATAATATACAAATCAAATAAATAGGCTAATTTATTTTAATGACAATATATACCTGGAGCATATGTTTGCATTTTAACAAATAAAATTAACTGTTCCCAAGTTTTTCAGTCAAATTAAGAAAGGTAATTGAAAACAGCAGAAGCTAATCAATAAAATTACTCATGTAAAATTCTGGAAAGAGTTATGGATTCAGTATTCTTATTGTACTACACCAAAAAAGGATAGAAAACAAAACAAAAAATAGTAGTGATTTTTAGACTTAGGACTTCTCAGAAGTATAGACTCCTGTCTCAGCCTCCCAAGTAATGATATTATAAGTGTGCACCACCACCCCTGGATAACAAATTAAAATTTTGACTATTCAGGAAGACAAAAGCATTTCAAGGAGATAATTTTGTAAATAACTTTTTCTAAGTTGGTAACAAGAATTTCTGGTATTGTTCCCAAAAGTTAATGAAATCAAAAGACTACTCAAAATGTATTGGCATATGAAGAACATTAGGTATATTATGGTGCACTGCAGAAATAAAATCTAGTAGGGTATGGTGGTGTGCTCTTGTAATCCCACTACTTGGGAGGCTGAGACTGGAAGATTACAGGTTCATGACCAGCCTCAGCTATTTAGTGAAGCACTCTGCAACTTAATGAGACCGTTTCAAAAAACAAAGGCTAAAAAATTGGGGTGGGGTATAGCTCAGAGGTAGAATGTGCTTGGGTTCAATGTCTAGCACCACGAAAAAGAAAAAGAAAAGGAAAAGAAAAAGAAATAAGATCTTAGTTTTCCTTATAATAGATAAATAAGGAAGTAGAGAATCAAGCAATACTTGAATTTTTCTATTGAATTTTAATTTTTCAAAAGAAATACCAATATAGAACATAGGTTAGCAAACTATAGTACCTTTTTTGCAGATAAACTTCCATTGACATATTTGTTTATATATTGTCTATGCTTCTCCTATGCTATTGTGGCAGAATTGCATAGTTGTAGACAGAAAGAGCATGATCTGTGGAGTCTAAATTATTCGCTATTTTATTTACAAGAAGAGTTTACTAATCCCTAGCTTAGAATTTTAAAATATTTTTTTATTATTGCCCTCTCTTTAATAAATTATAAGAATTTCCGGGCTTGGTGGCACATGCTTGTAATCCCCGCGCTTGGGAAGCTGAGACAGGAGGATCGCATAGGTTTGAAGCCAGCCTCAGCCACTTAGTGAGGCTCTCAGCAACTTAGTGAGATGCTGTTTCCAAATAAGATATAAAATAGGTTTGGGAGTGTCGGGACCCACTCGGCTAGACCGGGATGGGGTGGTGGCTCAAGATGGAGCCTAGGCATGTTGCCAAGTCACGAGGCTCACGAGGCTGGCTGGCGGTTACCTGAGCCTGCGCAGTGAGCCCTATCAGATGCCCTACAGATGATCAGTGACGCAGCTCCTCGTGCTACCACCAGCCCACCTATGAGAGGGTTAGAAATGTACATGCCCTAGCTGTGGGAAGCTTGGGGTTGGTGGAGTGATGAGGGAGGGGTTATGATGCTGATATATATTTGCCTGCTGTGCACATTGGAGGGGAAGCATTAAAGAGGAAGCATCATCAACAGACTCGGCATTTGTGTGTTCTTTCCCGGGGCTCTGCAGGACAGAGCCTTAGGGACGGGACATGGGAGTATAGCCCAGAGGTAGAAAGCCCCTGGGTCCCCCCGCCCAGTACCACCAAAAATAAATAAATTAAATAAAATAAATTATAAGACATTGTAAAATACCAAGAACAACATAAAACATAATATAGAATTTTATACCTTGAATATATTTGAATTTTTGGCTATTATTAAGATGAATGTATATAAAAATTGTGTTACTCTAAGCCAATGATTTTCAACCATGGCAACATATTAGAAAACCAAAAGAACTTTGAACAATTCCCATGTCTAATCCACATCTCAACCTAATTTAAAATGAAGAAATAAGAATGAAGAGACAACATAATCACTATTATTTTTAATGCTCCTTCAATAATTACAATGTGCAGGCAGAATCTAATTCTTTGCCTCCATAATTTTAATTCAATTGGAACTATATCTAAAATTGAGGAAAGTAGGAGACTGTATTTTTTTTTAACATGTTCTACATTTAGACAATCTTATATTCTAAATCATAATAAATAAAAAGCAGGAATAAATTATTCAGATTTAAAATAAAAGTATCTTTTAAAATTACAATGCTCTAGTATAGAAAAAACATTTATGAGACTGTATAAATATGTTTTGGGCATAAATATGGGTAACCTGTAGAAATTTCATATTAATAATTTTAATTTGGATAATAATTTCAAACAAATTGTTAACTTTCAGATTAATTTATTTTTTAACTCTTAGTAGCCCTAAGCAGTCTTTACAAACCTATCAGCAGTATGAATTATTACTGAGAAATCAATTTTACATTTTTACATGTAAAATTTATTCTTTAACCCTACATAATATTCAGTGATGTAAAACTCCAAATCCTGAAGTGTCAAGCAAAAAAATAAATAATTTTTTTCACCCTTATTAAAAATAAAGTTTCAGACTGAGTTTTCTTTCTTAAAACATAGAATCAAAAAGGCAGATAGTATAAATAATACAATCATATAATGACAACAAAAAAATTAGTATGTCTTGAAAATAAAATTGTTTAGGAATTCATCAATAGAGAAAGGGAGTTGGAATATGAAAGAAAATGATCACATTACATATCTCTAATGAAGAAAACATTGCCTTAATATTGGTTTCAGAAAAGGACAAATTACAAATTACATAAAAAGTAATATCAGCTTTTGGTATAGTTCTAAATTTGTCTAAATAGGAGACTTAACGAGAGGTATAATTATTAACAAAAAGTGAAAAGTGATAATTGGTACAGTAATTTGTTCCTTTACCAGATTTTTAAAATAAGATATTGCTAAATTAAATTGGTTTCATGGAATAAAACCAATAAAAAAGAGACAAGAATGGGCAAAAATTTAAAGCAAATAATAATAATATTGCAATTAATGTTAATAATTTTAATATGAATAAACCCATAACACGTCCATAAGTATAACATCACAAAATTGTATTCCTTGATAACTGGAAAACCATGATTTCAGCCAAGATTGAGGTTTTATCTGAGGTTCCAAACATTTATGAAGCATAAGCCACTTGACTGGAAATTATTAGAGCAACATTAGAAGTATTATGAGAAGGATGACCACTGACACTTTTTTTAATGTAACTAGTGCTGAACATTTATCACCAAATGACAACTATACAAGCTTCAAAACTGAAAAATAAGAAATGCAGTTGTAATTATTATTGTATTATATGATTGCCTACATGAGAAACAAAATAACTGCTCATGAACAGACTGCAAGAATCATCTAAAACACTAAAGAGCTGGGCTTGGTGGCGCACAGCTTGTAATCCCCGCGTTTGGGAGTAGTAGACAGGAGGATTGTGCAAGTTTGAAACCAGCCAGGCTGGCTTAAGAGACCCTTTTTTCCAAATTTTAAAATAGGTCCTGGACTATAAACTGGAGATAAGGAACCCCAGTACCACCACCACCAACAACAACAAAAAACACTAAAGATGTTCTGTATATGGAAATTTAATATGTATTATAATAAGTTTACACAGTAGTGATAGAATATAAAATACAGTTTCAGAAAGATATTCTATACTAGAAAACCAAGGTAACAGAAAAAAATTATTAAAGTATGTTAACATATTCTTAGAGAACATCACTTTTATTAATGGATTTTTTGTAAGTCAAAGATTACATGATTTAGTTATGTATCTGTAGACCAGGAACAAAAACTAGCTTCCCACTTCTAGGGCTCATAGACATGTGATTTATATTTTTATATAGTTCCCCAAATTATTTAGGTACCACAACATAATTTTGACTATTAAAAAGTGAGTTTTATATATTTTCTATTATATTAAAGAGGATCTTAGGTTTTTTTTTAATAAAGAAGTGTTATGTTTCATTAGATATACTTATTATAAAATTGTACACAGCACTCTAAGCTTTGTAAATGATTATTTTTTCTATATTAGGCTTCAAAGTGATGCATACTTTTGGTAATCATAGCTAAATTTTTATGATTATAAGTGACAGATGCCTGTGTCTTGCAATCATTTTAGCTTGACATTTCCAATTATTACAGCTATATTGATGAAAAAGATTAAGGAGCTCTCAGATGCCAAATCCCATTATTTCAACTTTATGTACAGCTGTCAAGGCCTAATAATTCCAAAGGGATATAACTGCTCTGGAATAAAAATGCAGAAGGAAGGTCCTCTTGGCAATTTGAAACTGAATGCAATCTCTCAAATGTAAAATGTAAAAAATGAGTACAAATCTACATTTTACCTTTCATTTCTCCTTGTAAAATGATACTTCAAACTCCAAAAGAAGTAAAAGTCCACAAATAAGATCATGTTGCTGAGTAAATTTGAGCAATCTACTTTTTTGCCTTAAAACTTTTAATACATACATAACTCAGAGCATATAATAAAGGATGGCGATTTTAGGTTTGAGGAGTTAATAGTCATTTCTTTTCTCTTTTGTCTACCATTTTACTCAGTAATTTTCAGCTTTGTCCTTTAAAATTCGTTTTTGAAGGGCAGTGATTCATAGTGTCTTGTTTGGGTCCCTGATATTGCACACAAACCTCTGTATCGCAGCACATCTTTAAGTTATTGAATATTATCATGAGTCAGTTTTATTACAAAATTATGATTCTTGGGTAATTGAGACAGTGGATTGTAGCTTCAAAACTAGCATGCAGTAACTTAGCAAGATGTGGGTTTAAAATTAAAAAAAAATTAAAAGATCCGGTGTGGGGAGCCAATAAGTACTTCCCCATGTCCTTGGCCATTGTGGGGAATCATTAAGGTCTTCCCCTTATCTTTACTAAAATTGTACTTCTGACTGTCCTTGGCCCAGAGTCAACAAGGTATGTAGTCATTGCAATTAAGATTCTCTCAGAACAATTGATGCTATTGTTCTGTTTGCTAGATAAGATTAGGTTTGTGTTGTTCCAGGGTATTGTTTGACTGGCCTATGGTGTAAGTACTTTGGACTTGTCTTTCTTCCATTCCTGTGCAACCCAAAGCTAGAAAGTGTATAAAAGGGCCATGAGAGAATAAACTTGGTGCTAGTAGTGACTAGTGCCCCTCCCATGCTGAATTCTTTAATCCTTACTCCTCTCTTCGGAACCTGTACTTTTGCCGGCTTGTTCCAGCAATCTGGGGGTGTAGTTCATAAGCAGAATGCCTCTGGGTTCAATTCCTAGTGCCGCACACACAAAAATATGGTAATTAACCCTCTAAATTTATCCAGCATATTTCTATTTCTTTTCCAGATGAATGGATTACAAAATTAGTTATTGTCTTTACTATAACTATTTTAAAGTAAGAAATGAACCAAGAGCAACTAAAATATTAAGAACCAAAAATATTTTATCTTAAAAGAAAATGGCTTATACTCTGGAGTAAAGATTATTTTGAAAATACATAGGAATGGTCAGTGGTAGAACTGTAACTAGAAACCTCGATCTACTTATCATAATCCCCTTAGTCTTTCCAAAGAAGAATATTACCTTTCAGAAACACTGACACAAGGCACCAACATTTCACCCAAGATGCATATTTTGGGTAAAAATCACCTAAAATTCTTTTTTATTAAATTTAAACTGATAAGTTTGTTACGGTTTGGGAACCTGTCCCCAGGGATCTTTGTTAGACCCCTGGGAATAATTTCCCGAAAACTCCCCAAAGAAACAATAAAACAGAAAAAAAAAAAAGAAAAACCACGGGCTCTTGTCCTGAGCTAAGGGTAAATACACATTAACCTGGACTCTTGTTGAAGATTTAAAGAAGTTTATTAAAAAGATAGAAATACAGACAATAGTTACAGCCCCATGCCAGAATGGCATGGGGTGGGGGGTTTGGTTCAAATGAATGCCCCACTAAAGACACAACATGTGGACCAGACTTTTTATACCCATGACCTCCATCTTGTTTACGTAATTCTGAAGTAGTAAATGTCCCTGTAAGTTTCCTCCCCCAGCAAGGTGTGGCAAGGTGTCTCCTTTCATGAAGGTTGGTCGACCCCTCCTCCCATCCTAGCTAGATTATCCAACTATTATGTAAACCTGTTTTTAGAATGAGGATGAAGAAGTCCTAGTTCCCCTCTCCTATAGACTTACTAGTTACCTTTAGCTAGGTTAATTTACGTTGGAATAATTGCCAGCTTCTAGGCAGAAACCACGTCCTTTCACAGATTTGCGCCTCACCCAATTTTTGGAATATATTAATAATCATAGCTTTCTCAAATCTTCCTAGGCCATTCCCAATACTGGTACAAAGTAATTTTCCTATTTATTATTTCAAATTATTGTAAAACCTGGTTAGTGGCATTTCTATCTCTTCCTGAAACGTCTGTGTATTAATCATGCTTATGCCTAAGTCATCTTACTGAGTGGCCTGTCCTTGACAGCTCTCATGTGAGCTCCCCAATGCCCAAAGCAGTTTGGTAGTAGCAAAGTACTGTGTTCTTTTGATTGTATAATCCAATTTATTTAGAAACGTAGTGGTTTGTGAAAGTGATTTTAGGTTTTCTCTTTCATAGAAACACACATACACACAAAGAGATCAGTGGAGAATTTTTCTGGTTTTCCTCTGTCTACACATTTTTTCTTTCTGTCACTTTAACAATTTTTTTTCATTTTTACTTTGACAGGAAGAAAAATTAGTAGCTTACCATCTTTCCTCCTGACATTTAGCTGACTTGTACAATTCCAACATCTGTTAAACCATGGCTTTGCTCTGATTATTTCATTCTTTGAGATCACTCCTTATTTCACTTAAATTTGTGGACAAGAAGTTTTCTGGAGTCCTGGTAATTTGTTGGTATGAGATGTTGAAAGATATCCCTAGCTTTGTGTGTTCTAATGAGCCTGATGTTTCATTCTGACTGTCTGACTCTGAGGAAGGTAATAGTCTAGCAGCTCTCTTGGTCACAGACTGGTCTGCAGTAAAGGGTGGGATGAGCTTCACATTTAAAATACATCTTTCTATTTGAAGCAAAGAAGACTTCAAACTCTCGTGTGCAGGATTCTCTTTCTTTTTTTATTTTACATTTTTAAAGAATTTTACCAGTCCAATACGAACATACATTGTAAAGAGATTCAGAGTGGCACATTCATATATTCACACAGCTTATCTTGGGGTGGTTCCTGCCTAGCTTCATATTTTGTTTAAAAGAAATTTTATATTGTTTCATTATCTCTTAGATTTATATTCATTTTTTGTTTCACAATATTTTATTATATCCTATTTCCATTCTAAACATTTATTTACTGATAATTTTAATCATGCTTATCTATAACAAAAATTTAAAGGTAAATTTAATTTAAAAATATTTCTTGTGACTACAGAAATTAATGTTAAAATTTTTTCATGGATTGACATATTAACAACACTTATGATTGGTTCATAATTCTGTTAATGTATATAATATGTAACTAGCAATCATTAAATATAAAACTAAAGTAACATAGGAAGTGTTTTTCTTAATGACATGATTAGGACTGTTTTATTTTGAGTTTTATTAGTTTTATGTATCTGTGGAATAAATTCTGTTTAGAATAAGGCAATGTCTAATATCAGTCCAATTCCTAACAGTTAAAGATGTCAACCCAGAAAAAATAATATTTACAAAAATAAGTTAGTGGGAATTATAATAAATTTTTATAGTAATATATCAGTTTTTAAAATGCATTCTGTATTATATGCTGAATATATGATAAAATAAATTTTAATTTCTATTTGCCCACAGAAGAAAGATCATTTTAAATTTCTAGATTTAAAAAGTATGTGACTTAGTCATTAAAATTATTGACTTTTTATACTTTAATTGGTGCATTATAGTCTCACATCATAAATTAGTTCAGAGTGATAGTGACATAATTGCACACAGCACTTGGAAAGCTTTCCCCTGGCTCTTTCTTTGCCCCCCCCCACCTTCCCCTAGACCACCTCCTTGGTTCCAATAGAGTTTCTCCTCAATTATCTAAAGTTGCTCTTATGTTCTGATTACTTCGTAGCATCCTCACAGGAGAGAAAACATGACCCTTTACTTTCTGTGACTAGCTAATTTCACTTAGCATGATGTTCTCCAGGTTTACCCATTTTCCTGCAAATGGCATTATTTTGTTATAAATGCTGGTAAAGATATGGGGAAATTGAAACTCTTCTGCACTATTGGTGGGATTGCAAATTAAAACAGCTGCTATTGAGATCAATATGGAGTTTCCTTAGTGTAGAGACTCATCAGAAAATTTGGAATGGATCCACTATATCTGGCTATATCAGTCCTGGGTATCTTTCTAAAGGGATTAAAATCAAATAATTATGGTAATAAATATATATTTATTTTTATAGCAGTACAATTCACAATAGTCAAAATATTAAATGAACCTAAGTGAACATAAAGGAATTAATAGATTACAAATTTATGGAAATTATTGAGATTAATAAATTTTGTGAAAGTACAATACTCCAAAATATAACCAATATAATCAAATTATTACTAGATATACTTGTTAACTTTCACTTTGAGGCAGCTTTATAAATTTGTAGACTGAAAAAATGAAACAGTATGAATTTTATTGTTTTTGTTATTATAAAATATTTATAATTTTCACTTGTTTAAGTGTTTTCTATTAAAACATGAAAGCATGCATGCATTTATCTCATAATGTAAATAAAAATATTCAGCATATGACTTATTTGGTAGAGATAGTTGGTAGTTCCATACTAATTAGTTAAAACAGACATGGACAATATTTGACGAGATAGTTCAGTTCACAGTTATATAACAATACACACTCACTAAAAAATAAGATATCTGAAATGTATTTCTAAGAAAGGTAGGTCAATAAGTCCTGTAGCCTTGCTGCTGGCTTGTTTTCTAAATTCAGCAAAATTCTGTTAGACTCCCTATTTCATTGTTTGAATATTTTTACTTTGTATTATAAGTACTTTCCTTCAAGTGTTGTATTCTTTGAGTTGATGAAAGAAAAAAAACCTTTACAGAAAATTTTGCAAAAATATCTCTTTGCTTAATACTCAGAAGACTTATACTGAAGAGCAATATGGAGTAGGATTCTGAGAGCTGAGAGATATGCTTTGCTTTTGTAAAGCAGAAGAAAAAGAATTGTGAAACCAATGAAAGTAGAGATCCCATGGGAATATTAGTACTATGCATCATTCTGAGAAATTGTTCATGTATCTCAGTGGAACCAGATCGTAATTTAAAAGTACTGACACAAGAAATAAAACTTAAACCTTTTAACAAATATATTCAATAATTTCCATCCTCTATTACCAAAACACTGTTACAATTTTTTCTTATAAATATTACATATATTTTTAAGATTCAGCCAAATTGTAGTAACTATCAGATTCTCATTCATTATAAAGGTTGAACATTGAGTTGTGCCATTCATTTGTTGATAGAAAAAAACAATGATAAATATCAGCAATGTGCCTTCCTTTTGGCTAATATAAAGAATGCTGCTATAAACATGGTTTACAAATTTGTTAGGTTTTTATTTATTTTCTTCAGTGCACCCTATGAAATAGTATTCTAACTATATTTGCCTTTCAATGCTGTCTTTTAATACTGAGTTGTCAAATCTACAATTATTTTTGTTTTATGTTTTATCAAATTAATGGCTCTCTTTCATAACCTATTATTTTTTGTTAATGCTTACTTTTAAATCTCACTTTAATTGAGTAGTTATCCATCAAAGTGTATATATTTAAAACTTAACGAATGGATGTTGTATTTTTAATATCATATTTAATCTGTATTTTAATATACTATATTTTATTTTTATAAATTACAGGTAGATTATGTTGTTTCATTCAATATCTAGGATAGTTTAAAAAATGGATATATAATTTCAAAGATACTTTTGTTAAATTTGGAAGATACACCAGAAGTTCATTCTGAAAGTCAACAAGATGTATAATTACAATGCACAAATAAAAAATAAATAAATAAAATTTAAAGAAAAAGAAAGTGCAAAGCAGGATTTAGAACAAAAAAAACCTGTTACTAGTAAAACTGTTATAAGGTACTTTTTTATTTGTAACAAAGTCCAATTATTCTTAAAAAATATGTGGTAGAGTTTAAACACTATCAAGCAGAAAACACAATGATCTAGAATTTATATTTGTTCTTAATTTTTAGAAAGAAATAATTTCTGTTGACTGTCATACTGTCATTTGATAAAAATGGTATTTTCTTCTGAAAATTAATATTTGGAAGAGTTTAATTATTTCATTATTTTCTATTAGAAAATATGGAAAACTCTAACAACTGCATTACAATATTTATAATCAGTTTACTATTATGTATATGCAAAAATCAATTAAAAATTTAAGTTCTTTTTATTTATTTGCTTACTAATTATTATTTTTTTAATTTTTTGGTGCATTGTAGTCATACATCATAATGAGTACAAGATGGTAGAGGCATACATGCACACATTGCTCATTTGGCCCTTCCCTTATTCCCACCCCATTTCCCCTTCTCTCCTTCCTATTCTTTGGCTTAGCAATTGACTTTGATATGTTTGTAAGTGTACATCATGTACATTAGGAAATTTCCCTCTTTCTCCTTCCCATCTTCCTCAGTTAGGTAGCCTTATATGTTCAACTCTGGTTTCTCATTTGTCTAGAGTTTTTCCTATAAACTTTTTTCTCTGTAGCTTCTGCATGTTAGGAAGAACACCTAATTTCTTACTTTTTGAGACTGACTAATCTCACTTTGCCTAATGTTCTTCAGTTTTATCCATTTCCCTGTAAATGATGCAATTTTCTTCTTTTTTTTATTGGCTGAGTAAAATTCCATTGTGTACATATGCCATAGCTCTGTAATACATTCATCTCTTCATGGACATTTTAGCTGATTCTCAATTGTTGAATTGTGTAGCTATGAACATAAATATGAATGCATGAGTTTTGTAATTTTGTTTCCATTCTTTTGAGCAGATACTCAATCTTCTGATTATCTTCCATATTGTTTTACAAATAATTTCACTAATTTACAATCCCACCAACAATGTGTTAGAGTTTCTACTTCTCCACATCCTCACCAGCATTTGTTGTTGTTTGTGTTTTGAATGGTTGCCATTCTAGTTGGAGTTAAATGAAATCTCAGAGTAGTTTTGATTTGCATCTCTCTGATTGCTAATGATATTGAACATTTTTTCGTACATTTATTGGTCATTTGAATTTCTTCTTTGTGAAGTATCTATTTAGTTCACCTTCTCAAAATGTTTCTCCCATTCTGTTGACTTTTTGCTGAGGTTCTTGATGGTTCATTTTGCTATACAGAAGCTCTTCAGTTTTATGCAATCCCATGTATCAACCCATCTTTTAGTTTCTTGTGTCTTTGGGGTCTTGTTGATAAAATTTTTACCTGTGTTTCAATTTTGGACTTAGGCCCTCTTCAAGAAGCTACAAAGTCTCCGGTATGATTTCTAAGTCTTTGATCCATCTTGAATTGACTCTTGTGCAGGTTAAGAAAGTGGGGTTTATTTCCATTTTTTTGCATTTGTTTAACCTGTTTTGCCAACAACATTTGTTGAAGAGGCCATCTTTTTTTTTCTTCAATGTATGATTTTGGCCTTTTTGTCAAAAATCAATTGGCCATAAGTGTGTGAATGTGTTTAGACTCAAATTGCAAATTACCCCAGAACATACAACAATGAAGTATATAAGTTGAGAATTATATTTAAAATTATTTATGTTGAGCTAAGTTAGATTCAAGAAACAGTAATTAATATGCTTTATATATGTAGTAAATAAGAAAATTTTAAAAATAAACACTTCAAAGTACATACATATGTTTTATGCATAAATTTGTGTGTGTGTGTGTGTGTGTGTGTGTGTGTGTGTATGTGTCTGTGTGTGTATTCCTCAAAGATACAAGTTCACCTTTTTTCAAAAGTGAAAACAGGAAATAACCTATTACATTGAGAAAAATTTGAGGAAGACTTCTGCTTCCATTTTATAGAAATTCCCCTCTTTCTTTGAAGAACTAAAAAGCTAGAAAAATATGAAAAGCACTGATTTTTAGATAATAGATAACATGTAGCTCATGACCATTATTCCTAAAATAAGAGAAGCAAATGAGAACAACTTTATAATTACCACAGTTACCAGGTCACAGCCAAGAAAAGAGAATGTAAATCAGAATTTTGTACAGTGCTCTCAAATGGAGATGAGATCAGAGCTCAAGGAGGTTTAGGTCAGGCAGATCAGAAGAGAAGTAGTTGCTGAACCAGGCAGAGCACTTTAAAGATCCGCAGATGGATTCACTCAAGTCTTTGGGCTGAGGACTGATTAAATACATCTCTTAAAAAAAAAAATGGCCAAAATAAGCATAAGAGAGAAGTAGGTTATAATCACAGAAGCAAAAATCTTTCACAAAAAGTAGCAAACTGAATTCAAATACACATTAAAAGACACATTAGCTATGATAAAGTGGTATTTCTCCAAGAGATGGAAGGATGATTCAACATATATGAATAAATAAATATGATAAAGCCGTGCGTGGTGGTACACGCTTGTAATCCCAGCATTTAGGAGGCTGAGACAGCAGAATTCTACTCATCCATAAAAATTAAACAATATTATGTAATTAGTAGGGGAATGGGTGGGACTGGAGACCTTTATTGCTAAGTGAGATTAGTCAGTCACAAAAAGTGAAAAGCCAGATGTCCTCTCTAATATGTGAAAGCTAGGAAGAAAACTGGAAATAGGAAGGATTCCAAACAAAGGAGAAACCTTAAATGAGTAAATAAAGCAACTTAACTGAGGGAGAAGTGAGAGGGAAGAGAAAAACACCCCAATGAGCATGATATACACATGCAAGCTTGTCAAAGCCAATCAGTATGCTGAGTTCAGAAAGGAGAAAAGGGGAAGAAAACAGAGTGGAAAGTGGGGAGGTACTGAGTCCTGTGTGCATGTATGTATCTACTATCCTGAACTTCATAAAAATGTATGATTACAATGTACTAGTAAAAATAATGTTAATGGCAAAAGACTACACACATAAAAAATAAGAAATATAGCTCAGAGATAGAATGTCCTTAGGTTCAGTCCAACAGTACCCCTCACCCCCCAAAATCAATTGCCTTTAAATTCATGGGATTATGCTTGGGTCCTCTATTCTATTTTGTTCTATTTGTCTATGTTATATTGAGGTAACATGCTGTTTTAATTACTATAACTTTTAGGTGGACTTTTTGTGTGTGTGGTACTGGGGTTACTAGAAACCCTTCTACCTCCGGGCTACACTCCCAGACATCTATATTTTATATTTTTATTTGGAAACAGGGTCTCTTAAGCCAGCGAGGCTGGCTTCGAACCTGCACAATCCTCCTGTCTCCGCCTCCCAAGCGTGGGGATTACAAGCATGCGCCACCACGCCTGGCTTTTAGGTGGATTTTAAAATCAGTTACTGTGATGCTTTATTTATTTTGCCGAAGATTGTTTTGGCTATTTGGGGTCTTTTTTGGTTCCATCTGAATTTTAATTTTTTTTCTATTTCTTTGAAAAATATAATTAGAATTTTAATAAGGAAGATATCAAATTTGTACATTGCTTTGGGTAATATCAATATTTATTTTCACAATAAATATCAATTTTTCTAAAGCATAAGAAAAATAGATTTACATTATATTATCATCAATTTCTTTTATCCATATTTCATTTTATAATTTTAGCATATGTTTTTACTTCTCTATTAATGTAGTTCTACATATTTTATTTTTTTATGTTCTTATAAAATAATTATTTTCTTAATTTCTTTTGGGGTAGTGTGTTGTATTGGGGTAGTGAGTTACACCCTTTGCCCTATTTTTTTATTCTTTAGTTTTTGAAACAGGATCTCACTAAGTTGTGGAGGGCCTCATTAAGTAGCTGAAGCTTTCCACAAACCACAATCCTCCTGTCTCAGCCTCCCGAATGCTGGGATTACAAGTGTGTGCCACCACGCCTGGCTTGAACAGCTAAATTTTGTGTTTTATTTTATTGATAAGAATTATCCACTTCTATCTATAACATCTGTTTTGATCCACAAATTTATCCCTAATCTACCAATCATTTATGCATATTATTATGTAGGAGGAGACATATGTAGAATTTTAGGCTTTACATAAACTTAAAATTTTATTTTCCCAGTATACTCAGTATGTACAAATGACTACTAAACTAGCAGAACTAATTACTCAGTTATCTCTCTTTTTTATTACTATTTTAGAATTATCCACTTCATCCCACCTGGAAAGACCTATACTCGTAGCATAGGACTTTGTATTTACTCAAATAAAATTTGAGCAAGTACAAAGTATATATCTTAAGAAAAGGTTTATTCTATGAGTGCCTATAAGTTTGCAATTATAACATACTATACATACTTGTAGGCATCATTATAAAAGCATGTCCAAAATACAACGGTGGAATTTTACAAAGATTGACAAGCTCTATAAAGTATACAGGCAGGTTCAGATAAATCACTACCATGTGTATGTGCTGATAAATTTCATTCTTTGAAAAGTGTTCATCAGGGAGTTTCCACAGAGAAATGAAAAATTATCTTATGTTGTTTATTATGTAAAAAAAAAGCAAAGCAAAACATCCTGTCTAGCAGTGATACAGAGAACATATCAGAGGTGATGAGGTTTTCAACAAAGGAGATCATACAGGACATTATTGCTCTGCTTCAAAAAAGAGATAATGCAGAACTAAATTTAACAAAAAATGGAACTGAAAATTTCTTTAAAAAATAAGATATTAATATGACATATATAAATCCACATGATCCATTCACTTGTGAATAGTATAAAATATGGAAGTTTGAAGGATGACTTTCAGCTTCTGATTTTCCTTGTATCACCATGGAGAAGATAGATTTGTTGAGAAAAAAAGTTTGATTTTATATTTTGAATGTGCCATACACAATGAATTTTTAATACCATTGTCCTGAATGAAGTCCAAATTCATTTTTTTTCTAAATCAGGCAAAAACCCTGAAATCAATAAAAACTATTTAGGATTATAGTGGATATACGAGTAGGTGAGCTGGGCGTGGTGGCGCACACTTGTAAACCCTGCGCTTGGAAGGCTGAGACAGGAGGATCGCACAGGTTCAAAGCCAGCCTCAACTATTTAGTGAAGCTCTCAGCAACTTAGAGAGACCCTGTTTCCAAATAAATTATAAAATAGGTCTGGTATTGAAGACTGGAGGTAGAAAGCCCCTGGGTTCCACTCCCAGTACTACTACTACTACTACTACTACTACTACTAATAATAATAATAATAATAATAAGAAGAAGAAGAAGAAGAAGAAGAAGAAAAATGTTTTTTTAAACTTAAATTATATATATATATATATATATATATATATCTCCACATAATTTAGAGTTTTATTTTGTTTTGTCTGCTGTTCTTTCACTTATAGCTAAATACAGAAGAGTAAGTGCTTTAACATTTATGGGTGACATATAGGAAAAAGAAGTTTTTCTTAGGACACAGTGGTATTATGTAACAAAATAATTTCACTTTTGTTGCAGAAACAAAATACATATATTCTGGACATTTATACTCATATTTTTGCCTCAGCAGCACAATGCTATTTGAGATATACAACATGACGAAGAAAATATATACATTTTCTTGTAAAACTAAGAAACTTCAGAAATCTCATATACCATAAAATATATTTTAATATTCTTTATTGTGAATGGAATATAAAAATACTTTATACTTTGCCAAAAGTTTTTCCAGGCAATAAGAGTAATAATATATTTTTAAAATGAAACTAAATAACTTATTAGTTTGGATTAGTGAAATGATTGCACATAATGGAACAAAACTTTTTTTTGAAGAAAATAACATGAATAACATGATATGGTAGGTTAAAGATACATTACTTTTTATATAAGCATAATAATACAATTCACATTTAATAACACATGAGTAGGATTAACCTTAGCTTAGTCCTTTATTTCAATGCAAATTAAAAAGTTAGAAGAGTTTATTTTCCACATTAAAACAGCCTTTCTCCATGTATGAATTTATAAATATGAAAGTATTGGGAACTAGCATGTAAAGGTTGATTTACATTTTGGAGCACTGTTTTAGTTTACAAGTATCTGAAATATTTCATTTAAGCCTGGCATCAAATGAAAACTCAAAGTACTAGAGTGTTCCTAGAGGAGGGAAAAACTAGTACAAAACCTCAGCTTTGCATTTGTCTTTCCATTCTTATTCCACTGCAGATCTCCAAGTACTGGGCTAACAGGCACGCATCACCATATCTGGTACAAAATAAATTTAAAATATTTTTGTGCATTTGACCTTTGATTATAATATTTTTGTAATAAGTCTTCAAGTCTTTCATTTTTAAAAATGTGGTTTTGATTTTTTTCCTGTACCTTTTGAAAAGCGGCCTAACTTTTCAAGAAATATTAAGCACTGTGATGATACAGTCTACATATAACTTGAAAACATCAAAGAATCGGTGAAAAATCTACAAAAGTTTGGCACTGCTACCATTTCTTTTAAGATGAATGTTATCCATGTCTTAATACTATCCAGACCATATCCCTGTCTTACTGTACTGAGCAAGGGAGTCAGGGACGTGTGTGTGCATGTGTGCACGCACACACGTGCAAGTGTGAGAGAGAAGAGAGAGAGAGAGAGAGAGAGAGAGAGAGAGAGAGAGAGAGAGAGAGAGAGAGAGAGAGAGAGAGAAAGGGCGCCATGGGAAGAGGGTCCAATTGGAAAATTCAGTATTTACCAGCTGGTGACTCTAACAATTTTTAAACAGAGTCAGACAATCTATTTTCTTATCTATGAACAGTGTTCTTACTATCCACTTTGTAGATGAGTTGTGGATGCTCAATAAGATTAATTAAATTAATTAATTCAGTTTACTCAGATAAGCTCTAGCTCTGCTTTAATTAACTGAATAAACTTGGATACGTTATATAATTTCACCTCAGTAAAAGTATTAAAAATAATAAAGCTTAAATTTGAGTTAAAACTAGTGTTTAAGCCCTTGAACATGTAAGATATTGACATAGTTAAGTACATTTTGTAAAAAAAAATTGTTTGAATACATAAGGTTTATCAGATCCTAGTATATAACCTGATAAAAATTAATGATGCTGATTTGTTTCCAAGATGTGCTTTTCTTGTCTTGTCAATTCTACAAGTTATTTAGATCAAAGACTTGATCCAATTGTAATTTTTTATAGTAAAATTTACAATTCTCTTATTCTAAGAAAATATTTTATAATGAAGTTCTATGCCAACTAAACAGTTTTCTGTATATTAAATAAGTCAGATGTAATTTGTTTATCTCTTCCATGGCTACAATGTAACTTTAAGTTACATTGGAGTATCTTTTAATGTTATAACCACATAAAATTATAGGGGTCAGCAAAAGTCAGTATTTAAAGTGGGAAAGTAGCCTGTGAATAATTTGTATTACAAGGCTATTATTAATTTATTATAACAATAATTATGATAATTATAATAGAGCAAAAATAAAAATAGCAAAATACAACCACAATGTAACTATCTATCTGTTATTTTGAGCCACTTGGACTCTGATATCTATATTTTTCTATACTGAATTCCCAAATACTAGAACCTGAATAATCCAAACAGATCCCTGCCATGCCTTCTTCCCCAGTCTAAAACTGAGCAAGGCCCGTTTTAGCAGGAATGCTGCACAGCAGACATTCCCTGGAACAGGCGCCTGACATCTTCTTCTGGGGAATAGTATTAGGCATGGGGATTTGGAGATTTTCTGGAATTGGCTTTGTTACCAAAAGATACCTGAGACTCATGTTATTAATGGCTTCAAATTGTTTTAAATAATTCAAGATTTACTCCCTGAAAATATAACATTTATGTATGAGTTCCACCTAAATTTCCAAATAACCGATCTAACAAGAATTCTATAAAGACTCAGACAATAACAAGCAGAACAAGCCTTAAAGACAACCGATCCTCCCCAGGTTTTTCCCAAGCAATATTAACAATACACCTAAAAGAGAGCCAAGACAAGTTGTTCCCACCATCATGAATTCTAAAAAGCCAGCATATTTAATCAGAGGTAGGCTATGGTAGAGTGGCTACTGACCCCCCAGTACCCCTACCCCCTTTTGGTTGTACAATGGGTATGTGGACAGCAGCAGAATAGATGGGTACCAGGCACAGCCTTGGGACAAGGGAAAGTATGAAATGTTCCTCTCCTTAGTAGTACCTATTGATTAAAAAACAATAATATATATTAATCAAAAAGTATAATGCTTAGCATAGGATATTATTTTGATATTATATTAGTAGTTAATTATAAACTTCTGATCTTTTCCATGGTTGCTTGTAAGAGGAAATGTTCTCTTAAAAAGAAACCTGGCCATCTGTCATCTTGCCTTGATGTATTAGTTCTTTGTATACTTACTGATGGATTATTTCTAGAAAAAATTGTAAGAGTAGAATGTAGCCAAAAAAGAAAGTATAAAACGCTTGCCAAAACCAAAAGTAAATTGAGCAGCCTCACTCTCCATTGAGTCTGTGTGCTGTTTCTCCGCCGAACTTCACCGACTCCTCACTCCACCACTCGTGGACCCCCGACTCTTGCTAGGGCTGGACTCCGGCAGATCCCCAAGACTATTTTTAATTCCTGATATTTATCATATCCCTTGTCTCTAGTTCTTTTTCCTTACTTATAAAACCATGTATAAACTCTATAAACTCATTGCCCTTATTTGTTTCTACAAACACACACACACACACACACACACACACACACACACCACAGAAGCAAGTAATAAACAAAGAATATAGCAAAAAAGGAGCATAAAACTCTCTTAAAATCTGATTTCAAAGGTAAGACAATGAATTTCATAAAATTATAAAGACCACTAAACTAAATAGATACAAAATGGGTATCTCTATAGGCCAAAAACAATTGCATTTCATGGGACAAAATGAATTTGCCTTTCTATTAATAAAAATTATTTTCATTATTGTCAATTTTCTACATTTTGCAGAGTTTTAAAATAGCTCATGATGAAAGGCTTAGATAACCAGGAAGGCTGTGCTAGTCAGGACATTATAATTAATTTCAAAGTCTTTCAATGTTTTTTTCTTATAGGATCTGCTTTGATCATAAATCCTAAATAGTACATTGATATCAGAAAGTTCGCTTTTAGTAGACTTAGTCTGATTATTTATATAAATTCAACAAGAGTTGTAACCATGTAATAATCCTAAATTTTTATTTTCAAATCTGGAGTTTCATAGTATTAAATAATTAAGCTGGAAACAAAATTCACTCTAGTTTATATGTTAAATTCTTATTTGGTATCTCCAGGCTAAAAAAACAAGTTAAAGAAATATTTTATAGCAGTTTTTCTGCCATACCTATTAGTTTGGTTTTGTTCTCTTCTTGAGATTCCTCCAAAATCTGCCAAGGTTCCAGGCTTGTTAGGAATCTCTTCCTGATTATCTATAGCCTGAGACCCTGCAAACCTGGTAGCATGCTCATTTTATATTAAGATTTTGTATACATTAAATCTATACATAAAGTTGCCCTAGAATTGTAAAGTATCTGATTGTTCATAATTCAATGCAAATGAGTCTTAAATATAAAACTTCAGAGGAGGTGTTGGTTGTACATGAATGTATTCTATCAAAAATTAAAGCATATTTTTAAAACAAGGTTTTGAAATAAATATATTGCTATTAAAAGTAAAGTGATGCCGGGCGTAGTTACCCACACTTTTAATCTCTGCCTTACAAGGAGGATCTCGGTTTGTGGACAGCCTCGGCTACTATTTAGTGAAGCCCTTTGCAACTCAGTAAGACCTTGTTTCAAAATAAAAAATTAAGCCGGGTGTGGTGGTGCATGCTTGTGATCCCCGTGCTTGCGAGGCAGAGACAGGAGGATCGCGCGGGATCGAAGCCAGCCTCACTGGCTTAAGAGACCCTGTTTCCAAATAAAACATATAAAAATAGGTCTGGGAGTGTAGCCCAGAGGTAGAAGGGTTTCCAGGAACCCCAGTACCACAAAAAGTAAAAAATAAAAAATAAAAAATAAAAAAATAAAACAATAAGGCAGACAGTGTAGCTCAAAGATAAAATGCCCCTGGGGTTCCATCCCCAGTACTCAAAAAAAAAAAAAAAAAAAAAAAGGTAAAGAGTGATCTACTTAGAGTTTCAGATCAGCAGGGGTCATTGAGAATCTGACATTTAAAGTACTTTATTTTATCTTACAAATATAAGTCCTTAAATTGCTAGTTTCCTTCCTGAGAAAAAGAATTTCCTCATAAATCCAGAGAAAGAAAAATTAACACAAATTTAACATACTTCAAAATTGCATCCAAATGATTTTTATCCTCATCAATTATTTCAATACTGAATTTTAATTATTATTCCCCTGGAGGTTTTACAAATATTGTAGTCTTAGGAAGCCATCTACTTCTTGACTAAGAGTCTTAGAAATACATACGCAATCTATACACTGGATGTTTTCTATATAATTCCAGCTTCAAATAAATTATTTTTAGTCATTCACTAACACAAACATGAGAAAGAAAGTGGAGAGGAATGGGGTGGAAATTACGGAAGGGCTAGGTGAGTGATGTGTGCATATATTCCTCTACCATCTCATACTCCATTAAGATGTATGACTACAATGCACCAATAAAAGTTTAAAAAATTACTTTCAAAATAACTTTATAGCTGGTTGTGGTGGCACATGCTTGTAATCCCAGCATTTGGGAAGCTGAGACCAGAGGATCACGGTTTGCAGACAGTCTCAGCTACTTAGTGAAGCCCTCTGCAACTTATTGAGACCCTGTTTCAAAATAAAGAATAAAAAATAGGGCATGAGGTATAGCTCAGAGGTCGAATGCTACTGGGTTTCATCCTCGGACCTGCAAAAAATATAATAATTTTATAATGAATTTTCAATGTGATTAAAATTATATATGCACACAACTATTTCATTTTACTTTCCTTCCTGCTCCACCTCATCCTTCCTCACATGACTTTTTAGAGGAAAATATTGCTGTGCAACCTATAGTTACTTGGACCTATATATTTTATATGCTATGAATATTATATGAACAGATACACTAAAACTACAGTAGGCACCAGACATCTGAATTCTTAAACTATTTCATGGACAAGTCTAATGTGAATGACCTACAAGGAACTAGTAGCCTGGAAACTACCAGATCTTAATAAAATAATTAAACTTCTGACCAGTTAAATATTTTAATAATGAATTATCTTCATTAATTTGACCACTTAGCCACACATCCCAGTGCCTGAAACTTTCACTTCTATTCTTACATAATCAAAATCATAATGAAATTAATATAAAGAAAATTATTCTACTAAAACAAAATATATGTAATATAGACAAATGACACAGAATGTTAAATATTCTGGTTAAAGATATTAATTAGCAAATAAAATAAGGAAGCCTATCAATTTATAAATCTTTGATAAGATTTTAATACATTTCCTGTTTCTCAGACCCTTGCAAATTAAAGCAAAAATATTTACTTTTCATATTTTATATATTATTATATTCTTTCATATTCTGAAAAAAAAACTGACAACTTTTCTCTCAGAAAGATCACAAAAGGTCTTTGTGGTCAAAACTGATTTCAGGCTGATACCATGGTATCATGCTGATACCGTCTTTTCTGGCTGTCCTGTGACACATACCATTTCAGACTGATACTAACATTTCTTCTGTGACACATTCATGACATCATTGCAATCTTAAAATTAACCATTAAATATCATAAAAATTGCTCCATTTCAATTTTAATATAAATATACAAATAGTTATAACTGACTTGTCTTAATCAAAGAGTAAAAATAGAGCTAGAATAGATTTTTTAAAAGAATGCTAATAGATTTGTATCTAGAGAAATAGTCAAAATTTTATTGATAAAATTATTCATATGTTTTATAGGAAAGAATCATATGCCATATTACCAGTTTCCACACTTGTATACAGAGTTGTAATGTAACTCAAAAACAATCAAAGAGATACCAAGAGATACTGAGATACCAAGAAGGTGACCTGGACAGGACATTTATGACATTTCTGGTCCATTTAACGTCTTTCCCCACATGTTAAATGTATCACTGAGTAGGTTATTTACTTTTAATAGTTAAGAGTCATGATAAGGTTTCCTTTTATAAGCCAAAAGACAAAAAATAAATAGGACAAATAATTAGAAAGTTTTCCTATCTTTAAGGGTTCTCTTCAATCTCTTAACATTCTGTAAATCCTGGCTTTTTTCCTATGGCATGCCATATGTTAAATTTTTCTGGTTTATCTCCCCCCTTTGTTGTTTTATTCTTTCAAGATATTATGGACAATTAAAATATAGCACAAACAAATAATGATAGAAGAACAGACATCTGTTATTTTTGGAGAGAAAATATTTACTTGGTTTGTTGAATATTATTGTTCATAACTAAAGTAGAAACAAAGGTTATGACAAGATCTTATTTTGTAAGCCTGGCATGGTGACATACTCTTATAATCCCAGTACTTGGGAGGCTGATTCAAGAGAATCACAGGTTTTTGGCCAGCCTCAACTACTTAGTGAGGCCATTTACAACTTAGTGAGACCCTATTTCAAAATTTTAAATTCTTTAAAATTTATTTAAAGAATAAAAAATAGGGATGGGAGGGTAGCTCAAAGGTAGAATGTCCCTGGGTTCACTCCCCAGTACTACAAAAAAAAAAAAAATATTTTGTTTGAGAATTTCTTTGGTAAAAAGATAGAAGGTATATCATACATAAATCTGGTGAATTATTAAGTGTAAATAGAATTAACTGATAAGTATCAGTTTCCTTTTAGTCACAAAAGTGATTAACTTAAATTGTTAGTGAATTTTATAAGGTAAAGACAAGCAAAAAAGGCTTAGATTTGAGGATTTCAGGCTCATGCCCAGCCTTAGCTGCTTAGTGAAGCCCTCTGCAACTTATTGAGACACTGTTTCAAAAATAAAGAATAAAAAAATAGGGTGGGGGTATATCTCAGAAGTAGAATGCCCCTCGATTCAATTTCCAGTAAAACACACACACACACACACACACACACACGGAAGTTTAGTAGTTTCCATAAAAGTCTGGTAATAAAATAATAAAACTAATACAATTTTTAATAATTTTGCTAATTGTTAATGGTTATGGTATATTGTCCTTCAAATACAAATCTACTAGTATTTCAATCAAATTTGGGGTACACATAACATCCTAATGTCACGTTCAAATTAAGAGAGCCTCAGTTAAACTAAAATGGCAGTGTGTGGCTATGATTTAATGACATTTGCTACTAGAAATTCCTGGAGCTCAAAGTAATAATGTCCTCCATATTAATGTGCAGTCAGCTGAATACTGCATTAATCTTCATAGCAAGCTCAATTCTTTTCAGAGAATAAAGAACTATAATAATATAAGAAAATAATTAGAAAACATTAGAATATCATATTGTATATTATTGTATATTTGCCATTTCTATCATTTTACATTGTTGTGAGCTAAAAATTATTCATTGACTTTCTTTGACCTTATTTAGAAAATGAATATGTCCTCTCTTTGCAATCCAGTATGTACATGTGTGCTTGCTTATGAATAATATAGTGTTTGATTATATGGGCAATTTAAAAAAAGTTAATTTACTGTTCACATAATTTGTTTTGGCTTAATTTGGTTTGACCCTAAATGAAAGTAGAGCCATGAATATTAATACTTTACATTCTTAAATTATTTTATAAATTCTAAATTATAATTTAAATTCATCAAAATGCTTTTTGGTTATAAGTAATAGAATACTCCTGGTTGCAAATATTACTATTTGCTTGGGAGGAAATATCAAGTCAAAGCCTATCATTTTCAAATACACAATAAAAAAGAAATAGAGGCATAAATACATGCTTCATGGAATATTTCTTCTAACCTCTTAAAACTATTCTCTGTTTGCAGGTCTGAATGCTGGAAGTAAAGATTACATTCGGCTCTGTGGTAACTGAGGTGGTGAGATATATTTGCCCTTAAGCTTTTTATCTTTAGAAAAGGTAGCAGTTGGAATGTTTACTCATGTTAGAGGGTTCACGAATATTTCACTTTACTTTAAGAAGTCCTAAAGTTCCAAAACCTGTGACAACTGCTTGAAATGTTTTTTTTTTTTAATTTCAAAACTAATTGTGGGAAATTTAAACTAAAAGCAGATATTTAAATAATATAGTTATCATGTGAAGAAAATTTTAGGAAAATCCGGTTTTCCCCTTCTAAAATTGTTACTTTTGTGTTGAAACAAACTACCAACATCAAAATCAACTCTTAAAATATAAGGTGTTTCTTTATTACCAGACATTCTTATATTTTATTTTAATCTGTTTTCTTCCCTCTATATGCTAGGAGGAGAAATGAGTCAATATTAAACCTCTTGTTTAAAACATTTTAATCATTATTCGTAATGTTTCTTAATGTACAGAGAGAATTTTGCCTAGTTATTCAATTGAAGTTTTTATGCCTTCATCGATGCAGTATAGTCTCACATCATAATGTAATCATGTTGACACTGACATACATGCACACAGTACTCGGTGCCCCCATTCCTCCCCATTTCCCTTCCTCCCAATACAAAGTGTCTAGGTTAAAAATGTTATAGTCACATCTATACACACAGTACCAGGTAGCGTTTCCATTTATGAACCTCATTTTTTCCTCCCCTATCCTTCCTCCCTGGATCCACTGAGTTTTCTCCTCCATTATCTGGAGTCCCTCTGGTATCCTAAATACTCCCTAGCTCAAGAATATTAGAGAATTATATGTCCTTTCTCTTTCTGTGCTTGGCTAATCTCACTTAGCACAATGTTCTCCAGTTCTTTTCTTCGTCTTAAAAATGACATAATTTTGTTCTTCTTGATTTTCTTTAGTCTTCCTCCTCCCCTACCCTTCCTTTTTGGCTCCACTGAGGTTCCCCTCCATTATCTGGAATTTTTAAAATTCTATGAAAACACTTTCTGAATTCTAGAGATAATACCTGAGATTTTCAGCAATGTGCCTCAAGATGGCTTAGTGTAATTTTAAATATAGTTTACAATTGCAAATGCTGTTTCTGAAATGGTACATACTTATCCTGAGTTGTCTCCATTTTTATTTTGAATCGATAAGTGACCTTAAAAGAGAACTATTATTTTTAAAGAGACTTCAAATTTATTTTGACTTTCCATTATAAAATTTTAAAAATCTAATCTCTCATTTTACCCTTCAGTAATGGAAAGAAGAGATTTTATTTAATAAATAATTTAATACACTATTATACAAGAATAATAATGCATTTTAAAAATAGAAACAAGTATGTATGAATATTAGATAAAATAAACAGTTTAATAATTAGGGCTTAAATTATGATCATGGAAGTCATTGATTCAAGTGGATAATGCAAATATTTGGGAAGGCAAAAGTAATATAAAAATAAAGAATATCAACACAAAGTGAAATATAACACTCCTCTACCATATCACCAAATATGCAAACAGAGAATAGAGAAGAATAGTGTATTTGTTTAATTTTTAAAATCTATTGATAGCTATTGCATGCACTGTTGTACTTCCAAGCAGCATTTATGTTTTGTGCTACTTCTTCTTCCCATAGCTACACTTAGCTCTTAAGCATGGTAGCTGCTCGAGCATCTCCCTTTCTCTGAGCATCCTTCTAAAATGCAAGCCTTTCCCAAGGTCTAGTAAGAGGAAGTAGCAAAGTTATCAGATCAGTGGAAGAAAGAAGAATACCTAGAAATCAACACAATTATAAATGAGTTTAGCATGTCATAGCTGTGGCAATCAAACAATGTTAAATAGCCGGGCGTGGTGGCACACACTTGTAATCCCAGCATTTGGGAGGCTGAGACCGGAGGATCATGGTTTGCAGACAGCCTCAGCTTCTTAGTGAGGCCCACTGAAACTCAGTGAGACCGTTTCAAAATAAAGAATAATGAATAAAAAATAGGGCAGGGGATGTATCTCAGAGGTCAAATGTCTCTGGATTCCATCCCCAGACCCACAAAAAAGAAAAAAAAATAATATGGTAAGTATAAAATTACTCAAAAAAGACATTGAGATACCTGGTTAATCATTACAAAACCTTTTACATTTATGAACTCACATACTACACCAAAATATTTTTCTATTGATTAGAATTAAATTTAAATCATAGTCTTATTTCATTATAAGTTATGGCATAAAAAGATGTCTGGCCTAAAATTGAATTAGGTTTTAAATAAAAACTGTATACTTAACCTGACACAATATTTATATTTTTTTACTTATAAATTTTTATTAGTGCATTGTAGTTATACATCTCATTGGGGTATAAAATGAGATGATCCACTCACAACCCACTTTTTAAAATAGAGTTCACTTGGATCTGGGAGTCTGCTGAGAGAATGAGGTGATGCAGCAACAGTTTCAAGTGTTTCCTGATCGCACGGCTGCAGGGACCTGCTGGACCTTGGCTATGAGGCAGACCCTGGTCTCAGCCTAGCTGCTTCCAGGCCTGGCCTCACTAAGTGGCAGGCCCCAGTCCTAGTCCAGCTTGTTTCAGTCCCAGGCTCACCAAGTGGGAGGCCCTGGTTTTGGCCCAGCTGACTCCATCCTGGCCTCATGGAGCGGCAGGTCCTGGTCCCGGCCTCGCTGGCTCCAGTCTCAGCCTTGCCTAGTGGCAGGTCCCTGTCACTGTGGGCAGGATGTCTGCAGAGTTTCCAATTTTTCTTCCATATTTTTTTTTTTTTTTTAGTAAGAGAAAACAGTGTGGGTCCTTTGCAGAAGCTGGAAGCCCAAATACCTAACAGCATTGGATTTTACCTTCCTTCCAAAAGTGGAGGCCCAAAGCTTCACCACAGAGAGTGGGATCTGCTGCTCCAAGCATAACACAGTCTCCAGCATTGTGTAGATGAGCAAAGTGGCCATGTGTGCCGAGGACTTTTAAGACGCTCAGCGTGACAGACCCAGCCGGGCCATCCAGGGTTCTCTCTGTCATGCCCCAAACATTTTTCTTACATAGTATGTTGTCCAGAATTATTGAGCATGTGGGGAAGGAGCAGTCTAATTCCACGAAGATTTTTTCAACAGTTCATGGTGGATTGGATTGAATCTATCTGCCTCTCCCAAATACTGGCTGCTGCCACTGCCATCTTGGTTGGTCTCTGTTCTCTCACATTTTAGATAGGAAGTCATGATTGGAAATATCTCTGTATGTTGTCCCAATCAGATATTTAACCAAAATCTGTTGTTCCAAGTTTCTTAGAGGAATACATGTCCTATTTGGCTGCTGCCAACCATCACTGCT
The DNA here is from genome assembly GCF_963383645.1 of Muscardinus avellanarius. Taxonomy (NCBI): domain Eukaryota; kingdom Metazoa; phylum Chordata; class Mammalia; order Rodentia; family Gliridae; genus Muscardinus; species Muscardinus avellanarius. The sequence continues at coordinate 91,879,746 of NC_137788.1, forward strand.
GCGGCCGGGGCCACGCTATCTTGGCTGGAACCCCTAACATTTTTCTTACGTAGTATCTTGTCCAGAATTCCTGAGCATGTGAAGCAGGGGCAGTCTAATTTCACGAAGTTTTCTTCAGTACTTCAAGGTGGATTGGATCTGTTTGCCTCTCCCAAATACTGGCCGCCACTGCTGCCATCTTGGTTTGTCTCTTCTCTCTTATATTTTAGATAGAAAGTCATAACTGGAAATATCTCTGTATGTTGTCCCAATCAGATATTAAACAAAACCTGTTGTTCCAAGTTTCTCTGAGAAATACATGTCCTATTTGGCCACTGCCAACCATTGCCACTGTGGCCTTGGTTGCTCCAGTGGCTGCGGCCACTGCCATCTTGGCCTGAAGTCCAGAACTCACTATATTTAAAGTATATATATGAATATATTATATATACACATATGTACATATGTGTTTTGAGTATATATGTATGTATGTATGTATGTATGTATAACATGCCAAACCAATTAAGTGCCAAAATTGACAACTAGAGTTTTTATAACAAACCTCAAAAAATGTTTTTGTATAGAAAGTGATTACTAATTAAGAATAAGATGGCAAAACCCACAATAATATTGGGCAAAGCCCCCAATTACACAAGTCACAATAGAGATTATATATGCAAAATATTTTAATAACAAGTCTCCGATTTGGCTTGTTATATTAGTTTTCTTTAGTTCTGTATGAAACAAATTACTTTAAAATTTCCTAGCTTAAAATAATAAACATTTATTTTCTCACAGTTTCTGTGGCTCAAGAATTTAACTTAATAATTCATGATCCTTCTCAGGGATGTCACATTGATGTTATCTGTACCCACAGTGGGCCACTTGAATCTCAATACTTAATGTATTTTAGTTTCCTAAGGTGACAGTAACAAAATACCACATCTGGGTGTTTTTCAGCATAAATATCTATTGCCCTGGAGTTTAGAACTTAAAATTAAAAATGTTGACATTGTTATGGAGGAAGATACTCTTCCAGGCTCTCCTTGGCTGCTCCATGTTGTCTTACATGACTCTTTGCATCCCTTGCCTTTTGTGTGTGTGTGTCTCTATGTTCCATCCAATTTTTCCTTTTTATAAGGATATCTTTCATACTGAATTAGGGCTCGTCTTAATAATCTCATCTTAAATAACTGCAGCAACAACTCTTTTTCATATTCTTGAACACTGAGGGACAGGGGTTGATATCAATACATGAATGTTAAACAGATATAATCCAATTCACAACATGCAAATAGCTTTTGGCAAGAGGCCTCAGTTCTTTGGTTTTTGTTGGCTTGAAGTCTAATTTAGCACCACATGGCCTTCTCTATTGAACTAGGTGAGTGTCGAAAGACTTGGCAACTTTCTTTTTCTTCAGAACAAATGATTCAAAAGTGAGATGAATAAGGCCCATAATACCTTCAGTGTCTCATCTGGAACATCTAATGCCACATTAAATTCCTAAGAGTCATTTTAAAATTTATGTAAGGAGAGAGAAATCAGGTTCTACCTCTTACAGGGAAGTGTATCAGTGGATTTCTGAACATGTTTTAAAATACTGTACTTGCTACCTAAGAAATAAAAATTAAAACAACTTTTAAATATCACATCATATGCTGGGCGTAGTGGCGCACGCTTGTAATCCCCGCGCTTGGGAGGCAGAGACAGGAGGATCGCGCAGGTTCGAAGCCAGCCGCGCGCACTGGCTTAGGAGACCCTGTTTCCAAATTTTAAAAAATGTAAAAATAGGCCTGGGAGTGTAGCCCGGAGGTAGAAGGGCTTCCAGGAACCCCAGTACCACAAATAAATAAATAAATAAATAAATAAATAAATAAATAAATAAATATCACATCATATGAAATTTGCAAAAGTAAGAAAAATATTAAATTCTGATGTCAGTAAGGTATTGCTGAAAATTTAAAGGGCTTCCTTTGTATGTGTAATTTATGTCAAAACTCTTATAAATATGTTTATTCTTTGACATATAAATATGCTTAATCTTTGACACAGAAATGACAGTACAGTGGGCTTGGTAATAAGATGGGAAGCAAAGTGACTATATAGGTGGCATTTTGATCATTAATAAACTGATGAAGATAACAGTTCAGCTACTCAAACACAGACTGTTACCTGAGGGTGAAAACAGTCTTTAGTGTTTTTCCAACACCTGAATTTCTCTTTCTTAAGTACTTTTGATGTAAATAGTAAAGGATGCATACCATTGCCAGAGTAGGTGTGAAGATATTTGATGATAAAAAATTTTAATATTTAAACAAATTTTTGTATTAGTTCTGCAGAGAAACTGATTGTATATAAGCAATACTTGAATCGCAAAGTGCTCTGAGGTTCCCCCTCAGCCCCTCTCAGGTATCTACTAGGTTTGAATCTCAGTAGGTTAGGTTAATCATTTTTGTGACATAAGGATAAAGAGGGATGAGCACAGTACACACATCTGTAAAAGAAGAGCAGTTTCAGTTTGGGGAAATTTGTGTACTGAAACAAATGTAAATGCTCCTGCTAGATAAAAATATTCTGACATTGTTAAAATAATAAGAGGGATATTTTAAATAAATATTCAAGTTTGACCAGAATTAGATATTAGTAAAATAATGAAAACACATAATCTTGTTTTGACTAAGCCGTGTCTGCTGAAATTAAGGAATCGCTAGCTTTGAAAAATTAGAGATTTACTTTTACACATCAATACAGAGAAGTAATATGACCTTGAATGAAATGCAAATTAGAAGAGGATAATAGTTTGGGACTTCTAAAGATATATCTTAAAAATAATAAATAATAAAAAGTGGCCCAAAGGAATACTTCTTAATTCCTAGCTTGAAAGAAGAAAAATAAAAGTTTACATTTTGTATATATACTACATATAAAACCCAGTGACCATCAAGTTAAAAATTCAACATGCCAGGAATAAGCCCTCAAAGATCAATAGAAGGAAATCTAATCTTTCATGGACAAAAATATAGAACACTCAGGCAATTCAGGATTCTGTCAAATGAAGTTCCAGCTGCTAAAGATTTGTCTGTAATAAATAATCACATTGCACATAAATCTATCATGAGTAAAAACTGAAACAAAATTTCAGAAGTGTACACTAAGAATTTTAATGATGTGATTAAAGAGATCACAAGAGAAATGAAAAAGGAAAGTTTTCAAAAAATTTAAAACATATTTTAGGAAGAACTAATTAGAAATTTAAGAAATGTGAAATATACCCATTCAAAAAAAACCTCAATAAATAAGTATAAATTACAAAACCAAAATTTGGTATAATTTATATATAATTATTGGATCAAAATAAAGTTATTGGATAAAATATGATCTTTTGATCATATTTGAACTATAGTTTATTTTAAACACATTTTTTCTTAAATATTTTAATAGTAGTTTAATTTGGTATATATTAAAGGGACTGTTGTCTTTTATATAGCAAAGCATTTTCTGAAAATAAGTTTTCAGAAATATTATTTCTTAAACTATCATGAAAAACAATGGAAGACAAAAATCATAAATAAGAATGTCATTATCATTAATTTCTACATATTAAGTTAATATTAGTAGTAAGAATTTATGGAGTCATCAAAGGAAGTACAAGAAATAACTTTTTGCAGAATAATGAGACCCCTTCAAAAATGTTCAGTGGGGCCAGAATGTAGCTGAGAGGTAAAAAGCTTGCTCAAGGCACTTAATTTAAAAAGAAATACATGTAATAATATTAATAACAATAATAATAAATAAGTAAAAAGTAGTCTATTAAAGAACAATAAAATCTACTTGATTAAAATATTTAATTAAAAGATTATTAAACTAAATATTTGAAATACTGTAATTATAAAAATTGGGGATGTGAGCCAAAGAAAGAGCAATGATTTTGAAAACTAAATCCTCATGTATTAAAGTAAAATCAGGAAACATTATCTAATTTGATAAATCAAGAAATAGAGATGCTACACATACTGTTTGGAAGGATGCAAAACTTATAATGGTTAACTACTATCACTTCACCTTGAAAACATAACTGAGAGACTGTGACATTTTTATTGTTTTGTGGTTGTGGGTCTGGGGATGGAAACCAGGGGCATTTGATCTCTGAGGCACTGGGGTTCCTCGCTTCCCTTCTACCTCGGGGCTACACTCCCAGACCTATTTTGTATTTTTTTAATTTGGAAACAGGGTCTCTTAAGCCAGCCCTAGTTTTTATTTTTGAAACAGTATCTCATTAAGTTGCAGACGGCCTCACTAAGTAGCTGAGGCTGTCTGTAAACCATGATCCTCCTGTTTCAGCCTCCCGAATGCTGGGATTACAAGCATGTGCCACCACACTCAGCCATTTATATCTTTTAATTGCCTTAGGTTTCCACTTGATAATGCATATAATTAATTAATTAATTAATGCATACTGGGTAGAACCCAGGGGCATTCTACCTTTGAGCTACACCTCCAGCCCTATTTTTTATCTTTTTATTTTGAAACAGGAGCTCACTGAGTTGCAAAGGGCCTCACTAATTAGCTGGGGCTGTCTGTGAACTGTGATCCTCCTGTCTCAGTCTCTCAAATGCTGGGATTACAAGCATGTGCCACAATGCCCAGCTAATATTAATTTTAAAATAAAAGAAAAAAATGAATATTCACAAAAAACAAAAAAATGGAATATTAGTCAATCAAATTGATGGCTGAAGCAGCACATTTTACTAATTTATTTCTATAGACATTTGTTTAGTACTTTCAGAGTATGATTTCAAGGTAAAATAAGTTTACTTCAGTGTACAAATATGAGATTTCAGTATTTTATATAAATACAAAGGAAATTTTGAAAATAACCTTAATGTCTAAATGAAAGGCTCAAATGCACCTTCCATTTTATGATAAATTAATGTCGAAATTTTCTTATATTTTGATCTGTTTACTTATGATTTGTATTTATCATTAAAGGGAATAATATCAAACAAATGACATTCAGCATATCCAAAGGTTTGGAGAAAGAACACTCCAAGTTTTTCTGCAACAAATCCATATACTTTCAAATAAAATTAAATCTTTCTTAAAGAAAAAATGTTGGGCAATGGTAGCCTTTATCAGTTGTCATTTATATAATTTATAGAATTTTTAACTGATTTAATTATTGTAGGAACTTTTACATTCATTCTTTTTTAAAAATAAATTTAAAAGGGAAAACAAACAATACATTGTGAAAATAACCAGAAACTATTTTAAAATATATTTTACTCTAAAATATATATCATGCATATTTAACTCAATTTAGTAAGCATTTTATAAATACAAAACTACAATGGAAATTTTCCTAACCTCAGTTTCACATATAGCTAGGTAATATTCTAAAAATGCTATTTTTTCAAGGTTTCATGTTTAAGTTGGTCATCCTCCAATTCATGAACTAATGAATAACATTTATTCATGTAATAGGATTATTTATTAGAAAAAAGCAAATAATAAAAATTCATCTCCTCACAAAGTTTTGATTCTAAAAGCCAGAAGTATTAGCTTTTTTAAAAAATAAAAATCATGAAATAGTCAATATGTTTAAAAATAGTGATAAACAAATTTAAACAAACGCTTTATTCTCTTTCCATTAAACTTAGACAATAAAAGAATTCTCCTAAATGTGGGATGAGAGAGGAGCTTTAGCAAAATAAGCAATGGATGCTTAGGTGCAAGTGTTTCACACATACACACACAAAAATAAATCCTGTTTCTTGTTCTCTATCCCCTACCACATCCATGAGAAAGAAACTTGGGTAGATTATGAGGAATTAATTGTGACATTAATATCATGTACATATTTTAAGTCTGCTGCTGTGAAGAGCTATTTTATTATGTAACTCATCCTTCCCCAGATTGATTCTATTTCTTAAGTCTAACCTTAGTTTTGTCACATTTCAAGGATACTTAATAAATGATTGATAGTCCCAATCACCATTGGGAATTTTCTTAGAGCTGTTAAATCAGTGTTCAAAAATTTTAACACCTGACTCTCTATGGAAAAGGAAAAAAAGGAGACATAATGAAGATGTAGAAATTTCTTAACTACCTGGATATTAAAGAAGCATTACATTTTAAATTACAAAAGTAGACTCTTTGATATTCAAGTCAAGTTACTTGCTATTACTTACTCTTCTGGTAAGTTTGTTTAAAATAAAAGCAATTAAAGGATGGGGTGAATCTCAGTGGTAGAGCATATGCTTAGCTTCTGCAGGATCCTAATGCTCTGGCTTCAGTTCCCAGAGCCCAAACCAAAACAAACCAGCAAAAATGAATTAAACTTCAAACAATTTTGAAAAATTATTTAGTCCAGATGTCACTACAGGAAAATTAGTATTTAATTTGAAAATATTTGTTGAGGTTACCTTTTAAATATGTATACCATATATATCCATCAAGCATCAGAGTTCTAATGTGCTTTTTGCATTATCAATTTTAGTTCTTGAGGAAACTTCAAAAATATGTTCTATTACGATTCTTAATTTGCATGATGTTTTAGTTTGGAGCTGGAATATCTCCAAAGGCTCATGTATTAAAGGCTTGGTGACCAATGTGGCAGTGCTCAGAGGTGGTGTTTGGAGAAGATGCTGTTTCAAAATAAAAACTAAAATAGGGCTGCAGTGTAGCTCAGATGCAAAATACTCCTCTGAGCAACTCCCAAAAGAAAGGAAGGAAGGAAGGAAGGAAGGAAGAAAGAAAGAAAGAAAGAAAGAAAGAAAGAAAGAAAGAAAAGAAAGAAAGAAAAAAAAATAATAAAAAGAATCAGAATCTAAGGGCAAACATTTAAGTGTCCAATAGAGAGACTGACTATATAATTACAGACAGGGATAAAGCAGTATAAGAAATTCCTCCCTGACATTTTAGATGGCTCAACATTTCTTACATTGGTATGCTAGTCTAGAAACCTCCAAGGACTGCCTGATTAAGTCAGTATTAATAGAAACATGTCATAATCATTTTCAAATTCATGATGTTCATTTTGCAAGCTGCTCGATTCAGTCTTGTGTAACCATCCTTGTATGCTGTCAGATTTTTTTCATGGAAGCAAAGATAAGCTTCTTCTTAAATTTTTTTAAAAATAAAAATTCATTTTAAATGTTATCTTACATTTTCTTTTAAGCATGACTTGATACACAGTTGCTTAGTTCTGATAAAAATTATAATAGCATAATCATAATGGTGAGTTCTATAAAACTGATTATATCATTGATGAAAATTTAGGATCCAGTTAATATTTGTTTTCTTCAGAAATATCTATGTTTGATACCCAATGGTTACAACATAAGAAAATACAGATGTCTATGATGAACCATAAAATATTTTGAACTATAAACCATAATAAAAGATGAGCGAAAGATATTTTAAATTACTCCACCAAACTGTGTCCAGAACCAAATGGTATTGGTGATAGTAGAAGGCAAAATATCGAATCTAATTTAGCTACTTCAGCAGCTTTTGATCTAATATAAAACAAGGAGATGACAGGTTTTGATAAAAACTTCAGCACAGCGTTTGGCTGACTTTCCATCACAGAAAGCAACCAAGGCCACTTAGACCTAAGTATTTCAGAAACAGGAGTGTTATTTTTATGTGTGGTGTAAGACTGGGAAACTAGCCAGGCAACAACGCATCCTCTTGCAGAAAAATATCTTGGAGAAGTTTACTACCCCTTCAGGGGAAGAATATGACACAAAGTGAAACCTTCTTTCTACTGTATAAGAGTAGACATCAAGTAATCAATTAATTACTTAAAGGTCATAAAAAAAATCTCACCCTAAAGCATACAACTCTAAATTTAATCAGTCTGGAAAGAATGGCAGCCAATAATAAGTTACGCTCCACTTATCTTGAGTTGCAGAGCTTGGTTACAGCAAATAAAGTCAATTATTAGGCTAAAATGATACTTCAGAAGAGATGAATATAACTACAAGAATTTCCCTTAACTGGAAGGTCAATATGTACATGTATATGTATGGCTAGATAGATAGATAGATAGATAGATACAGATATATACAAATATGTACATTTGTAATTATAGAAAAAAACAAAATGAACAGTATTATTTCTGCAAGTATGTTATCTGTAACAATAAAAATATTTGAAGAAGGGCAAGATTGGTATGGGTTGCTACAATCACAGGAACATTAAAAGTTAGCCTGAACCTTTACGGGTAGAGAGGACAAGTCAAAATAAGGGAACACGGATTCTAGAGCTGAAGGAATACATAAAGCAATTTAACTGGCAGGCCTGGCATATTTAAAATATTGATAAAAGAGGTTTGTTAGATTCCAATGAGAATGTTGAAAAATTATGTGAGATATTTTTGGAAAGCAAAAAGCAAGATGTATTGTGGAAGCTATTAATTAGCACAGAATTATCTTAATAGAGCCATTACAGTACTTGACTTGTGGGAAGTATAGTAAATGATGTTTTAAGGAATGATCTATTAATTTTCTAGCTATGTTATCACTACATTAAGATTAGAAACTAATTAAGCATTAAAAATAAAATTGTCATTTTCTGTTGAGCACATATTGCTTAGAAACCTAGCAATAGTGTAAAACATGAAAAATGTAAGGTAAAATCATTGCCTTCAGTAAGATGATATTCTAAGTGAGAGGTTACTGAACAAATAGGTGGTTTTTATATTGTGAAAAATTTAGTGATTCCCAAGATTAATAATTGTGTGCTCTTCAATTATATGAGAAGAAAATATACAGTGTAAGAATAATGAACAGCCTAATGTAATCACGGATTACATTAGCTACTCATTGAACAAGTGTTGAGTAGCCACATTTTATTAGTTGTTGTTCTAGAAAAATAGAAAAGGAAAAATAACAAGTATCAACATCTTCACTCAGAGTATTTAATCTTCTAAGGTGGATGATAGACACAGAAGAAAAAAAGCAATTATATTTGATGATAATAATTCAAGATAAAGAAAAGTAGGAGTACAAAGCTGGAAAAGAAAGGCTTTTTATGCTTGTCTAATCTTTCTTTTTATAAAACAATGGTCAGCAAAACTTAATTTTAAGATTAAATTTAAGAAGAGGCCTCAATAAAGAACAGTAATGCATAAGATATATACGCAAAGGAATAATATTCAAGGCAATAAACATACTAAAATTCAGAAATACCGATACAGGACATTACTTAACATGTGTGCAAGAAAATCAGTGTGGTTGGGTGTAGTGGCGCACACTTGTAATCCCAGCATTTGGGAGGCGGAGACAGGAGGATCTGGGTTCATGGACAGCCTCAGCTACTTAGTGAGGACCTTTGCAAGTCACTAAGATTGTTTCAAAACAAAGAAAAAAAATGGGGCTGGGGGTGGAGCTTGGAGGTAGAATGGCCTTGCATTCCATCCCCAGTACCACAAAAAAAGAAAGAAAGAAAGAAAGAAAGAAAGAAAGAAAGAAAGAAAGAAAGAAAGAAAGAGGAAGGAAGGAAGGAAGGAAGGAAGGAAGGAAGGAAGGAAGGAAGGAAATCAGTATGAGTGGAATGAAATGAATAGGAGAGGAAAAATAAGGGTAAACACAGAAAGATAAATGGCAATGATAGTAGTTAGAATGTGTGTGTTTGGGTTGGGGGTGTTTGTGTTTGTGCATGTGTGTAGAGTTTGGGACAAGGTATACTACGGAGGGCCCTGTAGAATATTGGGAAGTATTTTATTTATTGTAAAGGAGATAGCAAGATATAAGTATATTTTAAATAAGGGAATAATTTACAAGGAAGATATTCTGGAGAATTGCTAATGGATATTTACAAAAGGAGGCCATTAATAAACTTGGCAAGTACTATGTAGAACAATGATAAAAAGCCTATTGATGTGAGGGTATGTGTGTGTAAATATATATGTGTACACATATATAGTAAATATTATATAATAATCATATATAAAAATTTTATATAATAAATATATGTATATATATCTAATGTAGTTAATATAATTATATTACATATAATTTGAGGAATAAAAGACTAAAGCAAAAATAAAAGGCAAAAGTAGATAACTCAAAGAGTGTAATTTACTAGATATTAAAAAATAGAGTAGCTCAAGAAAATGTGGCTTAAAGAAAGAAACCTTTGCTTTTGGTTTTATTGTAGATATTTTTTTACTTATACCATGGACTCCATCTTGACTTTTTACTTGCAAATGAGTAATTATCCTGAAAAGCAAATGGGTTGAATTTGCTTGTATATATGAAAGGGTTAAATTTATTTCCATTTTTATAGTTTCTCAGTGCATTGCCTGTGATATGCATAACACTCTGGTTTAATGATTATTCAATAAAAATGATTTTCTTCTTCTCTACTACTTATGTAGAGAGACTTTTTTGGAGGGTGGGAAAATTTAATTCTTAATAATATTTTCTGAAGAACCGAAATATTGAAATCATGTAGAATCATGACAATGACCCATGATCAAAAATCTTCCATGAATGAGTCATGACCCAGAGGTGTGTAGACTAGTGCAATAGAAACAGTAGAAGAGAATACAAATGTAGAACCTTAATTTCAAAGGCATATTGCACAGATGCATAACAGAGCTAATGTCTAATAGCAGTATATCTATAGCCACTATATAAAAACATAGTATTTATTATTTATAGATTTGACTATATGGATGTGTATGCTTCAAAATATCCAAATGCACATTAAGAAATAATGAGTCAGAAAGATTATCTTACATGAAAAATTATATATCAATATAATAACAATTTCAGTAATGTCACAAGGCAGAGCATGAGTGCTTGCCAAATGACTTGTACAGACAGTTTGTGCAGTAAATTCAGAAAAAAGAGGCCACAAATAACGTGAGTTGTAAAGATATTTTTAACGTTTATTTGTGCATTGTAGTCATACATCTTAGTGCAGTACATATGGTGGAGGCACATATGCATATATCACCTGATTAGCCCTTATTCAATTCCTGCCCCATTCCCCCCTCCCTTCTTCTCATGTTTGACTTTGATATATTTGTGAGTGTACATCGTATATATTAGGGAATTTCCCTCTTCTCCCCTTCCATCCCCTCAGCTCACCTTATTTGTTTATCTATATTATGGAGTATTCTCTCTATCAAATAAAATGAATCATGTCTAACTTAGCTTTTAAGTAGCATCTGGGATGGGACATACACCCTGTGAGAACTTACCATGTGCTAATTATCATAATATCAAATTCAGCCTACAGGCATCAGGCTTAAACTATACTATATAAATGAAATGACATCTGAGTTTGAAACTCATTTGTAAGAAACCTATTTATAATCATTTCTGCATAAAAATTTTCCTTATTTTCAATTGAATTTTATCTTTTGTGCAACTGCTTTAAATTTTTTCTGTAGGCAACCAGATCATGAAGGTTAGATAGTATTATTCCCTATTTCTTTTTATCTCTGATGGCTTTCTTTTTTGTTGTAATCAATGTTTGAATTATTTCTAGATATAGTACTCATGTAGAGCCCAGTTATTTATCCATTGATTCATTTATTCAGTTTGTATATTTAGAGTTTTATATTATTTGTTGCGATATTACAAATTATCTGAAACTTAACAACAAAGGCACATTCATTATCTCATCTACCAGAACATTTCAATATGCCAGGAATAATGAAGAAGCTTAGTTGGATGGTTTTGCTTCAGGTTTCCTTAAGAGACCTTGTAGTCAAGAAATTGACCAGGATTGCACTTATTCCAAAGCTTCACAGGGAGTGGTTACACATCCCTGCTCACTCACATGACTGCTAGTTAGCCTCAACATATCACCTTTATGATTTCAGTCATATGAACTTCTTCATTGAGGGGGGAGAGGGCTCATGACACTTACCTGGTTTATTCCAGAAACATTTAATCAAGAGAAAATTAGAGAGAATATCCAAAGCAAAAGCCACTGGTTTTTCTACAACCAACCATTAGAAGTAACAGCCTAGCAATTTTTTTTCACATTTTGTATTAAAAAATAACCATGAAATCTAGTTGATCCTCCCCCCCAAAAAATAGAAGTGACCGAGGCCACAATATCACAAGTATTGTTCTGTGATACACCTATCACATTCATTTCTATTACATATGCTCCTGCATCGTGGTGAGATTAAATACAATGAGATTTAAGGAAGGCAGACTCAAGTCTATGCCCTCCTTGACTTATTAAGGCAAGGTACATAACTAGGGCTACAACGTCCACATTTATAAAATGACAAATATCACCATTCTACTGTGTCATTGTATGAATTAAAAATCCATGGCTTAGAAACTCCATAAATGTGTCTTTGTGAAGAAACAGATTAATATAAAATATTTTCAATAAATGTAAAGGTGCAGAGAGAAAAATCTAAAGTATCCAAAATTAACAAACGTAATCTTGGTAAATAACCCAATAAAAGTAGTCAATTATCAAGGACATGATAAATGACAAGCATGATAGATTGGGAAAATATAAAAGTTGAAAAGTACACTTAAAGGCTTACAAATAATGAGGTTTAAGGAATTGAGAATTATCTCCTTTTCTCTGATATTTACCAGTTGCCTATCTCCAAGGAGACGTAAAGAGAACACCACTAGATACCTAGAGTTCTAGTTACTCTCAAGACTTTGAGGAACATCCGTAAAAGATGTATGAAGGCTTTATTTTACCTTTGTGCAAAAGTTTGAGACTTTTACCCTCTATGAATCCTCCTCACTATTGCAGTACTCACTCAGAAACTTAAATTTGGATTTAGGTAAGTGGATGTTGAGAAGTCCAGTGGAGAAGAAAAAAAATATGAAAAATCCAAATGGATATTTTAATTGGTCAATTAATATACAATAGTCTTATTTAGGCATTAAAATAACCTTAGGCACTAAAAGTAGAAATATTTCATTATTTTCTAAACTGAATTCAGTTTTGAGAAAAGAATATAAGAAAAAGATAATTTGTTTTTACTTTAGAAATTTTTTTCTATATTTCTGAAAGTATGATATTGTTGTTTCTATTTTATATGAAAAGATCATGCCAGAACAAAACCAAAAATTTATAATATTTATTTACTTTTTATGTTTTAAAATGTATTGTAAGTTAAATAGAATAAATTATGTTTGAAGTTAATTGAAAAAGACAATAATCATGCCACTAGTTATTATGATGACAATAATATATTGTTACTATAAAAACCTTTTTTTTTAAATTGAGAGATAACTTTAACAAAATAATCAGAAAGGGAAAAAAAAACAAAAGAATCAGAAAGGATCTGGATGTTTTCTATTTATGTTATTGTTTTTGTAATTTCTCTTTAATTGTGTTTCAAATCATATTTATTTCTTCACATACAAATGAACCCAAGTCCAGTCACAATTTTCTTTAAAAGAAAAATATCTTTATAAAATAAAACTGTTTTAAATGACCAAACCAGTAGAATCTAATAAATTTGTAGAATAAACTATGTGAAACTAGGGGTTGTCTTAAACTAGAATTGATTCAGATTCATGCAGGAATGTAAAAAAAAAAAAAAAAACAAATGGACAAGACAGAACAGCTGTACATTGTCATAGAGTACAAATATACACTTCAGTTTCAAACTAGCTCTGATACTTAGTTTGGTGGTCAGAGTATATATTTAACCCCTCTGAGCTTTAATTATGAATATTAAAAGTAACAAAAAAACAGATTTCATAGTATTGCTGTAAATACTATGAAATACAGGATATTTCATATACAGGATCAGGGTTAGTAGACAACCTCAGCTACTTAATGAGGCCCTTCACAACTCAGTGAGATCCTGTTTCAAAAAAATAAAAAGACTAAAAACTACGTCTGGGCTGTCACTCAGAGGTACAATGGCCCTGGGTTCCATCCCCAGTACCACACACACAAAAAAAAATTTTAATTAAATCCATGGGATCCATAATGCTGTGTCTCATTTCATTTCTGGTATTCATTTGTGTCCTCTCATTTTTTTCTTTTTCCCTCTCTTTTTTAAGTTAGTTTGGTTAAAATTTTATGCATTTTTTATTATTGCAGGGTACTAGCTTTTACTTTCTTTGGTTTTCTTCATTAATTTTATAACTTTGATTTCACTCATTTTTAATTGATTATTTTCTGTCTTCTTTGATTTGCTCTTAGTTTTCTAAGTTCCTGAAATGAAAGCTTAGACTATTGTTTGTGGACTTTTCCTGTTATTTAATACACACTTTTAGTGCTATAAACTTTCATCTCAGTGCTGTTTTCTTTGAATCCAACAAATTTTCATAAAATGTGCTTACATTGTCTATTTTGTTATTTTTATTTTGCATTTATTTATTTGTTTATTTATTTATTGTGGGTCTGAGGATGGAACCCAGGGACATTTGACCAACTACAAATTAATGCAACTTTACAAATATATGAATATTCAGCAGACTGGGCCCTTGCAGTCTCTCTCTGTCCAGAAACTGAGTGCCACTGGCCCCTTTCCTGTTGCATACTCTGAGTCTTTTTCAGTCTATGGAGATGTCTGGTATAAATGGGGCCGGGTTTAGTGTTAAGTGCAGGTTACTCTCCACATTGTCCCCAGTTGTGGAGTCTTGGTCTCTCCCTGACTCCATAGGTGGCAAATTCCTTTGAGATCAAACTCAGTGTAAGAGTCTCTGTTCTCTACAGCTAGTGCTGGGCTGGACTGACTTCTCCAAGTTCACCATGATTTAGTGGTCTGTGGTGATCCCAGAGATCCTACTAGTTGGATCAATTGTTAAGGGTACTTCTCCCCCAACAGTTTCCACTGATATAGAGTCTGAGTCTGTCTGAGCCTCTGCTAATTCCAACCCCTAACTCAACCCCTAACTTCTCCATGTTGAACTGCATAGACTCAGACCCAGGAAACTTACTGTGGCTACACGAATCACTGGGGGTACTATACTGGTCATTCTGCATGAATGGCAGCTTCACTTACGGTCTTGTTGAGCTCTGGTTTGGATCTCTGGAGGGCGTGGTGAGCTTGGCCGCCACTCCTGGGTGTTGTAACCAGTGTTTGTGCAGGAGAAACGGATGACTTACAATTCCAATGAGCTGCAGCTGGTCCTTATTTGTTTTCTTGTTCATTCCTGGAGTCAGTGCTGTAAGGTAAGATGCGCTGTTGTGGTGCTCGTGGCTGCAAGGCAGGTGGGTTTCTTTACTAGTGTTGTTGTACACCTCTCTGGATCTCTGCAGGGTGTAGTGAACTCCACTGCCAGTGATAAAACTTGTAATTGGTGTTTGTGCAGGAGTAACTGATGGCTTACAATTTCAATGATCTGCAGCTGCTTACTTTAGGTCTTGTTTTCCTGTTCGTCTCTGAAGTTATGTGCAGCGAAGCAAAATGGTGCTGATGTGGCACTTGTGGCATCAAGGCAGGTGGGTTTCTTTTCTATTCTCTATTCACCTTTTACTTATCATGTTATTTTTCTAGTTATGATATTTTCTGGCTTTTGTACAATGTTATTTTTAAGGCAATGGAGATTGGGTGTCAGCTACACTGGTATCTCCTTTATTTTAGAGTTCCTCTTATGACCCATTTTCTCTCTAGCTTCTATATATTAGAAAAGCATCTGATTTTTTACTTTTGGTCACTCACTAACCTCACTTAGCATAATGTTCTCCAGGTCCATCCATTTTGGTGCAAATAATATAATTTTGTTACTCTTTATGGCCAAATAAAATACCATTATGTTCATATTCCATGGTTTTGTAATCCATTCATCTACTGATGGACATCATAGTATTGTTGAGTTCATATATGTCCTTAATAATTTTCTGCCTGCTTATTATATCCATATCTGATAGAAAGGTCTTGTCAGATCCAATTTTCATAGTAGATTCATCCACTTCTTGAAATGATACCCGTTTTTGCCTTACCAATTTTAATGCTGTGTTGTTAGGGACATATATGTAAAAAGGTGTTACATCTTTTTGGATAATTAGTTATTATTATAATGCCCCTTTTATGCCTGATAACTTTCCTTATTCTGAAGTCTGCTTTGTCTAACATTTGCTCTCTTACTTTCTATATTTTGCTCTTTCTGTTAGAAATAGAAATTCCCATTATTTTTATTGGTGTTAGCATGGTATATTGTTTGCTATCCATTTACTTTTAATTTTTTTATGCCTATATATATTTTAGTAAATTTCCTACAGAGAAATTTTTGTTGGGTTAAAAATTTTGAGTTACTCTGAAAATCTCTGTATTTAATTGGATTTATTAGATTTAGTAGTTGTATTTAGATCATTGTTGTTCAAAGTGATTTCTGATATATTTGGATTAAGATATACTGTAGTCACTTACTATTTTATATTTATTATTATTATTATTATTATTATTATTATTATTATTATTTTGGTGGAACTGGGGGTGGAACCCAGGGGCTTTCTACCTCCGGGCTATACTCCCAGACCTATTTTCATATTTTATTTGAAAACAGGGTCTTACTATGTTTCTGAGAACCTCACTAAGTAGCTGAGGCTTGTTTTGAACCTGTCCAATCCTCTTGTCTCAGCCTTCCAAGAGCCGGGATTACAAGCATGCACCACCATGCCCAGCTTATTTATTATTATTTTATATTCCTTTGCCATTCTGACTTTTTATTCATTTTTCTTTCTATGACTTTAATTAATTTATTATTTTTATTAACTTTTTTAATATTGGAGATTGAATTCTAAACTTGAAAATGCTAGGCAAGTGCTCTACCTCTAAGCTACATCCCAGCCCATAACTGCATTTTATATGATCACTTCTTTCTCCTTTCTCCTTTCTTAGCAAATTAGTTATACTTTTTTAAAGTGATGCCTAGAGTTTGGAATATGCATTATGACTTATCCAAGTCTATTTTCAAATATTTCTTGAATTTTGTAAAATTTTATAATAATATAATCCTTTCCTCTGTTTCTTGTATCAATATTGTCATCCATTTATAAGCCATTTTATGTATATAAGCATATATAATTGGACACATTAATTTTAGTGAATTTATTGTATGACCCTAAAACTACAATTCATAACTTCATAAAAATTACAAATTGAAGTTAAAATTTCTGCTCTGTAAGAGGCTCTGTTGAAAAAACAAGACTAGAGAATGGGATAAATACATGAATATCCCTTATCTGGTAGAAAACATATCTAAAATATATAAAACAAATCTCATCAACAAAATAATACTAATAATACTATTAGTAATAGTAATAATACTATTAGAAGCTGAACAAATAAAATGAAAAACATTTTACTAAAAAGGTACAACTATATAAAAAGCAGATGAAAAATCCCCAAATCTCAAACTTAAAGATGAATGTAAATTCAATTCTGTTGAAATGTGCAAATTTCGATTCATGCTGTTTGAATAACTTCTGCCTTGAAGTAATTGTTTAATGGGACCAACTGTAATGTTTGTGCCCTCAAAGAAATCTGTGCACTAAACATTTTATTTTAGTACAACTGAGATATGTGAAGGGACTGCCTGTAGTTATGGTGGAAAGGGAGATGGCAGCCTTCCAAAGAAGGATCCAAGATGAACCAAGACTTCCTGCTGTAGGAATTGTTGGGTAGGCCTCTGATCAAAGTTCTACAAGATGAAAAGGCTAGCAGAGCCCCCAAAAGGCTCTGATACAATGTGTAAATGTAAGAAAAGATTAGGATTCTGTGAATAAAAATTCTAACAGGGCTTGTTCCTAGTGTCAGGTTATCTGTTCCTAGTATCTAACGGTAGTAACATCTGCAGGAAAGTGAATGCTTAAGGCTCCTGGATTGTATCTTCTTGCATATATTGTACAAAATATTTTTCATTCTTGTGATGTGGATAACTCTGAGCAGTTTCTGCAGGCCTACTTCCTCTGTGTCTGGTTTTCTCTGCTGGCAAAGGCTTTGCTTTTGTCTTGAGGTTGTTCATTTGCACAGTTTTGCAGCATGGATCAAATGTTGGCTTGATAGGCTAATGAAGAAAAATTATATAAAGCAGGTGAGATTTAATGAACAAATGTATATTTTCTCTTGAGTTTGAGTAGGGTGTGTGTATGCGTGTAATAGAAGAAATTACGTCTAGTTCTCACAAATATGAATCAGTTTAAAAATATGCTACTCACTCTTCAACAGATAAAATTTAGAAAAATCACCAAGATCAGGCTTAAAACCATGAGGAAAATGTTTACCAGAAGGTTAATTTGTTATTTTGAAACTGGAACTTGGTTTTATTTTGTAATAGTGATAAAATAGTGAGGTCTGAAAGGTGATGTCAATTTTATTTTAAAATGAGAATCTAGTGTTTCTATATTTTATCATTTTTAATAAAACTCCTTAAATGTTTTGAAAACAGATACTTATAATTATTTTTCAGTTTTGGAAATGTAAATTACAATAAATATATTCCTATACAACTGTTGGAACAAAGTAAAAATAATGGTTATAATGTCACATGCTAAACCACCCTTTGGCAAGGATGCTGAAAACCCGGATGTTGTATATTGTTTGTGGGGATATAAAATGTTAAAAAAGCACTTGAAGATATTCTTTTTTTTTTTGGTGGTACTGGGGTTTGTGGAAGCCCTTCTACCTCCAGACTATACTCCCAGACCTATTTTTGTGTTTTTATTTGGAAACAGGGTCTCCTAAGCCAGCGCACGCAGCTGGCTTCGAACCTGCGCGATCCTCCTGTCTCTGCCTCCAAGCACGGGGATTACAAGCATGTGCCACCACACTTGGCTACTTGAAGATATTCTGTCAATTCCTTTAAAAGAAACAAATATATAATTGTTAAGCTGTGATTTGCATTTACCTCAGAAAACTGAAAACTTATTTCTACTCAAAACCTGTACATAATTATTGATAGCTACTTTCTTTGCAGTAGCCAGAAGGTTGAAACAATCAAAATACTTTTGAATATGTGACTAGTTAAACAAATGGTGATTCACTCATACTATGGGATGCCATTTGTCAGTAAAAAGAAATAAACTATTGGTATATGCTGTAAAGATCTCAAGGCCAGATTGTGGGTGAAAATCCAGTCTCAAAAGATCACAAATTATGATTTCATTTATAGAACATTCTAAAAATCACATTATAGGTATGGAAAAATGCTAATTGCTCCTATGGGTTAAGGAAAATAATTATGAAGATATAATTAATATTCAATAGATGCTGAAAAAGCATTCGACAAAATTCTCAACACCCGTTTATGTTAAAAACACTGCAGAAAATTGGAATTGAAGGAACATATTTCAACATCATTAAGGCTATATACAATAAACCCAAAGCCAACATATTGAATGGAGAAAAACTGCAAGAATTCCCTTTAAAATCAGGCACAAGACAAGGATGCCCATTATCACCTATTCTTTTCAATATAGTCCTTGAAACTCTTGCCACAGCAATAAGACAAGAAAAGGAAATCAAAGGAATTCAAATAGGAAGAGAGGAGCTAAAACTATCCTTATTTGCAGATGATATGATTCTTTATCTAGAAGACCCAATTAAATCAACCAAAAGACTTCTGGAGCTGATTAACCAATTCAGCAAAGTTGCAGAATACAAAATCAATCTAAAGAAATTAGTTGCTTTTCTTTATGTCAACAATGAATCCACAACAAAACAAATAAAGAAAACTATTCCATTTACTATAACTTCTAAACCAATAAAATACCTAGGAATAAACCTAACCAAAGATGCAAAAGACCTCTACAGAGAAAACTATAAAGCATTAAAGGAAGAAATTGAAGAAGACCTTGGAAGATGGAAAGATCTCCCCTGCTCATGGATAGGCAGAATTAATATAATCAAAATGGCTATTTTTCCAAAAGTGATCTATAGATTCAATGCAATCCCCATTAAAATACCAACAACATTTCGCATAGACCTGAAAAATCAGTTATGGATTTTGTTTGGAGTAAGATAAGACCCAGAATAGCTAAAGCAATTCTCAGCAACAAGGACCAGGCAGGAGGCATCAAAATTCCAGACTTCAAATTATACTATAGAGCAATAGTAGTAAAAACAGCATGGTATTGGCACAACAATAGGCAGACTGACCAGTGGAACAGAATAGAAGACACAGAAACAAACCCACACATGTATAGTCAAATGATCTTTGACAAAGGGGCCAAACTCATATGCTGGAGAAAAGACAGCCTTTTCAACAAATTGTGCTGGGAGAACTGGCTATCCATTTGTAGAAAGTTGGATCTGAATCCTTACTTCTTACCATGCACAGGAATCAACTCACAATGAATCAAAGACTTAGAAATTAGACCAGAGACTGTGAAGTTATTAGAGAAAGGCACAGGATCTACACTTCAACATATAGGTACAGGGAGTAACTTTCTCAATAAGACTTCCAAAGCACAGGAAATGAAAGCGAGAATTAATAAGTGGGATCTCTTCAAACTAAAAAGTTTCTTCTTATCAAAGGAAACCATCAAGAACCTAAAGAGGAAGCCTACAGAATGGGAGAAGATCTTTACCAGCCACCAATCTGATAGGGGGCTAATATCCAGAATATACAAAGAGCTCAAAAGACTCTACACTAGCAAAACAAACAACCCAATCAAGAAATGGGCAACTGAAATGAATAGACATTTCACAAAAGAAGAGATACAAATGGCCAATAGATACATGAAAAGATGTTCAAGATCACTAGCCATGAGGGAGATGCAAATCAAAACTATGCTGAGATTCCATCTAACCCCAGTCAGAGTGGCAAATATAAAGAAATCAAACAACAACAATTGCTGGCGAGGATGTGGGGAAAGAGGAACTCTTTTACACTGTTGGTGGGAGTGCAAAGTAGTTCAGCCACTATGGAGATCAGTATGGAGATTCCTTAGAAAACTGGGAATAGATCCACCATTTGACCCAGCTATAAGACTCCTGGGTATCTTTCCAACGGGGTTGAAATCAGAGAACTACGTTAACATATGCATACCCATGTTCATAGCAGCACAGTTTGTTATTAGCCAAAATATGGAACCAACCTAGATCTCCATCAACAGATGAGTAGATTGCAAAATTATGGGAAATACACACAATGGAATTCTATTCAGCTATAAAGAAAAATAAAATAATAGCATTTGCAAGAAGATGGAAGGAACTGGAGAACATTATGTTAAGTGAGATTCGTCAAGCACAGAAAGTGAAGGGACATGTGTTTTCTCTAATATGTTCAAGCTAGGGAGTAGTGGTAATACCAGAGGGATTCCAGATGATGGAGGGAAATCTTAGCAAAGCTTGAACAGAAGGATAGGAGAGGAAGAAAGCTGAGGTTGATCAATGGAGGAGCTATATACGAATATGTGTAATAGCATAAATACAACATGATTAACCTGGACACTCTCTATTGGGGAGAGGGAAAAGGAGGAGGAAGGGCATGAAGCACAATGTAAATGTACACCACTCTCAATATGGTCCACTTATAAAAAATTAAAATAAAAAATAATAAAATTAATAAAGAATCTCCTAGAAGGGATCTTTGCAGTGACACAAAGCTTCTATACCTGAACTGAGTAGTGGTTACATGAATCTACATATATGATAAAATGGCTTTATACAAGCAACTGCCCATTTTCTGGTATTTCTGTTATAGATGATTTTATAAGCTGTAACTACTGAAACAACATGAGTAAAATTTACAGTGGACCTGTCTGTACTACCTTTGCAATTTTCTGTGGCTCTATAATTGTTTCAAAATAATGTTAGGTGAGTGAAAAAATAATAAGAATCTCTAATTGATTGACTTCTCCAAAAAGCTTTTTAAGAACTTTCTGAAACATTTCTAAAGAATAAACTAATAAAGTAATCTCTTAATTTTGGTTTACCACACACAAAAAAATTTGGGGCAATAAAAATGTGACATGAATTTCATGTTGCACATTGTGATGTGGTAGTATGTTTTGTGATTCGTTATTTTACAATCCAATTTTAGAAGATGTTCAAAATGCAGTGAGCCCTATAATATTTCAGACAAACTACTAGTTACCTTTTCAGAATAATTTTATTATCTCCATTTTACATAAAACTAAAAAATACAAGATGCAACAAAATTTTACTATATTAGAAAACATGTCACACTTGGGAGATTAAATCCAGATTTGCTTTAAGTCAAAACCTCTGTTATTTTCAACATAGTAAACTATAGATTATTTTCAGTTTTATACCCAATAGATGAAACATTAACAATGGTTTAAGTTCAATATAGGCAGTATCATTTCTTGAAAAAAATTGGGCATCAATCTTTAAGTCAGTAACCTTAACTAATTTTTACCTTATTGTTTTTGTGCAAAAAGTAGTACATCTGACTTTCAGTAACTTTTACAGAAATTTAGAAAATGTAATGCAGGGCTCAGAAATGATTTTTCCTTCTTTACTGAGGTTGTTGGTCCTCACAGTGACATGATTAAATCCCATGAACAGTCCAATCCAACCCTTCTCTCACCCATTCTTTAGCAGAAGACTGATATTCGATTGCTATCCTAGAACAGATGTTATATTTCTTAGTCAGTGAATATGCAAAGACATAACCAACCTTGTCCACAAGTCCTGAGATTTATCTTCTTTGGAGAAATTGTTACATTTCTTTTGCTATCCTCAGTAAGGTTTTAGAGTGTACTTGACAGTTATCAAAAAAAATAAAACAATGTCAAAACAAAAACCCAGGTTTATGGCTATATGCACTTAAAAATGTACTATCATTAATTTAGAGATTTAGATTCGCCGATTCCACCAGGGATCAGATATTTACCTTTATGACTGACTTTATTGAAGGCAAATCTACTCTAGGTTCTTAGAATCACAAACTTAGCTTAAACTCCATATATTTAAGTCTTGTCTTTCTCTTTCTAGGTCCATCTAAATTTTGTCCTGTATATTTTTCCAAATATTATCTACCGTCTATTGAAGCAATCATCTACACTCTTTATTTTTTTATTTTGCATCTCAATATTCTCCCAAGATTTCAGTTAAAAGATGATTCCAGTTAAAAATGATTAACTGGAATCAGGTTTTCTGTTTAATTATTTTGTTCAGTGATTATTCTTGAGTACTCACTCTTAATATTTTCTTAGCTCAAGAATAACAAGTGTGAAATTAATTTTCACTGTTCTTTTCACACTGTAAGGATTTGGATTTACAACATTTCCCTAGCACTCATGGAAAATAAAAGTGGCAGTTTTAAAGTGGAACTTGATTGTCAAGAAGGGATCCCTGGGGGTGTGTCCTTGAAGATTATATTTGGTTATCTTTTCACAGTGCTGGGTTTTTCCTCCTAGCCTCCGTCATGTCATGTAACAGCAAAGCCTTGTTCTCTTCCTCCCTTAGCTTTCCAGCACTATGACCGGAGCTCCTTAGACCCAGCCTAACATGAACCAGACCACAAAAATTTGCCAAAGCTATGAGCAAATAAATTATCCTTGCTCTGAATTGTGTGTGGTCAGACTTACTGAGTCACAACATTGAGAATGCTGACTAAGATAGAGACTGGTACCAAGGATGGAATCACTACTATTTCTAAGTCGGACCATGTGAACAATGAGTCATTTGAACTGGTTTGTGAAAGGATGTTGGGAGGTCAAAAATGTAGCTAGAAAGGGGGGTAGTAGATACTGTGCTCAGCATATTTCAGAGGGCAAAATGGACTCCGTGGAAAATGGAATGGAGGCCATTCCATTGCATTACATTCTTGCAAAGAGCTTATTGTCACTTTGTCTTGTATCTAGAAAATTTGCATGAGACTAAACTTAAAGATAATGGGCTGATTAAGCTAGTGGGGAAAAAAACTCAAAACCGCAAAGTATCCAAACTGTATTATGGATACTGATGTTTGTGTTTAGTGAATTGTAAACTGAGTTTCAGGAGCATTAAGTAAACATAAAGGCTTTATAAATTTGCGTTTTCGCTAGAAAGGTATGTGTAAAATTGGGGCCTAGAGAGATGAGGTTATGGAAGAAAGTAAGATGGACAAAAGGAAAGGGAAGAGAAAGCAATGACTATAATGGAAGTAGGACTAGTGGTGGCCATGATGGAGGCAGGGCCAGTGGCAATCCACCTGGAAGAGGACCCAGTGGTGACCCTAACAGAGATTGGTCAGATAGTGGCCTGGATGAATGTAGGCCTATTGGCTATGATTAAAAAGGCTTTAGTGGGAGGCCGGGCATGGTGGCGCACGCTTGTAATCCCCGTGCTTGGGAGGCAGAGACAGGAGGATCACGTAGGTTCGAAGCCAGCTGCCAGCTGCGCTCACTGGCTTAGGAGACCCTGTTTCCAAATAAAAATATTAAAAAAAATAGGTCTGGGAGTGTAGCCCGGAGATAGAAGGGCTTCCAGGAACCCCAGTACCAAAAAAAAAAAAAAAAAAAAAAAAAAAGGCTTTAGTGGTAGTATTTAATGAAGGCATGACCTTTCCTTCTGATACTAGATCTCAATGCTCATACGATGCTGGCTTTATTAGAAAAGAGGGTCAAGAAGGCTTCCTCCCTGATTTCAAAAGGAGGCCTGGAAATTCAGGCAATTTGTGGCAGTGTCTGAACTTCTGCAAGCAAGTCCAAATGTTTCAATTTGAAGCTGTGAGAGTGAAGCCAAGGTTGCAATAAAAAAAAAAAAAACCCTGAGAATTAGAGAGACTAGAAATGGGGAACAACCATGAGGAAAGGCTGAAACCTGTGAGCCATGGGAAAAGGCTACACAAGCCTGTATGCCACCCCTTGCAATTAACCAGATCAGATTGGAGACCACATCTCACCATCAGGTGCTCTGGATGCTAGAAGTACAGGATCATATTCTTGCTCTGCTGGATTTCAATGATATTTTGATCCCATTTCTTCTTTTTGTGTTCCTATTTTGTACATTTGGAATGCCAATGTCAATTTTGTGCCATTATAGGCTGGATGAAGGTAACTTATTTTTGCTTTGACAGGGGCTCATTGCCAAGAGTTTTCCTTGAGTCCCAGAGGAGATCTTGGACTTTGAATTTTTGAATGGTACTGGAACTGGTAAAACTATGGGAACTCTTGGAGATAAACTAAATGTACTTTGCGTGATGTGGGCATAAGGTCTAGGGGCCAAAGACAGAATGTGATTTTTTTGGATTTAGAATTTCCCCCTAGTCCTTATGGAAACAAGGTAGCAATGTTGAAAGAGAGGCTTGGTTGCTAAGAAAGTGTCCCTTAGATTGTGGCCTTAGAGGCTATAGAAGATGTTCTCCCCTTGCTGTTTGCTTCCAGCCTCCACTATGTGAGAGTAAAGCCTTGCTCTCTTTATCTCTCTACCTCCAGCTGTCATGCTCTGAGCTCCTCAGACCCAGTCTGAGATGGACTGAATGTCTAAAATCTCCAAAGAGATTTATTGTGAGCAAATAATTTTTCCCTCCTCTAAGTTGTATGCAGCAAGTCTTATTGAGTTACAACAGTAAGAATGTTGACCGAGACTCATGTGAGTGTCTTACACATTTGAAAACTTAAGTAATTGTTCAGCCATTCTTTATCAGTTTTCATTTTATTTACCAGTCTTCTAATTTATCACATATAAATCTTGAAAATTAGAATAGTCTATAGCCACTTTTCACATGACTTCACCATAGCTCTGCATTGCTAGCATGTAAACTTGATAGAATTATTTGTCTTCTATCACATCACAGCCTTTTACCCTTAGTCTTTCTCACACCACTCATTTACTCTGCCCTACAAATAATTATCCTCTAATCTCTGACCACAAGTTCTGTTTTTCAATTTAACTCTCATGCTTTTCTAAATTTTTGCTGTTGTTCTTCTGCCTAGTCAGTTTTTTCATTCTCTTGTGCAATATTTTTTTTTTCTAAAATGGCCAGATCCTTCTTGGCTTTGTTGCTCAATGGCTTCATTTCCACAATCTATTCTTTAATCCACTCTCCAGATAGTACTCTCAACAGCCCCTTGAGTGTCAATCATCCAAATTAGTAGTTTGCTTCATTCAAAAATGTTGTCTCCAGGCTTAATAGAAACTTGATAAATGGAATTTTAAAAAATATTTTTAATTGGTGCAATGTAATTATAGATCAGTGTGATTCAAAGTGATACAAAAACGCATCACTTGATGGATTAGAGATCTTCATTTGTCAGTGGCCATCTTCCTTTTCCATTCCTACAACAGTTCTGTAAAAATTCATTGATAATTTTTAGCTTTTTGTCCTCCCATTTTTCTCATTAGTCTAGACTGTGACCAGACTTTTTCTTTCTAACTTTTTTTTTTTTTGGATGTAGGGAGGAAATTTGACTCCTTCTTACTACATTAAAAAGTAAACATATCTGCATATATTATAGTTCATACTTGCGCTCAGATCTCCTCTGAGACTTTTACTCATTATTTTTTCTGTTCTTTCTGCATCTTTAAATATCTTTCCTATACTTTCAAAATATGTTTAAATTTATTTCCCTTGCCTTTCATATCTTAGTTTCTGTGCTACACATGTATTTTTACATATTTTCTAACTATTTTATTGGACTTTTTTTCTACCAAGCTCCAATTCCACCAAGTTTCAAAAATAAACTATCAATTTCATAAAAATTTCCCTCTCCATTTTTATCTAAAATGATTATTTTTCTTTATTTTTCTACATCTTCATGGAAACTGCAATTTAAGGAATCATTAAAATTTTTCTTCTTGTTATCATTAATGTAAACTTAATCTTACTTAACTGCAGTGTCAGGTCTTTAAATTTTAGAGCTATTCTCTTGGTTCCTGTAACAATTTATTATTGGGTTGTTTTTGTCCACCTTTTATAATTTCTTTTAACCATTGTTATTCTCTAATGGTCTCCATTTTTACTATTTTTATGTTCTATAGACCTGATATATCTCATTTCTTTTATATGGTTTTAAATACCATCTATATACTGTTGACTCAAGTATCAGTGTTTTCCACTTAAAATTATTCCTGAATTAGACTTAACAATATTTATAAACTATTATACCTCCAGGGAATATATTGCAGGAGACAAGTTTAAGGCTCAGAAGCCTGGGTTATTTTCTAGCTTTAGCATTTGCTGTTGGATGTGGTTTGGCAAGTTATTTATCTGTGTCGAAATTTCTTCATTGGTAAACTTGAGTTAATAATAATATCCTATTAATACTGCTACTGCAATTATTAATATATTAATATTGTATAGCATATAAAATAGTGTCTTGTACAGTAAATCTTGTCAGTATTCACAGACCTCTTGGTAAACTGGTGGAGCTTTCTATCCTATCCAGGGCATCTAAATGACTCCCAAAGCAATCAAGAAATGACTTTTTTGAGGCTCTCACTAATGCTTTGAATGTATTAAAGACCTATAGATGCAACTGTTGAACAACTTTTGATACCCTAAGAAGCTTGAGAATGTGCACTCAGAGCTCAGTATTAGAAGATAAGGAAGATACTGTTTATGCAATAAATGCAATTAAGGTAGAATAGGCTCTAAAATTCTTTGACAGAAAATTACATGACTGATTAGCCTTAGAAATAATGAAGAAAAGAGAGTTTGATCTCATCTCTGCCTTTCAAATTTTGCACAGTGCATCTAATTGGTAAAATCAAATTCTGGCCACAAAACTTAATCTCAAGGGATTTTCAGAAATATACCATCTAGTTTTCTAACCACATCATTAAATGACCATGGGATGGAATTGAATGTGTAAAACTACTATAACCCCAGAGGGATGTCTTAGTCTACTCAGGTTGTGAAATCAAAACACTACCAATTAAATAGCTAAAATGAGAGAAATGTATGTCTCCTGTTCTGGAGGATGATGAGTTTAAATTAATATGCTGGCTGATTTAATTTCCCTGTGAGAGATTTTTTTCCTCTCACTTTGTTTGCAAATGCCTTCTTCCTCACTGTGTTCACATGCTCCTTCCTTCCTGTTGATAGAAAGACAGCAAGGAAGCCAGCTCTCAAGTCCCTTGTGACACAGGCAGTGCTTTGTTGAGGGTCTTACCCCGCAGGACCACAATTAAATCTAATTACTTTTCAAAGTCCCTCTCCCTCTTATACCATCAAATTTTTTATTAAAAATTCAGCATGTAAATTTTGGGGGACACAATTTAGCTCATAGCTTAAGGGTATCTTTGTTTGAATGTCCCACATACACTTCAAAGTCAACTGTTCAATAACTAACTTTGTACTACTCCATTCCACAAGCACTTTATATTGCAGTTTATACTAATTTTGTAGTTCTTCATTGACTCTGGTCCTTCATGCCATCCTTTCATCTCCCAAGTACTAATAAAATTCTGATGAAACTACATTTTTGACTCTCTAGTAGACTCGAGTGCCACTGGCTTGCATTGATTCATCTCATATATTACTTATAGTATCTATATAACATACTTTTTTTTATTACTTTAGCTTAATTCCCCTACTAACTTTTTGTCCACAGACTGGACTGATCAGTATTTCTAAAAACACAACACACAAAGATGTTTCCATGGACTGTTGTTGCCTTCAGAAATATAGATCAACTTTCTTTTTATGGCACAGAGCATCTTCAGGACCCTGTCAAGACCAATGCCTGCCATGTTTTTCTCTGTACTGCTTTAATGCTACAGAAAGCAGATCTATTTATCTATTTAAAGTGCCAAATATTTATCTTCATAGACACATTTCTCTTTGAAATACTCTTTCAGCTGGGCATGGTAACGCACACTTCTAATCCCAGCATTTGGGAGGCTGAGACAGGAGGGTTAAGGATCAAGGTCAGCCTCAGCTACTTAGTAAGGCCCTTTGCAACTCAGACCTAGTATCAAAATAAAGACTATAAAATAGGGCTGGGGTAAAGCTCAGAGGTAGAATTCCCCTGAGTTCCATTCCTTGTACTGCAAAAAAGAAAAGAAAATAAAAAGAAAGAAATATTTTATTCTTTTCTCTCTCTCCCATATCTCTTTAGCTCAGATTTTCCTACTGCCAGAAAGTCTCCTTTCTGGTGTATAATCTATTCTAAGCCCATTTTAATGGACTGTTCTCATATATCCATTATATGACTTATATAGATTTATAAGTATTTATTTATATCCTCAATAATATACATGCTTTCTGTATATTTTAACTCTGCACCTCTAGTATATAACACAAAGCTTAGAATATGCTGAATTCCTAATAAATATCTGTGTAATAAATGTTGTTGAACAAAATTGATTTTTATAGAATTTTATTCTTTAGTTTTAATATTTATTGCTTTAAGCCTAACAAAAACATCAGACTATTCATGAATATAAAACATCTCTTTTTACGTACTCTGTAATAACATGATAGCTTTTTCATCTCCTAGATGAAATGAGATTTTAAATGAGCATTTTTATATATTTAAAATTGATTGGATTATAGAAGACACATTTTAGGAAACTGATTTTAAAGGTAAAAAAATTCTTCCATGGTAATTAATTCTTCTTATTAGGGCATCTGCTTTAATGGAATTAATAAACATAATCTTTCCCTTGATCAAACAGGGCTAAACTACACACATGTAAATATAACTACATTTATCAAACCAGGAGTTTAGCTTTTGTGTAAATTAATCATGAAAAAAATGATTTTAGTAACTATAAACTTACTGGGTTCAGCTTTATCTTTTTTTCTCTGCAGTGAAAAATTCCTGCTACTTTTCCTTTATTTCTGTTACCTATACTATTTTGTAGTACCTATCAATAACTCCTTTACCCCAAGTTTGATCTTGAATGCTTATGTTTTTAACTCCAGTGCCTAACATGTAAGACACCAGGCTAATATTCACATATTCTTGATCCTAAACATTACACCCCATTCTCGGGAGTTTCTTTATGAACTATTAACACTTATAAACAAACAACAAATCTCAGCATAATCTTAAAAAGAAAAGACCAGATGAAAATTGACATGAAGGAAGGCAGACAAAACTAATTTATGATATCAAACATCACAGTGCTGCGACATAGTGACAGGAAAGTAATAGGACGAGGTCGCTAGGAATCTGGAAATGTTACATTGCCTGATTTGATGGATGTATGTATTCTGTGAAATTTTGATTTAGCTTTAAAATTGTATCAGCCTTTTGATAAAAATGATTATTGCCACTTATATTTGCAATGGAGGACTCTGAGGTTCAGAAAGGCTGATGATTTATTCAAGGTTGCAAGTTACTTAAGAAGCAGAGTTATGTTTAGACAACCTGCTTGCCTCAGGGCTCAGCAAGAGTATATATAAGAGCACCGCCGTTCTGAAGAGTGATATTGGCCTAGCAATGATGCCTCCCACAAGACTTGAAAAGGTGCTTCATATTGGCCTTTTCAAATAACCCACAATGTTATTGGGGCAGGTTTTTCTGTTTCTTCTGTTGTTGTTAATATACGTATTTATTTATTTATTTATTTATTTATTTATTTATTTTATAGGGCATTGTAATCATATATAGTGATGAAGTTGAGTGTAATGAAGGCATACATACACACAGCACTCAGGGGCCCTCCCCTAGCTTCCACTCCCAACCTCTCCCTCTCTATGGCTTTGTGATTGGCATTGCTAAATTAGGGCATGTACATCATGTCCACTGAAGTCTTAGCCTCACTGAATCTCCCTTCACCCCCATCTGTTGGGTCTCCTCCCTCACTCCACTAAGGTTTCTCTTTCTTTGTCCGGAAATCTTCCTGTGTTCCAAATTCTCCCTAGCTTCCACATATAAGAAAAACATATAAATTTCACTTTTAGCGACTGACTAACCATATGTAGTTCCATCCATTCCCTGAAAATGACTTAATCTTATTCTTCTTTATGGGCAAATAAAATCCAGCATGTGTATATCCCATAATTTTGTAATCCATTAATATGTTAATGGATACCTAGGCCGGTTTCACAGTTTGTCAGTTATGAATTTTGCTGCTATAAAAATAGCTGTGCATTGTGCCTGTGTCACTATGGTGGTCTGGTGTCAGTTCTTTTGGGTAAATACCCAGGAGTGATATAACTGGGTCATATGGTAGGTAAGTTCTCATTTTTCTGAGGACCCTCTACACTGATTTCCAAAGTAGTTGCACTAATTTTTAATCTTATAAATAATTTATCATAGCTCCCACTTCACATCCTCAACAACGTTTGTTTTTATTTGTGTTTTTAATCATTGCCATTCTAATTGGGGTTAGGTGAAATCTCATGGTACTTTTGATCTACATCTCTCTGATTGCCAATGATGTCGAACTTTTTAAATATATTTATTGGCCACTTGTATTTCTTCTTTTGTGAAGTGTCTATAGCCATTTCAACATATGGTTTTGGCAAAATTGGTTATTCATATGTATAAAACTGGAAATAAGTACATCCTTCTCACCCAGGTCAAGAGTCAACTCAAGATGGACCAAAGACCTAGAAATTAGACCAGAGACTTTGTAGTTATGTGAAGAGGGCAGAGGATCAATTTCCAAAATATAGCCACTGATAAAAATTTACTCATATAAGACCCAAAGGCACAAAAAATTGAAATGAACATTAATACATGGGAATGCATTAAACTGAAGAGCTTTTTTGCAGCAAAGGAAACTATCAAGAACCTTAATAAAGAACCAACAAAATAGAAGATTTTTGCCAGTTACTTCTCCAACAGAGGACTAATTTCTAGACTATATAAAGAACTCAAGAAACTTACTGCAAAAAAATAAAAATTTTTAAATGGGCTAATGAACTAAATAGCCACTTTCTATTTCTTTTTTATTTTGTATTAATAAAAATGCCTAATGCCTTACTTAGATCCTAATCATAGAGTTTAATGTAGAAAACTGAGAAGTAAACTACACAGAAAGGTTGCTGCAAATAGTATTTCATATGACATTAAATCTGTTTCCATAAACCAGCTTATTATGATATTAATCTAAAGTGCATAAAATATGTGGGACACAAAATTGCTAATGCAACAACTTTACTCAAAAGTTTTTTTCTGAATAGATGTATCAAATCTCAAATATATCAACTTTGACAAAATTGTGTTACTATGTGAATAAAATATAAATTTGTTTAGCAAATATTAAATATCTCAAATCTATATAAAAGGGGACTATCATTACCTTTAAGACTGAAGTTTACTATAAATACTCAGATAATATTGTTTGGGCTTTTATGGATTGTTTGGTTTCTTTTGTTTGTTTGTTTGTGCAGGTCTGGGGATGGAACCTAGGGGCATTCAACTTCCAAGTTACAACCCCTGCCCTATTTTTTATTCTTTATTTTTGAAACTGGGTCTCACTGAGTGGCAGAGGGCCTCACTAAGTAGCTGAGGCTGTCTGCGAACTGCGATCCTCCGGTCTCAGCCTCCCGAATGCTGGGATTACAAGCCTGTGCCACCACACCCAGCTGGATTATTTTGTTTTAGATGGTTTTAATATGAAATCCTGGGCTCAAGCAATTCCCCTACCACAGCTTCCCAAGTAACTCAGACTACAGGCATATGCCATTGTATACCACTTAGTGGAAAAAATATTAATAACTTGAACTTGAAATAAAATAATGGATGATTTTTATTTGTTTTCTTATTTTGGTGTTGAAAATTGAAGCCAAATCTTCATGCATAATAAACATGGTTGAATTACTGACCTATAGCCAGAATTCTGATTTTTTTTCATATGTATACATAGGAAACACATATATATATATAACACATATATTTTACAACTGATTTATAAAATATACTTATATAGGACATACCTATACATATACACATAAACAAATAAGTAAACAGGAAAATACTCATTTAGTAACTGATATAAAATAATTTTCATAGATTAAAATATATTTTTCCTGATTTTTCAGCTGTCTCATCAATATGGGAAATGAAATATTGTATCAAATTGCACGTGACATAAGCTCTTTTGACTCTTTGGAAAGAAACCTTTGATGGAGTTCTAAATGACAGGATGATGAAAAGGCTGAAAGCTTCAAAAAAATCTGAGTATTGTATCCACATCACTGAAACTAAGTTAAAATGGATAATGGAGATTACCTTCAAAGTGGTTTATGACCACATTCTTTGAGCAGGATGTTAAGTGAGGTTTATAAATTCACTTTCTGAAGCTCCATTACTTTAAAAGCATAGACACTCTTACATTATAAAATATAAAAGTAGAATACAGTGATAATCATCACTATAATTTATTTTTAAAAGTATCTAAACTTAATTGTGATAAATAAATGACACTGGTATGAAAATTATCAAATTATAAATGTATTTTTCCTTGTTTTTAAGACCA
Source organism: Muscardinus avellanarius (assembly GCF_963383645.1). Lineage (NCBI taxonomy): Eukaryota > Metazoa > Chordata > Mammalia > Rodentia > Gliridae > Muscardinus > Muscardinus avellanarius. Next base: position 91,912,963 of record NC_137788.1, read on the forward strand.
GATCATGAGCTTGATGCGTTATTTTTACATACATTTTAGTGCATTATTGTTTACTGACTACTTGTAAAATAAAATGGTCTATACAAATGCTCTTAGATTGCAAATATCTGTGGATATGTGTGCATTTGTTTGTATTTGCTGAACTGGGGCTTGTTCCCAGGAGTATTCTACCTCTGAGATATACTCCATCACTATTTTATTTAATTTAATTTTATTTTATTTTAAAGCAGAATCTGATTAGGATAGTGCTTATTGCCCTCAAACCTATTATCCTCCTGTCTAACTAGTAAGATCCTACCAACTAGTAAGATCACAGGTGTGTGCCACTATACTTGTCTGCATTGCAAGGATCTTAACATCCAATAAAATAATGTGTGAACTATCAAATATTATGCTGAAATAAAGTAATTTGAACTGTAATTATTTCTTTCCCTGAATTTCTTAAGATGCATTGAATAATTAAGAAGTAAACATATCCATCTTCAATAAAATTAGGTTATGAATACAGAAATGAGAAGTATCCATTCAAAATACAGTAGAATATGGAATAAATTGAAGTAGAATATGGAGGCATAATAACTACCTGCCTAGAATAGGTGTTGCTTCCCTGGAATTAATATTTCCTTGAAGCATTGAGAATGCTCAAAATATCTTAAATATGAAGCAGCATTGTGAAGTCAGTAATTTAGAAAGAACATCCAAGCTGGGCATGGTGGCACACGCTTGTAGTCCCAGCATTTGGGAGGCTGAGACTGGAGGATCGTAGTTCGTGGGCAGCCTCAGGTACTTAGTGAGGCCCTTCACAACTAAGTGAGACCCTGTTTCAAAATAAAAGAATAAAAAATTGGGCAGGATGTGTAGCTGGAGGTCAAAAGCCTCTGGGTTCCATCCCCAGACCCTAGAAAGAAAGAAAGAAAGAAAGAAAGAAAGAAAGAAAGAAAGAAAGAAAGAAAGAAAGAAAGAAAGAAAGAAAGGAAGAGAGAGAATATCCTAGAAAATAATAATGAAAGAGAGGATAAGAAAAGATGCAAAATGACATGCCATCTTTGTTTAGAAACCCAAGTTTCTAATGGACAAAATCTTTCTGAAAATGAGATAAAGGGAAGGAGAAGAGAACAACAAGCAGTAATTTGTGTTATTCTTGTTGAAGACCAGCACATATACAAGTTTGTGTACCACCAAGAGACAAGTTGGGACAAAAATGTGTTCCATGTTCATCTGGCCAAATCTCACACCCAGCCTAAATCTACTTGTAGGTGACATATATCTGACATGTGTTTAAGGATGCTGTACATCTGAAATATATCTAAAGATTTAGTACAGCAATATTCACTGAGCACCAAAAACATGCTGATACCTTTACTCAGTGTTTTAAAAAAAATTTTTATTGGTTTATTATCTCACATTATAATGTATCTCAAAGTGATAGTGACATACATGCATACAGCAGTTGGTATGCTTTCTCCTGGCTCCCTCCCCCTCTTCTCCTTCCTCATATATGATATTGAGACTGAAATTGTTTTTCTTGCATCTGTACACACTGTCAGTAAAAGTAATTCCTTCACTGATTCTACTTCTTCCTCCGCCCTTCCTTTGGCCCTCCCTCACTCCACTGAGGTTTCTTCTTCATTATTTAAAGTTTCTCTTCTGTCCTTATTGCTCCCTAGCTTTCACATATAAGGCAAATATGTGGCCATTCACTTTCTGTGACTGGCAAATCTCACTTAATACAATGTTCTCCAAGTCTATCCATTTGTTTGGAAGTGATGCAATTTTTATCTTCTCTATTGCTGAGTAGAATTCCATTATATGCATATCCCTTAGTATTCACACACACTCACAACAATACTGAAAGGCATGTGTTATCTTTTCTCTGTTTTACAGGAGAAAAAAATTGAAACTCCTTTGTCTAAGATCATAATATAATAAGTAGCAGAATTAGGGTTTATGATTTTCTAGTCCTTGAATCTATTCATTTTTCAGTTCAACTTTTCTGTAAATATTTACAAATTGTGTAAGTGCATGAAAGTTAAAGAATAGATTAGTATATAATAACAACATGGTAAACTTTATTAAGATTGAACAACTAGGGAAGAGCTGTTTGAAAAATATGACATTTAAACTGACAACTAAAGAAAAATTGAAGTTAGATGGAGAAGAGTGAAAGACTAGTGGGAATAAGTGGTCCCAGTGAGAGAGTGATTGTATATGAATTACATAAGAACAGTCTTACAAAGGTATACATGTTCTCTAAGTAGGTCCATTGGGTAACCTAAAAAATTGGATTTGTTACTAAACTGATATTTAACATTTAAGATCCTCTGGGTGTGCTCTGACTGGGCTAGGACTTTCAAAGTTCAGTGTTACAACGTGTTTAATCTTTCCAGAATTAAGGGATACTAAATGTTCTGTTATTTAAACCCCTTGGGCCATAATAGGAGTTGAGTAATTAGTGAAAATTATTACATTTTAATCAATGATATTTATAAATCTGAAACAAATTTATCTATAAATGCCATTGATGATAGCAGTAATTCAGGAAGACACAGAAATTTGCATATATGAAAGTGGCTAATAATATTTAGACACAGGGAACTGCTACAAGGTGCAAGGAATGCTTTAAAATACACAGTAAGGGGATTTGGGGAAGTATGTGGCAAAACTCAACACTATTTCATAATGCAAATACTCAATAAACTGGCAATAGAAGAGAATATTTCTGACCTAAAAAAGGGTATCTACAAAATCCCACAGCTAACTCTAATTACACTGAAATAAAAGCCCCCTCCAACATTAGAAACAAGATAAGGATGTCTGTTTTCACCACTTTCATTAATTATTGCACTTATGATAGTAACCAGGAGAATTATGTAATTGTCATATACTTGAATACAGAAAATTTTAAAAATTATTAATAATTATCAGAAGAAATTCATATAACTGAGTATAGCAAACAAGATATATAGTCTGAATGTCATTTTGTCAAACATCTCGTCCCTAGTAATTCAATCTTAATAAAATGTATCATGTTTTGTGTGTGTGTGTGTGTGTGTGTGTGTGTGTGTGTGTGTGTGTTTGTGATACTGGGGTTCCTGGAAAACCTTCTTCCAGAGACAATTGGCAAAAGTATGGGTTCCAAACAGAGGAGTGAGGATTAAAGAATTCAAGCATAGGAGGGCTACTAGTCACTACTAGCGCCAAGTTTATTCTCTCATGGCCCTTTTATACAGTTACAGGAATGCAAGAAAGACAAGTCCAAAGTACATACATCACAGGCAAGTCAAACAATACCCTGGTACAACACAAACCTAATCTTATCTAGCAGACAGAACAATAGCATCAATTGCTCTGAGAGAGTCTTAATTACTTTGAAACCCCTAGGACTCCAAACCATATTGACTCTGGGCAGAAGAACAGTCAGAAGTACTCTTTTAGTAGAGATAAGGGGAAGATCTTAATGGTTTTCCACAATGGCCAAGGACATGGGGAAGTACAATGGCTCCCCACAGTTCCTGTTTTTTATTATTTTCAAAGAAGACTGTGCCTGTCTTAGGTTGTTTCCTTCAGGTATCAAGGATTGCCCATCTTTGGATAATACAGAGGTATAAGCTGTATATCCTGTCTTAGGTTTCCTTGTCCCAAGATTATCTTATCCATCATTGACAACCAGCCTCTTAAATGGGGGCACTTTACAAATGTAGATTGTGCACTTCTGCTGAATAAAAATGTTCTTACTTTGTCCCAGGGAGATTATCAAACCTGTGCAAGTCCCTGGGGGTGCAGTGCTGGGATTTCTCTTTAGGGACCATGATTTCACTTACAATTGTTGAGTGCATGGATCTGGAGCTGTTGCAGGCATGATGAACTTGCCACTGCAGCTGGCAATATGGCACTGCTGCCACGCCCTCGGCCCTCAAACTGGAGTATTTCTTTTCTGGTTTTGAGCTCCGTTCTGAGTCCCTGGAAAGCATGTTGAGCTTGTTCACTAGGAGTTTTATACATTCTTTGCATGGGAAACACTGCTGAATTATACCTGAATGATCTACAGCTGCTCACTTCAGATCCTTGTTTACTTTTCTTCTCTGGATCCTAGTGCTGTGAGGCAAGATGGCACAGGCACAGCTCCACCACCGCAATGCAGGCTGGTTTCTTTTCTGGTCTCTGGTTGTTCTTCTAGTCTTCTTTTTCCCTGTCCCTTGTATTTACAGTTTTTATTTCTCTGCTGATAGTGTTTTCTGGCTATGAAAAGCACTGATTTTGTTGCAATAAAGATTGAGTGTTAGTGGGACTCATAATTGCTGATTTTCTTGGTCGCCATCTTCCCGGAACAAATAAAAACATTTTATACACATATGCATTATACAACAGCATCTGTTAATAAAAATAAATAACAGTACATAATTTAGTAAAACATGCTATTGTATATTACTATTTGTTTGCATAGCAATATAACTACTGCTTGAGTGAATATTTATTTAGCATAACATTTAGAAATAAGCTGGGTGTGTTAGCACATGCTTGTAATCCCTGTGCATGGGAGGCAGAAACAGGAGGATCACACTGGTTCAAAGCCAGCCTTGCTGGCTTAAGAGACCCTATTTGTAAATAAAAATATAACATAGGTCTGGGAGTGTAGCCCATAGGTAGAAGGGCTTCCAGGAACCCCAGTACCACCAAAAAAAAAGAAAAAAGAAAAAAAAAGAAAAAGAAAAAAGAAAAAAAAAGAAATAAGTTGAGCTTCTTTAATTCATCTTATATCATCTTGGCAACAAGTAATATGCTACATTTTTTAATGTTTCACTTTTAAGATATTAGAAAATTATACAGTGTTTTAAATATAATGGAGAAGTTTTGCTCAGTTTTCATCTTGCCTTCTCTCATGATACCCTTTAAAACTGAAAGAGGAAAATGAAAGTGAAAAATATTAATATTTGGAGTTTTTATCTAATATTTGGGTATTTTTTATTTCTATGCAGTCGATCAATACAAATGTGCATAGATATACCCTTACTGCCTTAAAATAAATGAAAACATTTCAGACTCCCCACTAGTCTTAACGATTTATAACATGCAATAAGTGTTAAATGAGGTAGCACTAAATATGCTAAAATCAAAGCTATCTTATAGCCTATTGCATAATATTTAAGTATTTGAATGTGTTAATATTATGGACTTTAATTGTAATAGTGTTGGTTTTGAAATTCTCAAAAGTTGTGATTTTAGCCAAGGAATATTGTCTTAGATTTTCATTTTTACCATTGTTAAATACAACTCTTTTATCTTTCTTCCTTTCTAACTTTTTTATTTTCTTTCTTTCTTTTTCTGTGGTGATAAAGATTTACCCCAGAAGTAATCAACCTTTGAGCTATATCTTCAACCCTATTTTATATTTGGTTTAGAAATGGGGTCTCACTAAATTACAGAAAGACTTGCTAAATTGCAGAGGCTGGTTTTGAAACTGTGAGCCTCCTGTTTCAGCCTCCCAAGTACTGGGAATGCCAGGATGCACCACCGTGCCATGCTTGAATACAATTTATATCATTACTGTGATATGAATATTGCATATGAGGTTACACATAACTGAAATGAAAAGACAATCTCATGTTCTTGGTCATTTAAACATGATACTTACCTCCTGAGAGGTCTTACTTAATTCCAAATGCTATTTTATTTTATTTTAACACAATGTGAACTTTTGTTTTATTTTCTATACTTTTATTGGTGTATGATAGTATCACATCATAATGTATTTTCATAGTAATAGTGATATACATGCATATAGCACTTGGTGGATTTTCCCAAGGTTCATTATCCATTCCCCCATTCCTCATACAAGGTATCAGTATCTTCATATATATACATAAAATCAGTAGAAGTGTTCCCTTCCTTATTATACTTCTCCCTCTCCCAACCTTCACAAGACTACCTCCATCAATCCACTGGTGTTTCTTCTCCGTTATCTAAATTCCCTCTTATATCCTGGTTACTCCATGACTTCACATATGAGAAAAGAACTTATGACATTTCACTGTCTATGACTGGAAAATCTCATTTAACTTAATGTACTCTTTGTTCATATATTTTTCTGAAAATTATCTGCTTATCTGTTCTTTATTGCTAAGTAGAATTTTAATGTGCATATTGCCAAAATTTTGTAATCTATTCATCTGTTGAAGGATACATATGTTGATTTCATAATTCAACTATTATGAATTGTGCTGTTTTAAACATGAGTGTGCATGCATTTCTATAATATTTTGATTCCAGTCCCCTTGGAAAGGACTTGTATATCTGGATCATATGGTGGATCCATTTTACTTTTCTGAGAAATCTTTACATTGATCTCCATAGCATCTGCACTAAGTTGCATCCGGACAATGTAGATGAGTTCCTGTTTTCCCACAACCTCATTAACCTTTATTGCTTGTTTGACTTCTTGATAATTTTCATACATATTTGGGTTAAATGAAATCTCAGTGTAGTTTTGATTTGTATTTCCCCGATTGTTAATGGTGTGGGACAGTTTTTCATGTATGTAATAGCCATTTTTCTTTTTTTCTTTTCTGAACTATCTATTTAGTTCAATTTGGTCATTATTTTTAATTTACTAGTTGGGTGAGTTTGTTAATTTTACTTAATATTTATAAACTTTACTAATCTCTAAGTTGAAAACAATGAGAATGTCTGTCTCTCTTAAATGTTCTGGCAATTAAAAAACTATCCTACATATATTTGTGTAAATGCAAAGTCTAAATTGTGGCAAAAATGCTATAATGGTAAGTTTTTTTTGTTATTACTATACTATGACTAAATGGATACAATTAATTCCTGGATTTTAGAGAATAATCTGATAAAAGCACATAGTAGGACATATGTTTATATTTTCTCAAAATTTTTATTTAAGTAACATTTAATATATTAGCTTAGTGTGTACTTGTACTAGGTTTTAAAAGGATAATAAAACAGGATAAAATAAAATAAACAAGTTAAATAGTTAAAATAAGTTATTATAAACTTCAAATCCATTGTAGTAATAGTCAAATAAAACAAATTTTCTTTCTTCTTCCTTTAACCTATAGATATAATACACATAAAAATTAGTATATTTTATTCTTCTACTTTACATTAAAAATTACCCTAACTAAATGTTCAATGTGGTGGGTTTAAAAATATACAGTACTATAAATATCATCATAACTAAGATATAGACATATAATAGCTTAATCACTTTAAAAAGTTTCATGGTGTCCATTGAAGTCTATCCTCTTCTGGAATAATATCCTGGCAAACAGGAATAAATTGTGTTTGTCTTGTCATTATTTTCAAATTTTGAGATATATTGTAATTACATGAAGTTCCAAGCATAACATAGAGTTCATGCATATACTTTACTCATCCCTTCATGTTAACATCTTAAATCATTAACAGATTAATCATAATATAATATCATTAAGTAAACATCCAAATTAAATAAAAATTCATGAGTATTTTTATCAATATATTTTCCTAATTCAAGAGTTAATCTCCAATATGAATTTTCATCTAGTCATCAAATTTCAAGGAGGTAAGCTTTGAGAACATGCAGACATTTTCCTATTTAAACATTTGCATAATAATTTAAGACGCATTTGTAGGTATATTCTCTGGTCATCATTATTGTGTGCTTTAATGTTGATTTTTCTGTTGTCCCTAATTTCCTCCCATACTCAGTCTAATTGAACACAACATATACTTCAATTTCATTAGTTTTTATCAACCTAAGAAATACTTTAAATACTGACATGATTTCTCATTTAACTTTATAATGTATGCAGGTGAGTAGAATATAAAACTCCAATAAGTTCAAAGCTCTAAATTCGAACCATCTGAATCTTTCTCAAATTGAAAAGTGGAATAGCCTGTCATGTTGTCAATATTGTCAATCTTCCATGTTGCTAAAGGAGGATTGATATATTACTAGCTCTATGATTTGCTAATGATTTACAAAAATAAAAATACTCCTTATACATTTTATGCATATTAAATGACACATTTTGCTGGCTTTGAATGTTTTGTTCTCATTTAATTATTTTAAGTATAAATTTTTGGAGAAAAAAATATGAATTGGTCATGGTGGCACACATTTGTTAATTCTACCTATTGGGGAGGCTAAGGAGGAAGGGCAGCAAGTTTGAAACCAGTTTGTGCAACTTAGCAAGACGTTGTCTCAATATAAAAAAAATAAAGAAGTTATGGGATGTAGCTCAGTTGTAAAGAAACCTTGTGTTGCCGGGCGTGGTGGCGCGCGCTTGTAATCCCAGCGCTTGGGAGGCGGAGACAGGAGGATCACACTGGTTGGGAGCCAGCCTCGCTGGCTTAGGAGACCCTGTTTCCAAATTTAAAAATATAAAATAGGTCTGGGAGTGTAGCCCGGAGGTAAAAGGGCTTCCAGGAACCCCAGTACCACCACCAACAACAACAAAAAAAGATACCCTGTGTTTAAAACCCACTAGAGAGAGGGAATGAGAGGAAGAGAAAGAGAGAGAGAGAAAAGAGAGAAGAGAGTCTCTAAGACAAAACCTTCAGAACTCCTTCCTCACAACCACGTCCCACCTCCAATATAACTTCCTTGTTTAGGGCATGAGGTCAGGGGGATATTCTAAATCTAAATTCCACACCAAAAAACTTTTACTTTTACAGGAAGGTTAAGAAATATTTATTAAAAATAAAAAATATAACATTAGGGGTGCAAAGTAAGAAATATGATTCATTCCTATTTTCATTTTTGCTGATACAGAAAGTAGCATACTCTAAAATTGAGAGAAGTAATTGATGGGAAAACCTGAGAAAAGTGATAAAGTGTTGCTCTATCTGCTAATAGTTATGGTGGCAAAATATGAAAAACTTACACAAAAATTTAGCATGTAGTATGAAGTCTATAGAAAAGCTGTGCACTTAAAATAGCAGAAATTTTAAATCCTACTAATGTCCTACTATTGGATAAATCCTAAGATTTTTACAAGCAATATTATGATTATAAAGATCATTGGTGATCCTAATTTCTCTAAATACTATTGTTTTTATGTTTTGCGTAAAAACTTACTTTAAGCACTTTCCAAACCTATTATTTTCCAAATTTTAAAAAAATTTTCAGCCTAAAATTTATATTTATGAAAGTACTATGTAAACATAAAACAGAAACAAAATGGACTTCAGTTTTGACAACCAGAAAGACCTGCTATGAATGAATACTCTGCTCTTCTCCATATCAGTGAATGTTCCCATATGTACCCAATTGCATGGCCAGGAACAATTCACTCTTTATCTTTTCTTTGGTTTGATTCTTTCTTTTGTTTTTTGAAATTTCTCTCTGTTGAGTTTAAGCTCAGTTTCAGGCTGCCTTTGTTGGTTGAGACAATGGTCCCAAGTAATGGCATATAATTCAGCAATCTGAACACAAAGAAAAAACTTTTTGGTTGTTTCAAAGAAAACTTATGAATCTATTCTCATTTTATGTTTAGTGTTGATATGATATTTTCTAATAAGCCAGGTGAGGTGGCACACACTTGTAGTCCCAGCATTCAGAAGGCTGAGACTGGAGGATCATGGTTCACAGACAGCCTCAGCTACTTAGTGAGGCCCTTTGCAACTCAGTGAGACCCTGTTTCAAAAAAAAAAAAAAAAGAAAAAATAGGTCAAGTGGGGTGTAGCTCGGAGGTTGAATGACCCTGGGTTCCAGCCCCAGTCCCACAAAAAATAAATAAACAAATAAACAAATAAATATTTTCTAATAGAATTAAGTCTTCATATAGCTCAGATTGGTTTTTCAACTATACTAAAAATTTTCAGACTTAGAAAATCGTATGGATTTTGTTAGCGCCCTTTTGATATGTAGATGCATTACATAATAAATATGTGGTTATTCCTAAGCGATAATATGTAACCTTGCATCCTTTATTACATTTTAATACTGCAAAGGAATCTTTACACTGATCTCCATGGCAGCTACACTAATTCACAATTCCACCAACAGTGTAGAATAGTTTCTATTTCTCCACATCCTTGCTAAAATTTAGTGCTGTTTGAATTCTTGATTACTGACAATCTAATTGGGGTTAGATGGATTCTCAGTGTAGTTTTTATTTAAATTTTATTTGTTACAATAGGTAACAATTATGTATCATATATTTTAAAAAGCTATAAGAAATATTTATGACTGTGTTCAACACAAGAAAATGATAATTTTTTGAGGGGGGAGATATGTTTACCTGATTTTATTTCATGATACATTTCAGCAAATGTATCATGTATTAAAAATCACAATTCTGCATTAATTTTTTGTGGTGCTGGGAATTGAACCCGAGGGCATTTTATGTTCAAGCTGAATTTCCATCCATATTTTATTTTTATTTTGAAACAGAGTTTCACTAGGTTGATGGGAGTCTCACTACTTGCTGAGGCTGTCCTCTAACTTTTGATACTCTTGTCTCATCTTCCCAAGTACTAGGATTACAGGCATGCACCACCACCCTAGCTTGCATTAATATTAAATTGTGTTTTTATATATCAGATAAAATAAATCTTTAAAATAAAATATATAAAATATTAATGTAAATCATTATTTACTACAACATTTTTCTGAAAACATGCTGATGTGAATTTTTATTATTTTAATGTATTCTATAAACTGAAGTTCTCTAAAAGTAAAATGCAAAAGAGAAAATGATCTTTGCCCAGACAATCATTGGATACATTAGAATCAATATCAAAAGTGACAGCTTTGTGTTTGTTTTACTGTAAAAACTGCATATTGATTCTACTTTGTGGGCATGACAACACAATATAGGATTTAATAGTGAAGGAGTCAGATATGGTAGAAAATATCTTTAATCCTAGTACTTGAAAGGCTGACAGGAGGATCACAGTTTGAGGCCAACCTCATCAAATTAGACTCCATTTCAAATTTAAAAAAATAAAAATGAAGTCATCTTGTGTCAATGCTAGTAATGTATGTTATTTAAATGTTAAAAATTTTTCCAAAAATTTTATTTTAAAACATCAATGTAAATGTAGCTGAGGATTTATTAAAGAATAACAATAAAGATCAGCATTCTCAGAGACCACTTGATTTTTCCATTTTTCATAAAAATTACCATGATGTGAATCACTGCTACTTCTTAGTAGTATGAGACACTACCAGACAAAATGCTAACAGAAACTCTAGAAATGCATGTCTCCATTTACTTAGTGCAATTCTTTTAAAGTTCACTTTTCTTCCTGGTTGATAGAACATTTAGTTCCTTCTGCATAACATTTCATCATGTGGTATTCTTATTGTGACATTTCAGTGAATGAATATTGAATAGCAGTTGCAAAGCTGTTTTTATGGAGTTCTGGTTTTGAACAGGTAATAGAATTCCTAGAAAAACGAGCTACTGCAATCTCAGAATGAATTGAAATGTGAATATCTTCCACATTTAAATGCATTTAGACATATTTTATAATGTCATATTACTTGTGGAGATTTAATGTGATGTTAGAAATTATTAAAAAGCAGAAAATTAAGGAGAAGATAGAGTGTTTGGCATACAAAAGACAAGTCCATCACTTTGGAAAAAAATGTAGAGATCACTTAAAAATTCTCTGTAATGACTTTAAATTCATATTATTTTATCAGGATGAAGAGTTTTGAATTATGTTGTCAAATAAACTTTATGAATGGTGGATCAATTTTATGTCTATGTATGAAAGTACAGCCAGAGAAATGTTTACTTAAAACAAAACCTTATAGTATAGATATAGCCATATGCACATGTTCTCATTTTTCAGTACTATATTTGGCTATTATAAATAAAGCTGCTTTAAAACATTTGAAAAATTATTTTTAAAGATTTTTCCAATTCATCAAAGGCTTTAATTATTAGCATGTAGTTTTTCATAAAGGAAACTTGTCTCCTTGAGGCCTGGCTGTTCTGGTCACTCTGCTGAATTTAAAATTTAAACTTTTGTTAAAAATTTAGTTAGCTGTTTATTTGTTCTTGACAGAATGATTATTCTTTTTTAATTCTTTATTGGTGCATTGTAGTCATACATCTCAATGGGATAGAATACTTGTAGAGACATAATTGCACACATCACCCAATAAGTCCATACTCAATCCCCACCCTACTCCCTCCCCATCCCTCCTTCTCATACTTGGACTAGTGATTGACTTTGATATGTTTATTTAAGTACATTATGTGCTTTAGAGAGTTTCCCTCGTCCCCTCTCCAATCCCTTCAGTTAAGTCATCTTATTTGCTTCTCTATAGGATCTCCTTCTTCATCTAGAGTTCCTCCTGTTACTCTTTTCTCCCTAGTTTTTGCATATTAGTGAAAGCATCCAATTTATTTTTTGTGATTGACTAATCTCACTTAGCATATTGTCCTCCAGTTCTATCTATTTTCCTGTAAATAATGTGTGTTTTTCTTTATGGCTGAGTAAAATAACCCATTTAAAAAATGGGCAAGTGAATTAAATAGACACTTCATGAAAGAAGAAATTCAAATGGCCAATAAATGCATGAAAATAGGCTCAACATCTATGGCAATCAGAGAGATGGAAATCAAACTACCCTGATATTTCACCTACCCCAACTAGAATGGCAATCATTCAAAACAAAAACAACAACAAATGCTGGCAAGGATGTGAAGAAATGGAAACTCTAAAACATTGTTGGTAGGGTTGCAAATTAGTGCAAACACTTTGGCAAATAGTATAGAGGATCCTCGGAAGAATGAGAATGAATTTACCATTTTATCCAGCAATATCACTTCTGGGTATTTATTGGCCATTTGAATTTCTTCTTTCATAAAGTGTCTATTTAGTTCACTTGCTCATTTTTTATTGTATTATTTGTTTTCTTAGTGCTGAGGCTAGCATTCTCTATATATTTTGATATTAGCCCTCTATCAGAAGAGTAATTGGAAAAAATCTTGTCCCATTTTGTTGGCTCTCAGTTGAGGTTCTTTATAGTTTTTTGCTCTTGCTTTACAAAACTTTTCAGTTTAATGCAAACTTATGTATTATTGATTCTCCTTTTAGTTTCTTGTGCCTTTGAGATCTTGTTGAGAAAGTTTTAACCTGTGCCTCTGTGTTGCAGTGCTGAACTTATGCCCTCTTCATGGAGGTCTCTGGTTTAATTTCCAAGTCTTAGATCCATCTTGAATTGACTCTTGTGTAGGGTGAGAAAGTGAGATTTATTTCCATTTTTCTGCACATGGTTAACCAGTCTTGCCAACACCATGTGTTGAACAGGCTATCTTTTTCCCAGTGTATATTTCAGCCCCTTTGTCAAATATCAATCAGCTGTAAGTGTGCATGGTTTTTGTTGCTGAGAACTACTTTGACTATTTTTGTTGTTGTTGTTCCAAATCAATTTAAGGACTGATTTTTCTGTCTGTGAGAAATGACCTTGGTAATTTAATGGGTACTGCATTGAATCTACAGATCATTTTTGTAAGTATGGCCATTTTGGTGATATTTATTCTGCCTATCCATCAACATGAAAGATCTTTTAATCTTCTAAGGTCTTCTTTGATTTTTTAATGCTTTATAATTTTTTTGTATAGGTTTCTCCTCCTTAGTTAAGTTTATTCCTAAGTATTTTATTTTTTTGTTGGATATCCTGAATGGAAGTGTTTTCTGTTTTACTTTTTGAGTGGATTTATTGTCTGTATACATAAAAGTATTTTACTTTTTTAAGATTGATTTTTTTATCTAGACACTTTGTAGAATTTGTTAGTTTTATAAGCCTTTTGATTGAGCTTGTTGGGTCATCTAAGAATAGTATCATGTCATCTACAAAGCGTGAATATTTGAGTTCTTCTACTCCTATTTGTACTTCTTTGGTTTTCTTTTCTTGCTTTTTTGCCATGGCTAGAGTCTCAAGTACTATATTGAAAAGAAGTGGTGATAATGAATATACTTGTCTTGTTCCTGTTTTTAGGGGAAATTCTCAAATATTTCCCCATTTAATATGATGTTGACTGTGGGCCTATTGTATATTGTCTGTATGCTGTTGAGGTACATACCTTGTATTCATATTCTCTGCTTTTAGCATAAATGGATGTTAGATTTTGCAAAATGCCTTTTCAGTGTCTATTGAAATGATTGTATGATTTTTGTATTTGATTCTGTTTATGTGATGAATTACAAGGATTGATTTTTATATTTTGAACCATCCTTCCATCCCTGGAATACACCCTACCTGGTCATGATGTATAATTTTCTTTATGTGGTTTTGAATGCATTTTGCTAGTATTTTGTTTAGCAGTTTCACATCCAAGTTCATCAAAGATATAGGCCTGTAGTTTTCCTTGAGCTGTCTTTACTTGGTTTGGGTATTATATAATGATTAGGTAATGGTGACTTCATAAATGTATTTGGGAGAGTCCCTTTTTTTTCCACTTCATGAAGTAAATTGAGGAGTATCAGGATTAGCTTTTCAATAAAGATTTTATAAAATTTACTTCGAAATCAGTCTGGTCCTGGGCTTTTCTTTGATGGTATGCTCTTTATTGCTGTTTAAATTTCTTTGATTGCTATTGGTTGGTTTACATTTTCTATATCTTCTTGACTCAGTTTAGAAAATTTGTATTTATCTGGAAAGTTGGCAATTTCTTCCAGATTTTCCATTTTGTTGGAGTATAGTTTTTCAAAGTAGTTTTTGATAATCCCTTAGATTTATTTATTTGGTGATATTATGTTCTTCAGATGTGAGCATTCAGTGCTATAAATTTTCTTTTTAATATTGCCTTCAAAGTGTCCCAGAATTTTTTTTGTTGAACATATGATAGAAAATAGATATGTTGTATCTCTATTTTTATTTGTTTCTAGACAGTTCTTGATTTCACCCCTTACTTTTATAACCCATTCTTCATTCATTAGTGTGGTGTTCAGTCTCCACATGTTTATGTGGTTTCTCTGGGTCTTCTTATAGATGATTTCTAGTTTCATTTCATATGGTCTGAAAAGGCACACGGAAGTATTTCACATTTTTTTGAATTTGCTAATGCTCACTTTGTGGCCTAGGATGTGACATATTTTGGAGAAAGTTTCATAAGCAGCTGAAAAAAATGTATAATCTGCTGTAGTTGTATGGAATATTTTATGTGTCTAGTAGGTCCATTTGTTTAATGGTGTTCATTATGTCTGAGGCATCTTTACTAAATTTTTGTCTAGAAGATCTGCTTAATGGTGTAAGAGGGGTGTTGCAGTCTCCTAGTATTATTTTATTTCAATTTATGTGTGATTTAATAACAGAGAGTTTGTTTTATGAAAGTAGCTCCACCTATGTTTGAGGCATAAATGTTGAGTATTGTTATTTTATCTTGATGGATTGTTCATATTACCAGTAAAAAAAATGATCTTCTTTGTCTCTTCTAATAAGCTTTGGCTTGAAGTCTAACTTGTCTAATATCATAGTTGCTACTCCTGCTTGTCTTCAAGTTCTGTTGGTATGGATTAACTTGCTCTAGCCCTATACCTTATATACCTTAAATTTGTTACTATCTTTACTCATAAAGTGTTTTTACAGGCAGCAGATAGACGGATTCATGTTTTTAATCCATTTTCCCAGCTTATGTCATTTTATTGGGGAGTTGAGGACATTTATGTTCAGTGTGATTATTGAGAGATGATTTTTTAATTCCTAATATATTGAGATTTAACTTTCTTTTGAGGTAGTGTTTTTTCTTCTTTGCTTAATTGTTTGCTGGATGGAATTTCTTGTTTCTCATTTTGGCATTTATTACTTGTTTCTTCTTTGAAGTTAATCTCTTTGAGTATTTTCTCTAGTGTTGGTTTGGAAGACATAAATTTCTTCAGCTTCTGATTGTCATGGAAAATTTTTATTCCCCCATCTAACTTGAGGCATAGTTTTGGTTTGGGAAGTCTGGAGTGATTCAAATAGGATTGCCTCTGAATTCACTTGGTCTTTTTTTTCTGGCTTTCATGACTTGGTTTGGAAAGTCTGGAGTGATTCTAATTGGTTTGCCTCTGAATGTCACTTGGTCTTTTGTTTCTGTTGTCTTTGAGATTCTCTCCTTGACTTCTAGAGTGGTCAGTTTGACTATTTTGTAGCATGGTGAATCTTTTCTTTGATCTTGTCTAAAGAGAATTTTATAAGTTTCATGTACCTGTGTATCAACATCTTTCTCTATGTTTGGAATATTTTCTGCTATTACTTCTTTGAAAAGATTGCCGATCCCTTTGTTTTCATATTCTATTCCCTCTTCTTGCCAATTATTTTTAACGTTAGCTCTTTTAAAATGGGCCTATATTTCTTTAATGTCTCATTCATGCTGTCAAATTGTTTTTTCTAAGTTATATAGTATGCATTCATTTTTGGAGTAATCTTCTTCTATGAGCAAGATTCTATTCTCCATGTGGATCTAATTGATTTTTTATATTTTGAATTGATGCCTTCACTTCAATTATTGCATTCTTTATTCCTTTGAGACTCTCTAATTTTTTTCTACAGTTACATTCCTGATTTGACCTTCTGGAGATCTCTGCAACTCTGTGTTCTCAGGTGTTATTGTGGTGTTGTGGAAGCTCACTGCTTCCTTGTTATTCCTCCTCTTGATTTTAGAAGTTTGTATTTGTTGCTTTTGATAAATTTCTCTTAGTTTCTAGGTGTCAGCTGGTATATTTAAGGCCAAGTTATATTCTATTCAAGAGTGAAGTTTGAGTGAGAAAATAAGTGAAGTCATAAATGCAAAAATAATAAAAAGCTTTAGATAGGATAGAATAGAATGAGTGTATGAGTTTAGTAAAGTAGTATAATTAAGAGATTAGAAATAGTGAATATGTAGTAGTATTCTAGTAACCAATGTATATTTTTTGGTATAGTGATATGAAGTGGATTTAATACAAGACAAGGAAGAGATAAAAAGAGATAAAAGGGGTAGAAATAAAAGAATAGATATGTAAAAGGGAAGAAGCTTGGTATAAGTGTTGGGATGAGAGTAAACAAACAGGCATAAACAGTCATACACACAAAAAAAAAGAACAAAAAACCAGAACAACACCAACAATAATTAATGCAACTCTACAAATATATAAATATTCAGCAGACTGGACCTCTGCAGCCTCTCTCTGTGCAGACACTAAGTGCCACTAGCACCTTTTCTGCTGCAAGCCTGGTTTTTCAGTCTGTACAAGATTGCCAGTATCAATGTGGCTGGATCTAGTGTTAAGCACAGTTCACCCTCCATGCTTTCACAGATGTGGAGTCTCAGTCTTTCTCTGTCCCTGTAGGTGGTGGATGCCTCTGAGACCAAACTCAATGTAAGAGTCTCTGTTCTCTATAGCGAGGACTTGGCTGGGCTGAGTTCTCACTTTTCACCACGACTGGTGTTCTGAGATAATCCTGGTGATCCTGCTAGTTGGATCTAGTGTTGAGTATAGGTCTCTTCCCACACTTTCCACTGATGTAGAGCCTGAGGCTGTCTGAGCCTCTATGTCCAAGAACAAACTCTACCCCCATCTTCTCTAGGTTCAATCACAAAATATCAGACCCAGGGAATTTATCATGCTGCAGGAGTTCCTGGGGGTGCCAAGTTGAATGTTTTTTCTGCTGGGACAGTGGCCTCACTTATGGTGTTGTTGAGCACTGGTCTCCTTCTCTTTGGGGGGGCGTGGGTGCTCAGCCACAACTGCTGGAAGTTGTAGCTGGTGTTTCTTAAAAATTAAACTTTTAAAAAGGAAGATATAAATGAAAATATTTTTCCCAGCCCCAAATTTTCAGTTAATATTTATACTTATTATTGGAAGTAATTAGGATTTGTTTCAACTCTTATTAAAATTATTCTGCTTATCAAGGTTAGTTTTTGAGTCTGCTTATTTTAATATTTTTTACAAACTGATGTAATTTCCAATAAGCTGTATAATTGAGAATAATAATGCACTTATTGAGACCAGTAGTCACATTATAAAAAATTTTTATGATGCACATATAATTGTTGTTAGAAAAGAGTATTTTTCTAATACTTTGAAGACTTTGACATAATATTGATTTCATATCAAACACACTGGCTATGTGATAAAAAATATTTTACCTACTCATAAAAATATTCAAAAATTTAAAAACATCTATTTTAGATGATAATAAAATATATGTCATTTAAGGAATATAAATGAACTCATAATATTATTAATATATTATTAATATATTAATAATAATATTAGATTTTTTATAATATTAGATTTTTTGTGAGAAATAGAAATCAAACAGGTTAATATAAATTGTTAAAAATAACATTTAATATACAGACTTTATATTTTAAAATGGTAAAGTATTTCTTTTGTTCTAGAAAAGTCATGAAAAATATTATTAATATTTTAAAGTTACCATAACGGATAAAGTTTGGGAACTTCTGAAATATGAGTGTTACAGTAACAAGGGTTATAACTGGTTAGTTAGAAAATGTACTAACTCTGAAACTTTAACAAAAATGAAATAATAGCCAATAAGCTTGAGTCTGCATTTGAAATCCAGATACATGTAGGATTGTGTAGATTTGGCTAACACATGGTTTCATTAACTGAACAGTAATTTTAACATGGTTATTTATCTGCTGAAATTAACTCAAATTTGTTACCATGAAATTTATTGCTGTTAATTGAATAATCTTTAATGGATCATTTAAAGAGTATCTTTAAAATAGATAATCTCAGTGTCTCTGAGTGTTTCCTCTCAATTTCCTGTTTTAATTATTATAATTAGAAATCTTTTCTTTTTAATATTACACAGCTGCAATAAAAAAAGCTTCAGCTTTTTATTGTATATTCAAAATTTTGATTATAACTTCTTTTGATAACTTGTACTCAAATGTATAATTACAGAATACAAAAATGTCATCATTTTAATGTTTATTAATTTATAGCTATTCAATTCAAAAAGACTAAGTATGATTATGAATCCAATGTCTTGCTTTGCTGAGATATTTCTTTTTTCTTCTTCTTCTTTGCCAAGGAAAGATAAGAATGGAGTTTTACTGAGGAGAGCAAAGATCAATGTTCACATTTTAAAAATTATTCCATTTTTTTGTACAGGATATATAGAAATACCCTCAGTATCCAATCCTACTTTTTTGAAATTTATATACTTTGCTTTCATATTAATTATGTTAATTTTTAAAAAGTGGATTAATTTTCAACTAGCCCATTATTGTTTCAGAAATAATTAAGTCAAATATTAACCATGTTTTGGAACAAATTTATGAATGCAATCTATTTCTTACAAGCTGTCATACTACACAAAATGAAATTACTTAAAATTTCATGTTTAATACATACTACTTTGGATTTCTCAGGACAGGGGAAGAAAAATCAAATACATAGATAGAGTGAACTTTCAAAATTCACCTCGATGTTACTCAGAAGAAATAATATTTTAAAATTCCGTATCTTGCCAGGAGTGGTGGCGCACTCTTGTAATCCCCGCGTTTGGGAGGCCGAGACAGAAGGATTGCGCAGGTTCGAAGCCAACATTTTATTGGAACACAGGCACACCTATTTGTTCTTGTGTTGTTTCAAGGCTACAATCTCAGAGCTGAGTGAGTGTGACACAGTTTGCACTGCCGGTGTTGCAGAAAATGTTTCTCTCTGGTCTTTTTTTTTTTTTTTTTTGGTGGTACTGGGGTTCCTGGAAGCCCTTCTACCTCCGGGCTATACTCCCAGACCTATTTTTACATTTTATTTGGAAACAGGGTCTCCTAAACCAGCGCCTGCGGCTGGCTTCGAACCTGCAGGATCCTCCTGTCTCTGCCTCCCAAGCGCGGGGATTACAAGCGTGCGCCACCACGCCTTGGCTCTCTCTGGTATTTTAAAGAGATCATGGGGGCCACTGTTCTATCCTATTCAATGTGATCAAGCAGAAGAAAACTTCACTTTTAATTATTAAACTCAGGTTGTACAATAAGTCATAAGTAGACATTTAAAATAAAGCTATGATTTATGGCATCCTTAAAATACTTTATCAAGACTGAGCATTGACTCACAGGTCTAATATTAGACTGTTAGATTTTTACCCCTTTTATTTTATTTTATGCTTTCTAATTTATTATATGAGACTCGTTAATAGATGTAATAGTATTAGTAGATGTAATAAGTTTGTTAAAGATATACTTCATAAATATCAAAAGTCCAAAACATGACTCCTGAGGGAAGACACTGGGGTACAATAAAGAGGAGTTGAAAAAAAAAAAAAAAAAAAGGCAGTGAAAATGCACAGAGAAGTACTAATTTTTTTTTTCTGAAAATGGAATGGAAACACAATACATAATCAGATAAAAAGGAGGAAGTAAAAGAAAAGTACACAAGGCAGAGACTAGCTCAAGTAAACACATTTAGAAATAAGAGCACATACAGTTGATATTGCTAGTGTAAAGAGCATAGGGGAAATATTTATGCATATAGTGCATGTTTGCAACTTCTCTGATTTTACTGGGCTAAAGGTGACCAAAACTGTTTGATGGCAAGCTCCTCAGGAGAGGTATGAGCTATGCATCTTTCCTCAAAAATATGGCAGGCAGTTGATTGCTTTGACTTATTGAATGTAAGGGAAAGGACATTTATTGAACTTACCTTTATTTATTAATATACTTTTATTGGTATAATACACCCCAGCTCTATTTTTGTAGTATTTTTATTTTTGAAACAGGATCTCACTGAGTTTGCAAAGGGCCTCACTAAGTAGATGAGGCTGTCCACAAAAGGTAATCCTCTGGTCTCTGCCTCCTGAATGCTGGGATTATAAACATGTGTCATCATGCCTGACTAAAAGTCGTACTTTTTGTTAAAAGAGCCCCACACTTCACTGGCATATCTATGCTCCAAACTTCCTGTCTCCAGCTTCTGGCCCAAAGGAATTTTCACATTCTGTGAACCAGAAATCTTCAAAGAGTGAACCTGTCATCCCTTGTACCCCTGGCGACCCCATCTAGTAATATCTATAAGAAAGTAGAGCTCTAGAAGCTCTGAGCCATTCTGGACCATCTGGAGCCATTCTGGGCCATTTGCTGCCACATGAGGCAGCTTATGGAGGCTCTGGGCAATGTTTTGAGCTCCTGGCCTCTCTCCCCATAGCCACACTTTCTTGAGATGGTCCATGTTTCACCTGAATGTGCATCTTTACTTTGCTTAATTTAAAACCTTTGCCTTTTCTCTAACTGGTGCAAATTTTAGATAATTAACCTATTTTTTGTTTGTTTGTTTAAGATCATATGAATGAGTAGGGTACTTTTGTTTTCTTCAGCATTTTGGTTAGAAATATGATTTGCATTCAGTGACATTTTTCTTATATCTATATTCAACAAATAATTTGAAAATGTTTGAGATCTTATAAATTTGTCTTTGATTTATTCATATGTAAAAATGTATGATACAAAAAACAAATATTACTAACTATAATTTTATTACTGAATAATTTGGTCAAGTAGCTACTAATTATAAAACAATGGCTACTTAATATATATGTAATAAAGTTATATAAAGCTTATAACTTTTAAAGTTTCTATTTTAATATAATTGGATCGATAGTAAAATGATCTTCTGGAAAATGTTTAAACAAAGTTAAATTCACCTAGTAAACTAAATATAAAAAATACAGAAAATAAGGCTGATGTTCCTATTGCTAACAGTATATATAATGTTGATATTTGCAATATGACTAGAGAAGACATAAAGGAAAATATTATCAGTCATACTTTCCATATATCACATGAAAGAATATTAATAAAAACAACCTTCTATTTATAAAATATTCCAAATCTAAAATAATACAACAGAAAATATTTTTAAAACTTTTATGCTAGTAATGATAAAATTTTACGGTGCATATTTAGAATTTATAAGGCTCAGAGCATTTCAGGATGTTTTTCAATAAAGCATCAAATTAAATTAAAATTAAAATTAAATTATTAAGCACAAAATTGATAATATCTTATATTACTAAGTTATTTTTATCTTCTTCGATGCTATAATGGGATTTGAGTTATATAGAAAAAGTATTATTTTCAGTAGATTCATGCTAAAATATTTAGGGTGAAGTACCATGTCTACAACTTACTTTTGGGTGACTAAAAAAAAAGTGTGGGTGTGGTTATATATTAGGCATATACTACAATTTTCTATCTAATCACTCCATTCTTTTGTTCTTTTTCCCCACACCCTTTTCATTTTAGCTTTGTTTTTACTCTCTAAAGAAGAAAAACCTTTTGTTAACTCTTAATGGGTTGATTGGTTCTCCCTATTGCAATATTTTCTTTTATTCCTTGCAAAAATCCTTTAAGTCTGTTCTTACTAAACCAAAAATTTTTATTTGACAAATGGTTCTCTCATAAAAGTTCTTGTTTACAAAAGTTGCATTATTAAAATATGTTGTTAAAATCTTGAATTTAATGTCATAAAAGTCTTCATACTAGTGAATGTTTGTGTTTTACATTTATCTGGCTACACAATACAAACCAAATAAACCAACATGTATTTTAATTACCCATCAGAAAATCACAAAGAAACTTAGTGAAGGATTTTTAACTATTGCTTTTCAACCATTTGTGGCTCTGATCTTTTTAATCACTTCAATTTTAAACTTATCACTTTTTATTTTATAAACAGGAAAATTTGAAAAATTTGTTGAATGTGAAGATTTATATGTTGAAATCTTATTATTAAAATATATATGGTATAGTTAATTTTATAAGCCTGCATGTGAATAATATATGTTGCAAATGCATTGTGAATAATTCCAAGTTCATTTTATTCTATAGTGTATAATGATCAGTGTTTTTTAAATTATTGCAATGCAGCTTTACAGAGTAGCATTTGTTTCAGTACTGGGAACTGAACCCTAGGGTGCTTTATCACTGAGTTATATCCCCAGCCATTCTTATTTTTTTTTTTTTGAGACAAAATCTTATTAAATTACCCAGGATGGCTTAACCTCAAACTTGTGATTCTTTTGCCTTGATCTTCCAATTTGCTGAAATTACAGGCATGCATCTCTATGGCTGGTATATAATAGCAATTATAATTAGTGGTTGTTTTGTTGAGATGAACAGAAAAGCACACTGATTGGAAAAGCAACTTTTATAATTACTCCATTTAGAACCAGACTTGTTTCTTACATATATATCTTACTAAAAAAATTAACAAATATTTGTTAAGATTAATTATGAGAGGAGAAAAGCATGTTTTGCTAATATCAGGTATATAAGTGGCATATTTTTTTAAAAACTGGAGCCAGGCATGGTGGTGTAGTCTTTAATCCAAGTACTTGGGAGGGTAAGATATGAGGATCACAGGTTTGTGGCCAGCCTCAGAAACTTATAGTGAGCCCCTCCACAAACTAATGAGGCCTTGTTTCAAATAAAATAGGTCTAATTGTATAGCTCAGAGGTAGAATTCCCTGGATCAAATCCTCTCTCTCTCTCTCTCTCTCTCTCTCTCTCTCTCTCTCACTCACACACACACACACACACACACACACACACACAAACACACATACACACAAATGACATAAGTACTAATAACAGGTTGAAGGAGATTTTAAGAGAATATATAAAAAAACTTCATGTCAATTTATATGTGACTTTAAATTAAATGTATAAATTCTAAGAAAACCACTGACATAAATATGAAAAATCAGTATGTGTTTATTAAACCTACAACTATAAAACCTTAAAAGAATGTCTTGACTCAAATGGCTTCATCAAATGTTTTTGAAGTGGTATCCATAAGCATCCTTGAAATTATAATCTAAAAAAAATTAAGATTTATTTTCTTATGGTTTTAGGTTCAGGCCATATGAAGCCAGGGACTGAGGATCTCAGGGCATGGAGACAAGAAGAGATGAGAAGAGCACATGGGCTGTGCTTACATCATGGAGGCCAGAAACAAAAAAGCGAGCTGGGGAAGGAGGAGCTATATGTATTCCCAATGCTGCATCCCCAGGTATCAGCTTCAGCTACATCTTGCAGGCTTACTGGATAAATATGTTATCAAGGTAAGTCCTTGATAACACATTTATCTACTTCTTGGATTACAATCATCATGACTCAGTAATAACAACTCCAAACATCAGTAAATGAGCTATGTAGGGGACATATGTGAACCTTGCCACATAATACACACACACACACACACACACACACACACACAACAACTTGAAATAAGACACAGATATAAGAGCAAGCTGAAATTATATTATCATTTAACAAAAAAGGAGTAAGAAAAATATTCACTATCCTGATGTTCACAAATATCCCTTAGAATACAAAAATCGCTAACTGTAGAAGTAAAAATGAAATAAAAGTTAATAGTAATTCTTGGCAGGTCATATAAATTGACAATTTATTTATGGGTTTGGGGCTGATTTTCAGGTCTCTTAATGTATTTAAAATCTTGTATAACTGATAATTTTTCTAATTTGCTATTTAACTTTTGTTCTATAGCATCAAATAAAATTCTGAGATTTTTGTAGAATTTTCTATGCTATACATATATTTCATAATACTGCTGATAATCTTATTGCTGAATGTAAATTAAAACCTGTTGTAGGTTACATAAATTTGAAATATACAATTGATGTCCAGAATTTTAAGTTCCCATATGCATTTGAAAAATTAACTGTATAAATGGGAAGTTTCATGATAAATATTAAAAGAACTCTCAACAAGATAAGTATTGAATATATGTCAGATCATGTCATGTCACTACCTGCACAGAACCTACTTTATCCAGAGTAAAATGCCCCTACAGTGATATATAAGGCCCATGTGGCTTCTCCCTCTCTCACTTATCACCCTAACCTCACTTTCTCTGTTTCTTCTACATGTAGCCAGACTGACATCTACATGGTTGTTGAACATGCTGGGGTTATGTGAATATTCGATCCCATATGCAAATACCACTTTTCCAAAGATTTTTTTGTACATTCTAATATATATATACATATGCATACATACATATGTATATATGTAATATGTACTATAATTAATATATATAATATTCTTTTATAACCCTGATGTACTTTTTATTCTTACTATGTTTAAAATAAAATATAAGTAATTTATTTTCTCTCTTTTAATAATGTGAGATATATGAGGACAGTTAAATTTGTATTCACTTTTTATGTATTTGTAGATCACCAAAACTAAATGAAAAAGTCTGTAATGGTATAAATCTCATAGTTATTTTTCTTAAATTAAGAATGTTTGGCATATATTCCTTCTCTTTTTCATTTTTTTATAGTAGTCAAATTTCTTAAGAATTTATGGTTATTTTATTAATTGCAAAGGAATGATAATGTCATGAATAATGTAAAACACTATAGAGATTGTAGGCAAAGTTTACTTTTATTGCTTATCTTTGTATCATCTTGTTGCTACTCTTATAACATGGTTGAACATTATAAAGTTCAAGATTTCTAGAAGGAAGGAATCCAGTATTGGTATTAGATTTTGAAATCGTTATAAGTTATATAGCTTTTTGCAAAAATTGAAAGTAGTATGCCGACAAATTTTAAGATGTTTTAGACGTTCTTAATAGAATTATCTCATCAAGTGATGTAAATAACTAGGTATCATGGGATTAGACTTTTTGGCTGGATTTCTCAAATAAATGTCTCATTAATCCATTTGTCATTGATTCTTTGGAAGGTAGTAGAATGCTCTCTAATGTCCATGGAAATTAAAGTTTAAATAGTACATTAAATTCCTATTCTTTATGATCCAAATGTGGTCATGTTTCAAGTAATTTATATAAATTTGTAATTTTTAAAGATTATTTGACAATTCACAAATTTTGATGATTTTCAATCTTCTATTTTTTTCATAAAAATTACATTAAATTAACATTTACCACCATAAGTTGATTTCCATATAATACTTTACCAGTTATTTTCTAAAAAATTCATTTGCCTATATAATCTCAATCCCCCTGAAAATGATTTATTGGTGAAGAGCTGTTTTGATACTCTGAATTATATTTCAGTCTATTTGGGGGCATGCATAATTCTATATTAATCATGCATTCATTAATATAGAGAATCAGATTACTCTATGCTGCAGGTAAATAACTTACTCTTATTTATTATTATATGCTAAAGTAGTTAAAATTTTAATATTATTTTCCAATAGCTTTTACAAACTGAAATCATTTTATAAAATAATTAGCTTGTTCTAATTATTTGACACCATTTAAATTCCAGTAGAGATGGGATTTTTCTCAAAAACTTACCCTATTCCACTTGAAAATAAAAAAGTTAAATATTTGATTTCATCTGCAGAGGTTTCACTGAGTGAAGCAAGTAATGTTCAAAATGAAAGTCACAAAGAATGCCACTGGAATGTTAACCAGTTAGTATTAAAAATAAGCTATCTTAATACTGAAAGTAATGGAGCTGTTAAAATGACAGAGGATATTAAAGAAAAATATTCTTAGTATAATGATTACTTTCAGATGTAAAAATCTTAATTAATATTTTAGAATTCAGCTTAATGACAATGAACATTATTGTGCATGTTAAATGACAGTGCTGAAATTAGTCATGAAGATCACAATATCTCTGTATATTCACTTTATACTGCACTTCATATATAGTTTGTACCATAAATGTTGGAAAATTTAGTTAATTAATTTTCTTTGATTTAAAGTTCTTAGAGCAATTATTCTTGTCAGAAATATTACCATTAACTTTTCTTATTTCTTGGAAAGTAATAAATTCAACTTTTAAATTTTATTTATTTTATTTGATGTGGATTATATTGAAAATGGCATACATTCACAGTGCTTGATGACTTTAAAATTCTGACTTTTCATAAATGTAAGTGAAAAAGACATGTCCATTCTTCTTTATATAGAATGAGTTGTGTGTTTTTTTAAAAACAAATCTAACAAAAATAAACTCCATGTAGAAATGTTTATTAGTATTTGGTTATTTTCAAGATACATGATAATATTTTAAAATGTCTACTCAAGCTCACATATTTCATTCCTATTCCTGAAATTAAATCTAGAGATGGAAACTGAAGATGACAAAATATACCAGAAAGAGGACCCTGGGCGTCGGGCGGGGTTGCACAGTACACGCTGGACCCACGGAAAAACTGGGCCTGAGTTGCAGTACCCTGGGCTCCAGGTGGGGTTGCGTGGAGCATGCCAGACCCCCGGAAGAACCAGGGCCTGGGCCGCAGTGCTACTGAGTGCCTGATTCCACAACCTTCTCAAACCACACATACTGTCTTCTCTTATTAAAAAAAAAAAAAAAAAAAAAAAGGAAAAAGGAAAAGAAAAAGAAAAAAGAAAAGAAAATATCAGAGAGGGGTCAAGATGGCCATGGCGGCTGCCTGGATACTGGAGATGCGACAAAATTTATCCAACTGAACTGGAACTGTTGGAAAAATTCCCTGCAAAGGAGGACTGATTCTTCTCTACATCCTTAAGAATCCTGGGCATCAGCTGTAAGGAGAGAGTTTAGCGGAGACCTAGGAGGAAGGCAGTGTTGGAAGCAGTCGCTGCAATGGCAAGGTGACTATTATTTGGGAGAGGCAGAAATCTGATCCTACCAACCTTATCTTCTGGAGAATTTACCCCAAACATTGAATGCTACTGCCGTGCATGCATAGGAACAGTAGACAACATGCAGAGTGGAAAAAGAGCTTGGGAAAGATTTGAAATGGTGGAGGCAGTGGCAATGGAAGCGGCCAGTACTCAGGGGAGGCAGAGATCTGATGCATTACACCTGGAACTTTTGAAGAAATAACTCCAGAGGCAGAATGCTACCACCACACACCCTTGTGAATGTGGGACAACCTGCTGAGTAAAGAGGGTGTCAGGGTCAGCGAGGCTGGTATCGAAGCCTGCTCTGAGGCAAGGCCGGTGTTGGGGCCTCCAAGGCTAGGATAGGAGCCT
This sequence comes from Muscardinus avellanarius, assembly GCF_963383645.1. Classification (NCBI taxonomy): domain Eukaryota; kingdom Metazoa; phylum Chordata; class Mammalia; order Rodentia; family Gliridae; genus Muscardinus; species Muscardinus avellanarius. The sequence continues at coordinate 91,940,899 of NC_137788.1, forward strand.
ACCGAGGGGTTAGGCTGGTGCTGGGGCCAGTGAGGCTGGGATCGGAGCCTGCTGTGAGGCAAGGGCAGTTCTGGGGCCTCCAAGGCCCGGATTGGAGCTTGCCGAGGGGTTAGGCTGGTGCTGGAGCCAGCAAGGCTGGGATCGGAGCCTGTCATGAGGCAAGGCCAGTGCTGGGGCCTCTGAGGCCCAGATCAGAGCCTGTCGAGGGATTAGGCCAGTGCCCGGGCCAGTGAGGCTGAGATCAGAGCCTGCCATGAGGCAAGGCTGCTACTGAGGCCTCCGAGGCCAGGATATGAGCCTACCAAGGGGTTAGGATGGTGCCAGGGCCAGCGAGGCCGGGATCGGAGCCTGTCAGGAGGCAAAGCCGCTACTGAGGCCATCGAGGCTGGAATCTGAACCTGCTGAGGGGTTAGGTCGGTGCTGGAGCTAGCAGCCAGCTTAGGAGCCTGCTATGAGGCAAGGCCGCTACTGGGGCCTCAGAGGCTGGGATTGGAGACTGCCAAGGGGTTAGGCAGGTGCTGGGGCCAGCAAGGCTGGGATTAGAGCCTGCCGTGAGGCAGGGCCAGTGCTGGTGCCTCTGAGGCCTGGATTGGAGCCTGCCAAGGGGTAAAGCCGGGGCCAGGGCCAGTGAGGCTGGGATTGGAGCCTGCCATGAGTCACGGCCGCTACTGAGGCCTCTGAGGCCGGAATCGGAGACTGCCAAGGGGTTATGCCTGTGTTGGGGCCAGCAAGGCCAGGATTGGAGCCTGCCGTGAGGCAAGACTGGTGCTGGGACCACCAAGTGGTTAGGTTGGTGCCGAGGCCAGCGAGGCTGGAATCAGAGCCTGCCATGAGGCAAGGATGGTGCTAGGGCCTCTGAGGCCAGGATTGGAGCCTGCCGATGGCTTAGGCCAATGCCGGGGCCAGAGAGGCCAGGATTAGAGCCTGGATTAGAGCCTGGTGAGGGGTAAGGCCGGTGCCGTGGCCAGCAAGGCTGGGATCAGAGCCTGACATGAGGCAAGGCCAGTGCTGAGGCCTCCGAGGCCTGGATGGGAGCCTGCCAAAGGGTTAGGCCGGTTCCTGGGTCAGCAAAGCCGGGATCAGAGTCTGCCATGAGGCAGGGCTGGTGCTGGGGCCTCTGAGGCTGGGATCGGAGCCCGTCGAGGGGTTAGGCCAGTGCCGAGGCCAGGGAGGCCAGGATTGGATCCTGCCATGAGGCAGGGCTGATGCTGGGGCCTCTGAGGCCTGGATTGGAGCCTGCTGAGGGGTAAGGCGGGTGCCGGGACCAGCGAGGCCAGGATCAGAGCCTGCCGTGAGGCAAGGCCCGTGCTGGGGCCTCCAAGGCTGGGATTGGAGACTACCAAGGGCTTAGCCTGGTGCTGGGGCCAGCAAGGGCTGGATTGGAGCCTGCTGTGAGGCATGGCTGGTGCTGGGGCCTCCGAGGCCAGGATCAGAACTTCCGAGTGTTTAGGCTGGTGCCGGGGCCAGAGGATGGCTTTGGAGCCTGCTGTGAGGCAAGACCACTACTGGGGCCTCGGAGGCCGTGATTGGAGCCTGCTGAAAGGTTAGGCCGGTGCCTGGGTCAGCAAGGCCATGATAGGAGCCTGCCATTAGGCAAGGCCGGTGCTGGGTCCTCCAAGGCTGGGATTGGAGCTTGCTGAGGGGTTAGGCTGGTGGCGGAGCCAGCGAGTCCGGGATAGGAGCCTGCCATGAGGAACAGCCACTACTGTGGCCTCCGATACTGGGATCAGAGCCTGCCGAGGGGTTAGGCCGGTGCCTGGGTCATCAAGGCTGGGATTGGAGCCTGCTGTGAGCACAGACACTTCTAAGGCCTCCGAGGCCAGGATCAGAGCCTGCCAAGGGTTAGGCTGGTGCCGGGGCCACCAAGGCCGGGATCAGAGCCTGCCATGAGGCAAGGCCAGTGCTGGGGCCTCTAAGACCAGGATCAGAGCCTACTGAGGGGTTAGTCCAGTGCCAGAGCCAGCGAGTCTGGGATCGGAGCCTGCTGTGAGGCAAAGTCGGTTCAGGGGCCTCCGAGGCCGAAATCAGAGCCTGCTGAGGGGTTAGGCCAGTGCCGGGGCCACCGTGGCTGGGATCGGAGTCTGCTGTGAGGCAAGGCCATTGCTGGGGCCTCTGAGGCCTGGATTGGAGCCCACCGAGGGTTAAGGCTGGTTCTGGAGCCAGTGAGGCCGGGATCAGGGCCTGCCATGAGGCAAGGTTAGAGCTGGGGCCTCCCAGGCCAGGATAGGAGCCTGCCGAGTGGTTAGGCCAGTGCTAGTTTCAGCGAGGGTGGGATCGGAGCCTGCCTTGAGGCAAGGTTGGTGCTGGGGCCTCTGAAGCCAGGATTGGAGCCAGCCAAGGGGTTAGGCTAGTGCGGGGCCCAGCGAGGCCAGAATCAGGGCCTTCCATGAGGCAAGGCCGTTGCTGGAGCCAGCAAGTTCGGGATCAGAGTCCTCCGCGTGGCCAGGCCACTGCTGGGGCCGTCAAGAGTGGAATCGGTACTTGTTATGTGGCATGCACAGAGAAATATCACAGAAAATAAAAACCAGAGGCTTCCCCTAATTAGCAATAACTAGGATGAAAGGGGTAACAGGAGGAGGCCAAATTATAGAAAGGGCCCTATAGTGAAGCAATTAAGGTTACCAATCAGAGGGTATGGTGTGGGGGAGGATGGAACCTCTTTAAAATTCAGGAGGTACGTAAACAAATGTATCAAAGATAATCACCAATCAATCATGGGATCGAGGGAGGGGGAGGTAATGGGATGGGGATTGGATGAGGGCTAATTGGATGATGTGTGTTTGTATATCCTCTCAAGTCTTGTATTCTAATGTGATGTATGATTACAGTGCACCAATACAAAAAATAATAATAATGCACCAATAAAAGCATAAAAAATATGCCAGAAAATTCAAGACATCTTCATACTATTCAAGTAAAATTTAATGTCATAATGCCAAATTATTTGCTAAAGAAAATATTGACATAGAATTGACAAGAAGAGATTTCCCTGAAGAGAAACATCCTAAAAAATGACCACTATTGAAATAATAGACTGACAGTATTTGAGGCCACTAGTATACTAAAGTGCATTTTCTGCTTTTTGTGATTCCTCATACTTGTATTTATTTATTTATCTTTATTGATGCATCAAAGTCATGCATTTTAATTGGGTACAAGATGATAGAGACATACATGCACACATCACTCATTTAGCCTTTTCCCAGTTCTCATTCTATTCTTACCTTCCCTCTTTTCTTCTCATGTTTGGCTTCTATAAAATTCTATGAAAAAATTAACATGCAATACACTTTTCTTCACATATCAAAACTTTATATTGATTGGAATCCAATATCTCCATTAAAACAAAATTAACACAAAATCTATGAGAATTACTTTTTTCTCTCTAAACATTTAATAAGGGATGTTAAATTTTTAGAAAATTTTAAGTCTGTTTTATTCTTTTTAATTTTAGTCTCAATCCGCCCATACTCCCATTCTGCAGGCTCACTATTTTAGTATACATATGAAAAAGAAATACAATTATACACTCATACCTAATGATTGACTGGCATTTTTTTTTAGTATGAAAAATTAGTATACATTCAGAGTGAAAGATACTTGATATGTTACTGAACACAAGTGAATGCCAGAAAACATTCAGGATTATAGAAAAACGTTGACATTTTATACTGCTCAAATGAACCTTTTAGCATATTTCTAAAAATAACAATAGCCACTTATTCCAAGACTCCATGAAAAATGCTATATTATGACTCTTGAAATAAGTGGAAAATTTCAAAATGTGAAACTAAAATTCAGATATAAGAGCCTGCTTGATAATTCCTGCTGTTGTTCACTTTAATTTATATAATTAGAGGTTCTTAAAAAAAAAACCTGGTTCACTCAGCCAAATGCTCACTTTCACTTCAAGAAAAGTGATAGTAGATTGTTATTCATGCATCATTTTCTCGGATGCTGGCATTGACTAGACAGCTTGCCATGGAACATATTGTGCTTAAATATGAAGTACTTTTGAGTGTGCTTGGACAAATTACAAAGAAGGAATCTCATAATGTAGTTTATAGTTTACCTAGGCTCAACTACTTCACAAGGCAGTTCAAACATAAAAAAGTGTAAATTTTTTATTTTCTATATGCATATGGACTTCAACAACTAGTTATTATGTTTGTATATTTTCAGTATTATCACTTCATCATAAAGCAGCTTGGCAATGTTAACATTAATGCAACAAAATTTTCTGGTTTAAGATGATGGACGATTAGCTTTATTTTATTATTTTGTTCTATTAATTCTTGTTCATATTCAAACAATCAGAAATATATTCAAATAAGTAAAAACATACCTAAATATTCAATTGGTTCTGATATTCATAGTACAGTTATATCAAAATTTTTATTTGAAGTTAAATATGAATAAATAATAAATGCATGAGTGTATTGTTAGGTTTTGGCGCAGTAAAAAGGCGAGAGAGACCAGGTATGGGAAAATAATTTTAATGTGGTCTTCTCTAGGGAATAGGGGCTGGACCGCTCCTGGAGACCTCCGAGCCCTTCTGTTGCTGGAGAGGAAATGCCCTTCCTTTTAAGGTTTATGTCTTTTGGGTGGGGCTATGCATAGGAATACCGCCCCCCTTGCGACATCACCTGCCTTGCGATATCACCTGCGATATCGCCCAGTAGAGTCTCCTCCTCTTTTTTAGGGTCCCATCTCACAGGTCATCCCAGCCTTTTGGTGATAATGGGTGGAGATTAGAATCCTAAAATACTTCCTGCTGTCAAGGGGCTTTGTAAGGGGGCCCCTCGGCCAGGAGAGGTCAGGTCCTCCAGAAATGGGCAGGTGGGAGTATGGCTGCGGTGTGAGTTGGAGGTTACCCTGGACAGCTTGGTGATGTGTGTTCGAGGAGACTTTAGCAGATGAGGAGTTATGACAGTATGGCATCTGAAGAGGGAGAGCACCATAGTATGTAAACAAGTGGATCTGCTAAAATAAAACATCAAAGAGAATTATGCTAAGAAAAATGAAGCTTAGTAGGCCCCAAGACTGTGCAAAATAATTTGTCATGAGACTGTTGTAATGGAACCCTTTTTAGCCGGGTAAGATAATGCCAGTTGTGGTCTCCCAGCAGTTTGGTAAGTGTGGTGAGAATCACTGTGAAGGGCTCAGTCCACCATGGTTGGAGATGTTTTGGCTGAAGTGATTTGAGGAGGACTTGATTACCTGGCTTAAGGGGCCTTGACTGCAGGGTGTGGAGCTGCTTTTTAAGTCCCAGGTTGGGATAGATACTGGTCAGCATGTTTCCTAAGAAGGTGCCTGAGAAATGACAAGTAAGGAAGATAGGAAGCCTAAGGAGGGGGGTGCGAAGGGAGAGTGTGATTAAACAGGAAAGAGTGACCGTATAGCAATTCAAAGGGGCTCATAAAGGTGGGGCTTTGAGGGGTGGCCCTTACACAGGCCAGAGCTAGTGGCAGGAGTTCAGGCCATTATACTCACAGCTCTTGGATCTGGTCAGGTGAGGTCAGTGGCTGCAAGTCTCATAAGGCCTTGACCTGGTCAACAGTTAGTCTGTGGGTATTTGAGGTGACATGTAGGCCTAGATACCACACCTCAGGCACTGATAACTGAGCTTTATGTGGGGCCACCCTGTAACCCCTGCTTCCAAGAAAATTAAGGAGAAGGGAAGTGTGACATTTGGACTTTTCTAGGGAGGGACTAAAAAGTAAAAGGTTATCTACATACTGTAACAGAGAACTAGGCTCCAAAGGACACTGGAAGAGGTCCTGTGTAGACCCTGTCCAAAGAGGTGTGCGTTATCACAAAAACCCTGGGGGAGGATGGTCCAGGCTAGTTGTTGAGCAAACTGGTCATTGAGGTCCTCCCAAGTGAAGGCAAAAAGGGATATGACTCAAGATGCAGAGAAATTATATAAAACATGTCCTTTAAGTTGAGAACTAAAAAGTGGGTGGTATTGGGGAAAATATGAGATAAGAGGGTATAGGAATTAGGAGCAACTGGGTGGATTGAGACCACTGAATCATTATAGGTCCCATTAGGCTTTTTAACTGAGAGACTGGAGGGATTATAAGGGGGATTGGTAGGGATAAGCAGTCCCTGGACCCAGAGACAAGAACTAATGGGTTTAAGCCCACGTTGGTGAAGGAGGGATATGGGAAACTGGGAGCGGGCAGGGAAAATAGTGAGGACACGTAGGACAATCTGGACCACGTTGGTGAAGGAGGGATATGGGAAACTGGGAGCGGGCAGGGAATATATATGGGGACACATAGGACAATCTGGACCAGGGTGTGGTGTGTTGCCACAACTGGGGTGCTGGTATCCCATACTATAGGGTCAACCAAATCTATTGGAAGGGGAGGTTTGGCTTCCCATCAACTGTAGCTACAGCCATTAAAATTATATTAGAGGAAACAGAAGCTGTGGGGAAATTAAATGAGAGTTCAGCCACAATTTTGGTTAAAAAAATCTCTACCTAAAAGGGGGGTAGAACATGAAGGAATAATCTGGAATGGATGGTTAACCATAAAGGTCTCTAAATGGCATAAAATGGGGCCTGTAGTACATGGGCAAGAGAGCATGCCATCAATCCCCTCAACCTTGATTTGGGAAGGGAAACTAGGTCCTGAGAAAGAAGGAAGGACAGAGTAGGTAGCTCAGGTATCAGTCAAGAAGGAGATTGGTTTACCCGCTACCTGGATAGTTACCCTGGGCTCAGCTTGAAGGCATAGTATCATGTGAATTTTCTTTTTTATTCCCTCGTCCCTGTCATTATAATCCCAGAGGGGATCCTCAGAAGGAACTGCAGCTTTTGTGGTAGGGAGCTTTGGATTGGTTAGGTGAGCCTGATTGGCCCATTCCCTGGCAGCCTTAAGAATATGATCTTTTTTGTCTGCAGTTAAAGAGTAGGTTAAAATGACATGAAGATCCTGCCAAGTTAAATCATATGCTTATACAATATGTTGGAATTCCTTAATAAAAGCAGAAGAATTGGCAGAAAAAGAACTCAGTCTCTTTTGAAGTTGAGTAAAGTCAGGAAGGGAAAAAGGAACATGAACCCAGACCACACATTCTGCATCAGCCCCACCTTCTGCACCAGCTACCTCATTAAGCGGGACCAAGAGAGAAGGTGAGGGGTTTCTGGAATGGGTAGGGTGACCTATGGGGTTAGGCAAGGGGGAGGTAAGGGTTGCTCCTTTAAGGGAGAAAGGCGGGAGAAAAAGGAGTGGGTTAGAATGGAAGGCTGCCCCGGAATAAGATGACGGCTGCGGTGATAAGGAGAGGTCTTGTGGGTCAAGGTAACGGGGCCTGCAACTCAGCTGGGTCAGACTCCGGCATCCACATGTCATCCCAGAATGGGAACCTTGAGTTAGCAGAATAGCAGACATGTGACCCAGAAAGGCCACCAAATGACACCTGTGAGTTGCCACATGTTGACCAAGATGGCAGCTGGTGGGAATCCCCAGCCAGCATGACTCAAGCAATAAAGTCAGGAGGGGTGGAAAGGGAAACCCGGGAATGCATGCATAGAAAAGTCTGTATGAACAGAACTTCTGACCATTTACCTGTCTGTTTGCAAAAGTTACTGAGATCAGTCAACATTTTAAGATCTAATGTACCCATCTCAGGCCACCGAGAACCATTACCCAACTCGTGGCACAGTTCCCCAGATAAACCTAGAGTCTGGAGATTGACCAGAACATAGCCTAGTGTGGATTGGGCATCTGTTTTAAATATCTGGCCTCCCCCCATGACTGGTCAGTGGGTGAGGCTGAAAATAGGAATTTGGCATCCCAAGATCCTGCCTAATGCCCAGAAACAGCATGGTTGTGTTAGAGAAGGACGACTCTATTCCCTTTACACAACTGTAGGGCAGCCTGGCTACATTCGGAGAACTTGGGACCAAATATTTGGGTTTGTTTAACAGCCATGAGTCCAAGTCCAGAAGAGGATAAAAGCTGGAACCCGCATGTCCAAGGAAGGGGAAGCTTACCACATGTGTAGTGTTATCAGCCAGTGCTGACTGAAACCAAAGCGCTGAGCTGGGAGGGCACGCTTTGGAGATGTTGGGTGGAATCAGGGACAGATGAGGTTTAAGATGGCTGCTGCACCTTGGCTGGATGGTGAGATGGCCGCTGGCTCTGAGTGTGTTTGTGTGTCCGGGGAAGTTGGCTGCAAGCTCTCAGAGAGAGCATGTGGCTGGGGAAGCTGGCTACCAGCTCTCAGTTAGAGTGCGAGGCTGGGGAAGATGGATGGTCTCCAACTCTCATGGATAGCATGGGGCTGGAGCTGGGGAGATGGTTGCCAGCTCTCAGGCAGAGCCTGGGACTAGATAGATGGCCGCCGGCTCTCAGCAGAGCCCAGGGCCGGGCAGATGGCCACCAGCTCTCAGCAGAGCCCGGGACTAGGAAGATGACTGCTGGCTCTCCTGGAGAGCACGGGGCTGGGGAAGATGGCCGCCGTCTCTCAGAAAGAGAGCACAGGGATAGGGCTGAAGAAGATGGCTGCTGGCTCTCAGGCAGAGCCCGGGGCCAGAAAGATGGCCACTGGCTCTCTGGAAGAGAGCTCGGGGCTGGGGCTAGTAAGATGGCCACCGGCTCTCCCAGAGAGTGCGGGGCTGGGGCTGGGGCTGGGGAAGATGGCCACTGGCTTGCAGCAGAGCCAGGGGCTGGGAAGATGGTTGACAGTTCTCAGCAGAGCCTGGGGCCAGGAAGATGGCTGCCTCCTCTTGGTAGTCCAAGAGAAAAAGGGACCCCCAGGTGTCTTTAATACTTATGGAGAAAAGTCTTCTGCCCTGGTGCTTCCAGAAAGTTCATCTCTATATCCTTCTCTACTAGATTTTGAGACAGTTAGGACATAGACCAAGGACTAGAGGGCTTCAGAGAACAGGAGCCCAACCCCTCAACTCCAGAGGAAGACATCCCAATCTTCCCAGTTCGTGCTATAGGACAGGGGGGACCAGAGGGGGAGCAACATTACCAATATTGGCTTTTTTTTTCCTCCAGTGATCTCTATAACTGGAGAACCCCAAACCCCCTTTTCTCTGAAGATCCTAAGTGTCTTACAGGATTATTAGAGTCCATCATGCATGTCCATTGCCCAACCTGGGATGACTGCCAGCAGCTGCTAAAGACGCGAAAACAGGAGACCCACCACACTTAAGAATGAAATCGATGATGCCTTCCCACTCACACGTCCAGATTGGGACTTCAGGGACGCATGAGGTAGGGAGCATCTCCGAGTGTACCACCAGACTCTAATGACCGGTCTCCAGGCGGCTGCTAGACAGCCTACAAATTTTTCTAAGGTAAAGGCTGTTGTTCAAGGAAAAACAGAAAGCCCAGCCACATTTTTAGAATGCTTGTATGATGCTTATAGGCAGTATACCCCAATAGACCCAGAGGCAGATGTACACTGGTCAGCTGTTATACTTTCTTTTATTAGGCAGCCCCTGATATCAGAAAGACTGAGGGGGTTGGAGCTTGGCTCCCCTCCCCCAAGTCTTGGGTAACTTTAATGATGGAAGGGAAACCAGTGGGATTCATGGTGGGTACTGGAGCACAATACTCGGTGCTAAACCAGCCTTTGGGAATGCTAAATAAGCAGAGAACAAGCTTAGACCAGGGGGCTACAGGATCAAAACTTTGCTCCTGGACAAGTGAGCGTATTGTTAATTTAGGAAAACACCAGGTCACTCATTTCTTCCTGGTGGTTCCTGGAAGTCTAGCTCCATTATTGGGAAGAGACTTGCTCACTAAAGTAAAGGCTCGTATCTACTTTGAACCAGAAGGAGAAGGACAGCCATTACATATATTGACTTTATCACTGAATGATGAACTCCATTTATTTAAAGAGCAAAGAAAAGAACTAAAAGACCATGAAGAAATGACTGTATGGCTAGAATGTTACCCCAACGCCTGGGCTGAAATAACAGACATAGGACTGGCCGGCCAAACATATGGCTCCAATAGTCATAGAGCTAAAAGCTACCGCCCAACCTATATGGGTTAAGGAATATCCAATGCCCGAGGAAGCACGATGGGGGATAGCGCCTCATATCCATAGACTGTTGGAAGCTGGAGTCCTCAGGCCCTGCCATTTGGCATGGGACACCCCTCTCCTCCCAGTCAAAAAGCCAGGAGGAACAGATTATCGGCCAGTGCAGGATCTTAGAAAGATCAATGAAATAACTGAAGACATACACCCAACAGTGCCTAATCCCTACACAATCTTAAGCCATCTTTCCCCAACACTAATTCGGTTAAGATTGGCTGAAGTTAGCCAACCATTGTTTGCTTTTGAGGGGCAAGAAGAAAAAGGGGGAAAGATAGGCCAATTAACATGGACCAGGCTTCCCCAGGGATTCAAGAATTCCCCAGCTCTTTTTAATGAGGACCTTATCCAGAACCAGGAACATTTCCAACAGACTCATCCTCACGTGACTCTGCTACAGTATGTTGATGATTTGCTGTTAGTGGCAGCCACTAGAAAGGAATGCTTGAAAGCAACAAGCCAGCTGCTTGAAGAGTTGGGGACCCTGGGGTATTGTGCCAGTACTAAAAAGGCAAATTTGCCAACAGACTGTCACCTACATGGGGTACAAATTAAGGGATGGAGCACGATGGCTAACTGATGAAATGAAGAAGACCATTCTTCATATTCCAACGCCTACCACCGCTCGGAAGGTGAGAGAATTCTTGGGTTCTGCAGGGTTTTGCCGACTATGGATACCAAATTTTTCAGAGGTGGCTAGGCCCCTCTATGAGGCCACCAAAGAGACTAAAAAGTAGCAATAAACTGGGGAACATCAACAGGCCTTAGATCATCTTAAGAGAGCCCTGTTGCAGGCGCCTGCTCTAACCCTGCCTGATCCCCTGAAACCCTTCAATCTGTGGATGAGAGAGAAGGAGTAGCTAAAGGGATGTTAACCCAGCGGCTAGGACCATGGAAAAGGCCAGTAGCCTATTTGTAAAAAAAGACTGGATGCAGTAGCAGCAGGATGGCCCCCGTGCCTCCACATCACTGCAGCCATAGCTGTGGTTGTCAAAGATGCAGATAAATTGACTTTTGAGCAAAATCTGCAAATTATGGCTCCCCATACGGTGGAGGGAGTCCTAAGACAGCAACCAGGCAAATGGATGACAAATGCCAGATTAACTCATTACCAGGGACTGTTATTAGACTTGCCTAGGATTACCTTCACAGATTCAAGAATCCAACCACCCTGCTGCCAGCACCGGACCTGCAACAGCCTCTTCATGACTGTGCAGAAATCCTGTCTGAAGTCTTCCAGGTGCGAGCTGATCTGCAGGATGTTCCACTGCCTAACTGTGAGTTGAACTGGTACACGGATGGCAGCAGCTTCATACAGAATGGACAACGGCGAGCGGGGGCAGCAGTGGTGAATCAAGGAGAGGTGGTCTGGAGCAGTGCCCTACCCCCCAGAACGTCAGCCCAAAAGGCTGAGCTGGTAGCACTAGCCGAGGCTCTTGAACAGGCTGAGGGAAAACGCGTCAACGTGTATACCGACAGCAGATACGCGTTTGGAACTGTATATGTGCAAGGCACCGTCTACCAGGAATGGGGGTTTCACATATCAGAAGGCAGAGAACTTGCACGTTCCAGGACATCAATCTGCCAACACCTCAGAAGCAATCGGTAATCGAGCAGACACAGAGGCCAGAAAAGTGGCAGCAGAAAGCCAGGAAACATCATCACTGTGGCCGCTATGAGTCTGCCCCTACCAGAGATGCCCACATTGCCGCCACAGCCAAACTACTTCTCAGAGGATTTGAATTGGACAAAAACTCACCTACGAGTTCATGGACCTGTAAATTCCAATGAATGGAAAAGAGACTGTGAAAAAGGCTAATTTTGCCACAAGAATTAGGACTCTTTCTTTTCACCAATCTTCATCAAACTTCCCACTTGGGCTGGAAGAAATTATTGACTTTGTTTTCTGCAGCACAGATCTGGTTTCCCCACCAAAACAGCATTGCACGGCAGGTAGTAGAACAGTGTGTGAGCTGTACCATGATAGGCCAGCTTTACAGAAAAATCTCATCCAGGTACTTGGGTATTGGGGAGGTCTCCAGGACGGATTTGGGAGGTGGACTTCACAGAGGTAAAGCCTGGCAAGTTTGGGTATCAATATTTATTAGTGTTAGTAGATACTTTCTCTGGGTTGGTAGAAGCTTTTCCCACAAAAAGGGAAACAAGTCAGGTGGTAGCCAAAGCCTTACTAGAAGACATAATTCCCCGATACGGGATTCCAGCGACAATAGGGTCTGATAACAGTCTTGCTTTCATTAATAAAGTCCTCCAAGGACTGGCCTGAGCAATGAGGTTGGATTGGAAATTGCATTGTGAGTATAACCCCCAAAGCTCTGGGCAGGGAAAAAGGATGAATCAGACTCTAAAGGAGATCTTAACTAAATTGGTAACAGAGACTGGCGGTGACTGGGTGACACTCCTCCCTCTAGCCATTTTTTGGGTTCAGAATTCCGAAATGAGCAATGAGGTTGGATTGGAAATTGCATTGTGAGTATAACCCCCAAAGCTCTGGGCAGGGAAAAAGGATGAATCGGACTCTAAAGGAGATCTTAACTAAATTGGTAACAGAGACTGGCGGTGACTGGGTGACACTCCTCCCTCTAGCCATTTTTCGGGTTCAGAATTCTCCATACATTCATGGCCTAACTCCTTTCAAAATTTTGTATGGAGCACCTCCCCACATCATCCAGCATGCTGTAGCACCACCAGGGGAGAAAAATCTGGCCTCAAATTACCTAACTATGTTGCAGGCCCTGTCCAGGGTCCAACAAACAATTCGGCTCTTAATTCAGGCCTATCATGAAAATAATACAGAACCAAACCCAAAACATGGTACCATCCCAGGGGATATGGTCTGGGTCAAGAGACACCAGTCAAAGACTTTAGAACCTTGGTGGAAAGGGCCTTATGTTGTCTTGTTAGCTACCCCTACTGCTTTGAAGGTTGACGGTATTGGACCTTGGGTGCACTTTTCCCACGTGAGGAAAGCACAACCCAGTGAGGCAAGAAGAACAACCGACGGGTGGACTGTCTGATGACATCTCTCCAATCCACTGAAGTTACACCTAACTAGAAAGAAAAATGCTCTTAACTTCATAAGGTTAAAGTAACACTTAAGTCTTGTAAATGGGTTTCTTTAACTGCTGGGTTTTTTTTAGGTTTGCTTGTATGTAACAACAAAAGACATATTTAGAGAGACTATAGATGCATTTCTTTATATGTTGGTAAATAAAGAGAAAGGAAATGTTGTGAGACTAAGAAAGCATGCTGTAAGGTTTATCCTGATTGTCCGAAATGGGAAAGGACCAGGATAGAAAAATCAGAGGGTTAAAGTAAGTTGTAAAGCATTGGTGGAATTTGTTTGTTTGTAAGTTTTATCCTAAGATTGTCCCAAATGGGAAAAAAAGGACCAAGATAAAAAAAAATTGAGGGTTAAAGCAAGTTGCAGAAGCTTTGTGTTAAGTTGCAGGGGGTCTGTGGTATGTTTGTTTGCATATGTGAAGATTGATTATTAAAAGTGTGTAGGTTTCTAATAAGCCTACCATTTGTGTATTCCCAAGAGAAAAGCACTAGAGTTCAGCAGGGGTGTACTATGGATAGAAAGGCTAGAGGATTGCTTTTGGCAATGAAACTGGGAGACCCCAAAGACTGTAATAATTCTTTAAAACTGGCTTCAAGATTGTTTACTGAAAAAAAAAAAAGTTACAGGAGACTAAGTCATACAGGAATTGAAATTTGCTTTAGAAACTAATTCCAAAAGCTTGTTAAGTCCACCAAACAAGCAATCTAGAGACACATGTCCAGGTGAAAATTGGCAGCTTGGTTTCACTCATGCCAAGGGAAGCCTTTAGATCTTTTCTGATTGGAACATAGTCCTAGATAACAATGTTATGTCATTTCTAAATTTTCATGGTTCCAACCTCCATAGTTGTCCTGGGACAACTGTTTTCGTGTGGGACATGTGCCATGCAATCTCAAATGTGATCATGCGATCACAAGTCCTACTCCAACATCAAACTTACATCTCCCCTTAGAATGATTTTAAATTTCATTTCTCATAGGCTGGAAGCTTTTAGACTTCAGATGGTGTTACAGACAGACCCTGACAAGATCATTTATCGAGTCCTCTGGATGGTCATAGACACACACCGCATGGACCCATCTGATCTCCCCATGCCAATTACATACATATGTACCCTAAGCTGGGGGCCCCCTTATGTCGCCCCTGTTCAGCTCGAAGCAGCTCGATGAGTAGTCGCCCTGATTCCTTTGCTATGGGTACATGCATGTATGTAATAATAATGGGGTGACATTGATTGGAAATTAGCTCATGTTAAATGTCTGTACATTTGTAATAGTCAAATTGTACTTTCTGAAACTGGTAGATTTTGTGAAGGACCATATCAACTCTGTACAACTCTTGGTCCTCAGACATCATTTTGATCTCTTGGAGGGGCCTAGCAGTAAGTCTGAGGAAGATTCCTCAGTTTGAAGAAAAAAGGGGGAAATGTAGGGGTACTGGAAAGCAGGCTGGAAGAGGCGCTTTCCCCCACCCCAGCATGAGAAGTTAACTAGAGAAGTCTTCTCCCATATTAGTATTAGAAATAAGATATTAGAATATAGAGTAAGGTAGGATTAGAAACAGAATGAAGATCCATAAGCCCAGCTGCCCAGGTTGCAGGATTCAAGGACCAGGGCAGTGGACCCACCAGGTCAAAGCTTCTAATCTCTAGCTTGCCGGCCAAGGTCTTTGAAAATGGGCCCCATCCCCATATCTCTGAGCCAGATCAGCAAACAAGGCCATGCTAATCTGCTTTCCAGGCAGAGTCCTCAGCGCAGAGATAAGCCTAGCCCAGCCAAGGTGGGTGGGAAATGCAGCCCTAAGGAACGAACACATACCATAAGGGAGATAAGCAGTCTTTAGCAGGCTCTGACGTGTGTGGATGCATGTTTTAAAATTATTGGTTGTACTTGTTTGTCCTTGTATCTGATTGGTTGTATTCTAAGGTTGGCGGGCTCAGACTTTTGGCGGGCTCTGACGTGTGTAACCACTCCCTCATGTGTAACCACTCCCTCCTAGGGTTATAAAATTCAGAGTGTGGAGTGGGGAGGGGTCGAACCTCGACCATTTAGTGTCGAAATTCAACCCCTGGCTAGCCGGGACAGAGCTGCAGCACAATAAACCTCGCTTGCATTTTACATCTCTTGTGAGTCCTTCGATATTTGGGTTGGTGGGCGATTCTCGGACCCTTCAGGGGGAAGATGGCTGCAGGTTCTCAGGCAGAGCCCAGGGCTGGGAAGGGGCCATTGGCTCTCAGCAGAGCCTGGGGCTGGGAAGATGGCTGCCAGTTCTCCCAGAGAACATGGGGCTGGGGAAGATGGCCTCCGGCTCTCAGGAAAAGAGTGCAGGGATGGGGCTGAGGAAGATGGCTGCTGGCTCTCAGGCAGAGCCCGGAGCCAGGAAGATGCCCACTGGCTCTCCGGAAGAGAGAGCAGGGCTGGCGCTGGGGTAGATGGCCACTGGCATTCCCAGAGAGCGCAGGGCTGGGGCTGGGGAAGATATCTCCCAGCTCTCAGCAGAGCCCGAGGAAGGGGAAGATGGTTGCTGGTTCTCCTGGAGAACATGGGGCTAGGGAACATGGCTGCTGGCTCTCTGGAAGAGAGTGGGCCTGGGAAGATGGCCGCCGACTCTCTGGAAGAGAGTGGGGCTAGGAAGATGGCCATCAGCTCTCAGCAGAGCTTGGCACCAGGGAACATGGCTACTCGTTTTCCTGGAGAACTTGGGGCTGAGGAAGATGGGCTAGGAATATGGCCACCTGCTCTTAGGAAGAGAGCTGGGCTGGGTAAATGGCTGCTGGTTCTCCCAGAGAACTTGGGGCTGGGGAAGATGGCCGCTGGATCATTGGAAGAGAGCAGGGCTGGGAAGATGACTGCCAGCTCTCAAGAAGAGAGCAGGGTTGGGGAAGATAGTTGCCAGTAATCCAGGAGAGTGTGGGTCTGGGAAGATGGCTCTCTGGAAAAGAGCGGGGCTGGGAACACGGCTACCAGCTCTTCAGAAGAGAGCGAGGCTGGGAAGATGGCTGCTGGCTCTCAGCAGAGCTTGGGCAGGGAAAGATGGCTGCTGGGTTTCCCAGAGAACATGGGGCCAGGGAAGATGGCCTCTGGCTCTCAGAAAGAGAGCAGGGCTGGGAAGATGGCTGCTGGCTCTCTGAAAGAGAGTGGGGCTGGGAAGATAGCTGCCTGCTCTCAGGAAGAGAGCAGGGCTGGCGAAGATGGCTGCTGGTTCTCCCGGAGAAGGCAGGACTGGGGAAGATGGTCCTCGGCTCACTGGAAGAGAGTGAGGTGGGGAAGATGGCCACCAGCTTTCAGGAAGAGAGTGGGGCTGGGGAAGATGGCTGCCTGTTCTTGCTGAGAATGCAGGACTGGGGGAGATGGCCACCAGCTCTTGGCAGAGCTCTGGGCTGGAAAGATGGCTGCTGGCTCTCCCTGAAATAGCAGGGCTGGGTTTGGGTAGATGGCTGCTTGCTCTCAGCAGACTTCAGGACAGGAAGATGGCCACTGGCTCTGCTGGAGAGCGCAGGGCTGGGGAAGATGGCCACGGGATCTCAGCAGAGCTTGGGGCCAGGCAGATGGCTGCCGGTTCTCCCAGAGAATGCAGGGCTGGGGAAGATGGCCGCCAGCTCTCTAGAAGAGAGCAGGCTGAGAAAATTGCCACTGGCTCTCAATGGAGCCTGGTGCCGGGAAGATGGCCACCAGCTTTCAGCAGAGCCTTGGACTAGGAAGATGGCCACCGGCTCTCCCGTAGAGCGCGGGACCGGGGGAAGATGGCCGCCAGATCTCAGGCAGAGTCTGGGGCTTTGAAGATGGCCACCGGCACTCAGCAGAGCCTGGGGCTGGGAAAATTGTTGTCAGCTCTCAGCAGAGCCAGGGGCTGGGAAGATGGCCACCGGCTCTCCAGAAGAGAGCAGGGCTGGGAAGATAGCCAACTGCTCTAAGGAAGAAAGCAGGGCTGAGAAGATGGCTGCTGGTTCTCCCACAGAACTTGGGGCTGGGGAAGATGGCCCCTGGCTCACTGGAATAGAGAGGGCAAGGGAAGATGGCCGCAAGCTCTCAGGAAGAAAGCGGGGCTGGGGAAGATGGCTGCCAGTTCTCCACAAGAAAGTGAGATTGGGGAGATGGCCGTCGGCTCTCCCAAAGAGCGAGAGGCCGGAGGATGATGGCCGCTGGCTCTCAGCAGAGACCAGGGCTATGAAGGTGGCCACTGGCTCTCCCAGAGAGCGTGGGGCTGGAGAAGCTGGCTACTGGCTCTCAGGAGGAGAGCGGGGCTGGGAAGATAGCTGCCTACTCTCAGGAAGAGAGCGAGGCTGGGGAAGATGGCTGCCAGTTCCCCAGGAGAGCATGGGTCTGAGGAAGATGGCCCCCATCTCACTGGAAGAGAGTGGTGCCGGGAAGATGGCTGCCAGCTCTCAGCAGAGACCAGGGCTATGAAGATGGCTGCTGGCTCTCCAGGAGAGTGTGGGGCTGGAGAAGATGGCCACAGGCTCTCAGGAGGAAAGCGGATCTGGGAAAATAGGCGCCAGCTCTCTGCAAGAGACTGGGGCTGGGAAGATGCCCACTGGCTCTTAGGCAGAGCCTGGGGCTTTGAAGATTGCCACTAGATCTAAGCAGAGCCCAGGGCTAGGAAAATGGCCACCAGCTCTCACCAGACCCCAGGGCTGGGAAGATGGCTACCAACTCTCGCCAGACCCTGGGGCTGGGAAGATGGCCACTGGCTCACCCAGAGAGCATGGAGCTGGGAAAGATGGCCACTAGCTCTCTGGAAGAGAGCGGGGCTGGGAAGATGGCTTCCAGTTCTCAGCAGAGCTCAGGGCACGGGAAGATGGCTGCTGGCTCTCAGGAAGAAAGTGGGGCTGGGAAAATGGCTGCCAGTTCTCCTGGATAACACGGGGCTCGGGAAGATTGCCTCTGGCTCTCCGGAAGAGAGCAGGGCTTAGAAGATGGCTGCTGGCTCTCCTGGATAGCACGGGGCCAGGGGAAGATAGGCACCAGTGCTCAGGCAGAGCCTGGGACTGGGAAGATGGCTTCCGGCTCTCAGCAAACCTCGGACTGGGAAGATAGTTGCCGGCTCTCCTGGATAGCGCAGGGCTGGGGAAGATGGTCGCAGGCTCTCAGCAGAGCACAGGGGTTGGGGAAGATGGCCGCTGGATCTCAGTCAGAGCTTGGGGCTTTGAAGATGGCCACTGGCTCTCCGCAGAGCCCAGGGCCGGGAAAATGGCTGCTGGCTCTCAGCAGAGCCCAGGGCTGGGAAGATGGCTGCTGGCCCTCCCTGAGAGCCCTGGGCTGGGGAAGATGGCCGCCGACTCTCCGGAAGAGAGAGGAACTGTGAAGATAGCTGCCTGCTTTCAGGAAGAGAGCAGGGCTGGGGAAGATGGCTGCCAGTTCTCCTGTAGAATGTGGGGCTGGGGAAGATGCCCCCTGGCTCACTGGATGAGAGTGAGGTGGGAAAGATGGTCACCAGCTCTCAGGAAGAGAGCGGGGCTGGGGAAGATGGCTGCCGGTTCTCGTGGAGAATACGGGACTGAGGAAGATGGCTGTCGGCTCTCCACAAGAGAGTGAGGATGGGAAGATGGCCGCCAGCTCTCAGGCAGAGCCTGAAGCTTTGAAGATGGCCACTGGATCTAAGCAGAGCCCAGGGCTTGGAAAATGGCCACTGGCTCTCTTGGAGAACTTGGAGCTGGGGAAGATGGCCACCTGCTCTCCTGAAGAGAGCGGGGCTGGGAAGATGGTCACTGACTCTCAGCAGATCTCAGGGCTGGGGAAGATGGCTTCTGGTTCTTCTGGAGAACTTGGGGCTGTGGAAGAAGGTCTCTGATTCGAATTCAAATACGGGGCTGAGGAAGATGGCTGCCGGCTCTCCGCAAGCGAGTGGTGCTGGGAAGATGGCCGCTGGCTCTCATCAGAGCCCATGGCTGGGAAGATGGCTGCCAGCTCTCAGGAAGAGAGCAGGACTGGGGAAATGGCTGCTGGTTCTCCCGGATAATGCGGGGTTAGAGAAGATGGCCACCGGCTCTCCGGAAGAGAGCAGGGCTGGAAAGATGGCTGACAGCTTTCAGCAGAGCTCAGGGCCGGGGAAGGTGGCTGCTGGCTCTCCCAAAGAGTGTGGGGCCAGGGGAAGATGGCCGGTGGCTCTCCCGTAGAGCACGGGGATGGGGGAAGATGGCCGCCCGTTCTCAGGCAGAACCCGGGGTGGGAAGATGGCCGCCGGTTCTCAGCAGAGCCTGGGGCTGGGAAGATGGCTGCTGGCTCTTCCGGAGAGTGCGGGGCTGGGGCTGGGAAGATGGCTGCTGGCTTGCAGCAGACCTCGGGCAGGGAAGGTAGCTGCCGGCTCTCCTGGAGAGCACAGGGCTGGGGAAGATGGTTGTGTGCTTTCAGCAGAGCTTGGGGCTGGGAAGATGGCCAAGTTCTCCCGGAGAACACAGGGCTGGGGAATATCGCTACCGGCTCTCTGGAAGAGAGTGGGGCTGGGAAGATGGCCGCTGGCTCTCCTGGAGAGCATGGGGCTGGGGAATATGGTTGTGGGCTCTCAGCAGAGCTTGAGGCCAGGCAAATGGCCACCAGTTCTACCGGAGAATGTGGGGCTGGGGAAGATGGCCGCTGGCTCTCAGGCAGAGCCTGGGGCTGGGGAGATGGCCACCGACTCTCAGGCAGAGCCCGGGGCTGGGAAGATGGCCACCGGCTCTCAGCAGAGCCTGGGGCCAGGAAGATGGTCTCTGGCTCTTCTGGAGAGTGCAGGGCTGGGGTTGAGGAAATGGCTGCAGGCTCACAGCAGACCTCGGGCCGGGCAGATAGCTGCCGGCTCTCCTGGAGAGCTCGGGGCAGGGGCTGGAGAAGATATCCGCCTGCTCTCAGCAGAGCCTGGGGCCGAGAAGATGGTGGCTGTTTTTCACAAGAATGCGAGGCTGGGGAAGATGGCTGCTGGCTCTCCAGAAAAGAGTGGGGCTGGGAAGATGGCCGCTGGCTCTCAGCAGAGCTCGGGCCTGGGGAAGATGTCTGCTGGTTGTCCTGGAGAACTTGGGGCTGGGGAAGATGGCCTCTGACTCTCCAGAAGAGAGTGGGGCTGGGAATATGGCCGCCTGCTCTCAGGAAGAGAGTGGGGCTGGAGAAATGGCTGCCGGTTCTCAGCAGATCTGGGGATGGTAGAAGATGACTGCTGGTTCTCCCGGAGATCTTGGGGTTGGGGAAGATGGACACTGGCTCTCTGGAAGATAGTGGGTCTGGGAAAATGGCCGCTGGCTCTCCCAGAGAGCATGGGGCCAGGGGAAGATGGCTGCCAGCTCTCTGGAAGAGAGCGGGGCTGGGGCTGGGGTGATGGCCGCTGGCTCTCAGCAGAGCTTGGGGCTCATAAGATGGCCACTAGCTCTCCCTGAGATCACTGGGCTGGGCTGAGAAGATGGCTGCCAGCTCTCAGCATAGCTCTGGGCTGGGAAGTTGGCCACTGGGTCTCAGCAGGGCCCGGGGCCAGGAAGATGGCCGCAGGCTCTTCTGGAGAGCGTGGTGCTGGGGCTGGAAAGATGGTTGCCGGCTCTCAGCCGACCTCAGGACAGGAATATGGCCGCTGGAGAATGCATGGCTGGGGAAGATGGCTGCCGGCTCTCTGTAAAGAGTGGGGCTGGGAAGATGGCTGTCGGCTCTCAGCAGAGCTAGGGCTTGGGGAAAGATGGCTGCTGGTTTTCCCAGAGAAGATAGGGCTGGGGAAGGTGCACGCTGGCTCTGTGGAAGAGAGCAGGGCTGGGAAGATGGCTTCCAGCTCTTAGGAAGAGAGCAGGGCTGGGAAAGATGGCCGCCGGCTCTCTGGAAATAAATGGGGCTGGGAAGATGGTCGCTGGCTCTCCTGGAGAGCGTAGGGCCATGGGAAGATGGCTGCAGGTTCTCAGGCAGAGCCCGGGGCTGGGAAGGGGCCTCTGGTTCTCAGCAGAACCCGGGGCCAGGAAGATGGCTGCAGGTTCTCCCAGAGAACATGGGGCTGGGGAAGATGGCCTCCGGCTCTCAGGAAGAGTGCGGGGATGGGGATGAGGAAGATGGCTGCTGGCTCTCAGGCAGAGCCCGGAGCCAGGAAGATGCCCACTGGCTCTCCAGAAGAGAGAGCAGGACTGGCGCTGGGGTAGATGGCTGCCGGCATTCCCAGAGAGCGCAGGGCTGGGGCTGGGAAGATGTCTCCTGGCTCTCAGCAGAGCCTGAGGAAGGGGAAGATGGCTGTCGGTTCTGCTGGAGAACATGCGGCTAGGGAAGATGGCTGCCGGCTCTCTGGAAGAGAGCGGGGCTGGGAAGATGGCCATCAGCTGTCAGCAGAGCTTGGGGTCAGGGAAGATGGCTGCTGGTTCTCCTGGAGAACTTGGGGCTGGGGAATATGGCTACCTGCTCTTAGGAAGAGAGTGGGGCTGGGAAGATGGCTGCCTGCTCTCAGGAAAAGAGCTAGGCTGGAGAAATTGCTGCCAGTTCTCCCGGAGAATGCGGGGCCAGGGGAGGATGACCGCTGGAACTCAGGAAGAGCCTGGTGCTGGGAAGATGGCCACCAGCTCTCAGCAGAGCCCTGGGCTATGAAGATGGCTGCCAGCTCTCCCAGAGAGCACAGGGCTGGGGAAGATGGCTGCCTGGCTCTCAGGAGGAGAGCGGAGCTGGGAAGATGTCCGCAGGTACCCAGGAGGAGAGTGGGGCTGGAGAAGATGGCTGTCCATTCTCCCGGAGAATGCAGAGCTGGGGGAGATGGCCGCCAGCTCACTGGAAGAGAGTGGAGCTGAGAAGATGGCCGCCAGCTCTCAGTTAGAGAGCAGGACTGGGTTCGATGGCTGCCGGCTCTCCGGAAGAGAGTAGGGTTGGGAAGATGGCTGCAGGCTATCCCAGAGAGCGCAGGGCAAGAGGAAGATGGCCACCCGCCAGCTCTCAGCAGAGCTTGGGGCCGAGAAGATGGCTGTCAGCTCTTCTGGAGAGCACAGGGCTGGGGCTGGAAAGATGGCTGTGGGCTCTCAGCAGACTTTGGGCCGGGAAGATAGCCGGCTCTCCTGGAGATTGCAGGGCTGGGGAAGATGGCCACCGTCTCTCCAGAAGACAGCAGGGCTGGGGAAGGTGGCTTACAGTCTCTGGTCTGGGCAGGCAGGGGCAGCAGAGGTGGCAGTCCTGGAGCCGTGGTGGCAGGCAGGGTGGGAGTGGTCCCAGTGGATAGAGTACCACGACGGATCCAGGCAGAGGTTTCCACCAAGGCCATCCAGAGCAAAATGCAGTAGCGGAGGCAGAAAATAAAAAAAAAAAAAAATTTTTAAATTAAATTAAAATAAAATAATGGTCCAGGATTTCCACAACCGATGTTAGGTTTTGGAGCAGTAAAAAGGTGAGAGACCATGTACAGGAAAATAATTTTAATGTGGTCTTCTCTCTGGGATAGGGGCTGGACCGCTCCTGGAGCCCTCCACCGCTGGAGAGGAAATGCCCTTCCTTTTAAGGTTTATGTCCTGTGGGTGGGGCTACACATAGGAATACCGCCCCTCTCGCAACATCACCTGCCTTGTGATATCACCTGCGATATCGCCCAGTAGAGTCTCCTCTTATTTAGGGTCCTGCCCCTGAGGGGAGGGACTCAACCTGTCATGTATTAAGTATGCAATCACATTATTTGATTTGTCAAGTAGATCTTAGTCATGAGCTGCATGTAATGATGATTCCATCGTTTTCATTGAATTATAATAGTTCTTCTAGCAGAAAGGACCAAGAAATAAAGAAAAAATATGTTCATATTTGACTGAAGATATTTATGCCCTGGGGTCACAAAAGTCAGTCTTGTTTTGGTAAAAGACATGAATCTCAAATTTCTAGAATAAGCAATAATGAGCAGCAATAAACAGACTCATGGGGTCTGTGAATTGACAAATAATCCCTGAAGAGGTGGTTGTGTGGGCTACAGTCAGACACACACACACACACACACACACACACACACACACACACACACACCATGATTTAGAAGACAGGCTTTAGGGACATTCATCAGGAGGTACCTAGGGTCAATAGTTCACTGTGTCCAAGTAGGGTCTTTATCAACTACCACAGGACTCTCAGCAGTGGTGTCTGTATGTTGAAATAAATTAGCTAACGAAAAAATTTGCTGATTTAGAAGGTTATAAATTCATTGCCAGTGACATTTGCGTACTGCAAGCACCAAGGCCAAAGGCCAACAAGGTCACACATAATTACAGCCATTCAGATCAGTAGTCATATCTTTGGGGATAAATAACTGAGCCACCCAAACCTCGGGTCTTGAATAGTATATTCTTTCACTGCCAAAGCTTGGTCCATAAAAGCAGAGAGGTCAAGAAACAGCAGGGGTGTGTGATCACAGTAATAGGCATGAAACTCAACAGTTTCTCCACCACAGAGTTTGTGTCTGGTGTTTATGCAAACTAGTGACTGACAGTAATCCACATAATCACAACAACAGATAAGCAGTGATGTCTCTAGGCCATCAAAGCTCAGCTGGGTTTACTAAGCTTTGATCTCTGAACACAGTAATCTTTGTTCCTGCTGATTTTAGGAATAGTGATCACAAATACCAAAGATCAGCACTATACACAGTTTTATAGGTTCACAACCAGTATACCAGTGTATTGTCTGTGGGGCATTAAATCCAAACCAGTAGGCTTCAGGCTCTGAGTGGAACATCATAGCCTCTGGCCATACAGAGTTTGTACCAGGAAAGCACAGTGACTTGCAGCCAATCAGGGACTCCTTTTTGCCTTCACTAACTAAGAACAGCCTATCTTGTTAAATAAAATCTTGTATACAAACTCAGAAGTTTGACTAATGACACAGATTCATAGAAACAAATATATACTCCAAGCATAGACCTTATTATAAAAAGATAAAAATTAAATTCAAGAATCTCATACAAAGAGAAAAAAATTACAAGACAATGGAAATACAAACCTTAAAACTAAAAATATGAAAATGAAGGCAGATCATCAAGGAAACAATAAACTTCCACAGCTCAACAACAAGGTAGACTACCAATACTGGGCTACAAGAAATGACATAATAAAAATTCAGAATTTTGATATTCAACATAATCAAAGGTCTCAGAAATTAATACAATAAATTATACAGGAAATGAAAGAATATAAGAATAGAAAAAATTATGTTTTAAGTAAGGATCAACAAGAGGCTTTGAGAAAAAAGGAGTTGATAAACCTCAATAAAAATAACCTCTAGCAATCTAGACCACATAAAAAGAGTATTTCTCCTAGAAATTAGATTATTCAAAACTAACAACACAGTAAGAAAATAGGATGATGTGATCAGAACATCCAAAAATATGGGATAATATGGAATAACCTAACAGAGATAATAGGCATTTTTAAAGTCTATAAGCACAAATCAAGGGCATTAGAAATGTTTTCAGATAATTACTGCAAAGACATCCAGAACAACAACAAGATGAGGAAAATCAAAGAACTTCTCCATATCACATAATAAACAAAATAATTAGCACAGAAGCCAAGGAAAGAATCTTAAAAGTGTTGAGAACAAAATAATGGGTGACATTTAGGGAGAAAAACTTCATACTTCTCAAACCATGTCATGAAAGCCAGGAAGGGCTAGTATGATGTACTCCAGACACTTAAAAAAAGAGCAACTTCCAAAACAAGACTGCTATATCCAGACAAAATATTAAATATATCAAAGTCAATCATTAAGCCAAACATGCAAACATGAGGAGGGGGAGGGAAGGTAATGGGGTAGGAATTTGGTAAGAGCTAATTGGGTGATGTGTACATGTATGCCTCAACCATCTTGTACCCCATTAAGATGTATGATTATAATACACCAATAAAAACAATTTTAAAAATTCTTGGGATTCTTTAAAAACTACCAGATTAGTCATTAATACTCAGTTGCAAATTAATTTAAGAGACCACTTCCAAATAATACACAGTTAAAAGTGTTACAATACAGTAAAGAGAAAAAGAACATTAAAAAATAAAATTGATGAAGAAACAAAAACTTTACAGGTCAAGCAAAAACTAAAAGAATTTATGACGACCACACCAGCACTAGAAAAAAATACTTCAAAAATAACAACAAAAAAGAAGAAAATAAGTAAATACCAAAATCAGAAAAGGAATAAATTTTACCAGATGAATAACTAAATAAGGAAGTAGTAAGACCATATCAAACAAAAATATAACTCAAAATTATAGGAAACAAAATATCTCTCAATAACACTGAGTGTCAAAGTTTGAACCCTCTTATTAAAAGATATATTGACACAAAAATGTAAAACACATAATCTTCAATATAGAGAATATAAAGAAGATATGACAATGTGAATGGAAATATATGCTTCTTGCAAGAAATTTATTTTATAGGCAAAGATATCCATAAGATAAAAGTGAAAAGATGGAAAATATATATCTAGCAAGTGGAGACTGAAATCAAGCAAGAATAGCAACTCTCATATCTGATAAAGAAGGTTTTTAAACTAAAACTTATCAGAATAGACAAAGTGGGTCACTTTTTTATAATAAAAGGAACAACCAAACAAGAAGATGTCATTATAGTAAACATTATGGCCTATCTGTGGGTGCATCCAATTTATAAACAAACAACAACAACAAAAAAAAAACCTCTTTGGGACACTAGGTATCAAATAGGCCCAAATAATAATAATATGGGAGATTCTGATACACTGCTTACACCACTAGTTTGATCTTTCAGGCAAGATATGAGCAATGACTATTCATATCTAAAAAACACTATAAACTAAATGGAACTAATAGACATACACAGAGTATTCCAGTCAACCATAGCTGAACATACATTTGTCTTGGGTGGTCATGGAACCTTTTCTGAAATAGATACAATTCTGTGAAAAAAAAAAAAGCAAATACTAGAAAATTTAAAAATGTAATAATTGCTTCTCGGCCTTTTGGCTAAGATCATGTGTAAAAATGTAATAAAAATTTCTTCATCGATTTTAATCATACTGGAATAAAAGTAGGACTCAACAAGAGGAAAACAAAAAGATTATATAAATCTATGGAGACTGAACTGTACTCTTTTAAATTAAGACAGTATCAGAGAAAAATAAAGGAAGGAATAAAAATTTATGTAATTAAACAAAAATATAGATTGATGGCACCTTTTTTCTTTTTTTATTGGTGCACTGAATTCATACATCTTAATGGGATAAAACACTTGTGTAAATATACATGTACACATCACCCCATTAAATCCTATCCCCTCCCCATTCCATTCCCTACCCATCCCATCCTTCCTTGGTTTAGTGGTTGACATCGATATTATTATTTTTTTTAATGTACATCATGTGCTTAAGAGAGTTTCCTACTTCCCACTTCTTATTCCCTCAGTTAGGTTGCCTTGTTTGCTCCTCTATAGGATCTCCTTTTTCACCTGGAGATCTTCTTATGACCCATTTCACCTTAGCTATCACATATTAGGGAAAGCATCCATTTTCTTACCTTTTGTGACTGACTAACTTTGCTTAGTATAATGTCCTCTAGTTCGATCCATTTCCCTGAAAATGATGTAATTTTGTTTTCTTTATGGTGGAATATCCTTTTAAAAACAGTTTTAAGATGATAATTTATAATAGTGCCCTTGTAAGAAAAACAGAAAATCATCAAATAAACAAACTAATATCATACATCAAGGATATGGAAAAACAGGAACAGTCTAATCTCAAATCCAATAGAAAACAGGAGATAATTAAAATTAAAGTAGAAATCAATGAACTAGAGAACAACACCACTGACAAAACAGTAGAAAACATCCAAAATCTGTTTTTTTTTAAAGAGATAAACAAGGTTGACAAATCTTTTTCTAACTGAACCAAAAGAAAAATCAAACCAAATTATTAAAATAAAAAAATGAAAAAGGAAGCATCAGTGTAGACAGTGGCAAAATCCAGAGGATCATCAGAAATGATTTTGAAATTTTATACTCTAATAAACTGGAAAACAGAAAAAAATCAACAGATTTTTAGACACATACAACCTATTCAAACAAGAATATATAGATATTCTAAACAGATCTATAGCAAGCAAAGAGATAGAGACATCAATAAAAATACCTACATCAGAGAAAAGCCCTGGTCAAAATGGATATGCAGCTGAATTATGTGAAGTATTAACAGAAGACTCAAACCCATTACTTCATATTATGTCATGAAGTCAAAAGAAATAAAATATTTTGAACTCTTCCTATGAGGTCAGTATCACTTTAATAACACTTTAATCACTTTAAAAACTATAAATACCTTTTAAGAAAAGAAAATTATATACCAAATTCACTGATGAACATAGATGCAAAAATTCTAAACAAGAATAATAGAGATATACATTTAAAACTACATTAAGGTGGGGCATGGTGGTGCACATTTGTAATCTCCGTGCTTGGGAGGCAGAGACAGGAGGCTCACACAGCTTTGAAGCCCCCTGCTCTGGCTTAAGAGAACCTGTTTCCAAATAAAAAAGCATGAAAACAGATCTTGGAGTATAGCCCGGAGGTAGAAGTGTTTCCAGGAACCCCAGTACCACAAAATAAATAAATAAATAAATAAATAAATAAATAAATAAATAAATAATAAATAAATGAAATTACATTAAGGAAACTGTACACCATAACCAAGTTGGTTTTATTCCAAGGATGCAAGGTTGGTTTAATATACATGGATCAATACATGTTATTCACTATATACAAAAAGCTAAGGACACAAATCACATAATCATATTAATAGATACTGAAAAGCCAGTAGACAAAATTCAACATCCATTCATGTTAAAAAACACTGCAGAAAATCCAAGCAAAATAAATTTACCTCAATATCATTAAGGCATATTGAATGGGAAAAAACTGCAGGATTTACCTTTAAAGAACAAAACAAGGATGTCCACCATCACCACTCCTTTTCAATATGGTTCTTTAAACTCTTGCCTGAGAAATAAGACAAGAGAAAGACAACAAAGAAATTCAGCTAGGAAAAGAAGAGCTGAAATTATCTCTATTTATAGATGACAAGATGCTATGTTTAGAAAACCCCCAAAACTTTACTAAAAGACTGTTAAGTACTGATTTAAAAATTCACCAACATAGCAGGATACAAAATCAAGCTAAAGATTTAATACCTTTTCTATATGCCAACCATGAATCCATTGAAAAAGAAATACAGAAAACAATTCCATTCATAAAAACTTCAATAACAATAAAATACCTAGGAATCAGTTTTACCAAGAAAGTAAAACACTCCTAAATAAGCTGGGCATGGTGGTGTTTGCTTGTAATCCCAGCGCTTGGGAGGCTGAGACAGGAGGATAGCACAGGTTTGAAGCCCTCAGCTACTTAGTGAAACTCTCAGCAACTTAGTGAGAACCTGTTTTCTATCATATGCAGAAGCTTAGGAGTAATTGGGATACCCGAAAGATTTTAATTAATGGAGGAGAAACTTCAGTGCAGTGAGGGAGGTGATCTAGGGGAAGGGAGTTGTGGGAGAATCAATGAAGGAATTACTTCCACCGACATTATGTTCATATGTGAGAATATCAGTGTCAATTTTAATACCGTGTATGGGAAAGGGAGTTCCATCCCCAGACCCGCAAAAAAAAAAAAAAAAAAAAAGAAGCTAATTTCTCTGACATCAATATTCAGTTCCCTATTTACCATGTTGTAGAAGAAAAGTATACCACAACCTGACTGAAAAACACACAGGTACTTATTGTATTTCCCAGAAATGGCTTTTTCTCTTCCCACCTTAGGTTATATTTGTCTTATAAACTATTATTACTATATGAGCCAATTTTTCTTGTTTACTTATAAATCTAGAAATTAGTATAAAGATTCTAGAAGCATGTACATGTGCTAAGAATATATATATATATATATATATATATATATATATATATGGAATGAGTTTTTTAGTAAGGCTTTCAGTTACTTAAGTATATGCCTCTTAAGTTACTTACATATTACATCTTCTCTGATTTATTTTTCATATATTCTTAGATTATTTTTCTTTGTCAACATGAAATTTGAAGCCCTTTTTGGCAGATATTTGTGCACACGCACAGTTGTGTGTGTGTGTGTGTGTGTGTGTGCGCGCGCAGTATAAAGCTATATGCCATATAGTTCTGATCTGGTAACCAAACTGAAACTCCTTTGAAAACCAGTGAATCACACTGACAGGTTAATGCCTCCGTTCCACTATTGCGGCTCTGCCAGGATGATGGATAGCGTAATGCGCAGGCGTCCAACTGAAGAGAGCTGTGGAGCCTTAGTGTGAATTTAGGTGTTGATGAAAGATGAGCTCCTGCTTAAAAGAACATATGTTGCTCACGAAACCTCCAGAGAAACTGTTAAAAATGCACTATTCATTTTTAAGAGAGGTTTAATTACTGGTTAGACAGCATACAGCAGTTTTCCTGTAATCTTCCTGTTGCAGTATTGCTGTGAATGATGGCAGTATGAAATATTTTGTATACAGTTTCAGAAAACTGCAAGTTAGCAGGGATAACAGCCTCATTAATGTGTCATCAGAAAAACTCAATTGGAAGGCAGGGCATAGTGTGAAGGCTGCTGTATTTTGAATTGCTGTCTGACATTTAGGAAAGCCACAGATACAATTTTGGGTACCTAACATTTTTTTAAACGAAAAGACCATATAAATACATAGTAACTAAAAACAATGGGATATTAAAAGTTCATACTGCTACTTTCAAATAAAAGTTCGGTTGAGCTATATAGAGAAGAATTTGCTGGAATAGCTTTAGAATTATCTATAGTGTTTATAAGAATGCCAGTCAGCTGGAATAAAATATGGCAAATTTAGATAAAATAAAATTAGCCAAAAAATTGGGAAGGAGTTGATTTTACAAGGCTAGCTTTCACCAAAATATAGTAAAAGTCTATCTAGTTCTATTAATGGAAATTGTTCAAGAGGAGTTCCTTAGCTTTAGGGCAAGAAACCAAGAATTGATGGATAATTAACAAATGATTAGAGCTTCTATACTTCCTTGCCACTAAAGAATCATCAGTTTAAAAATATACCATTAGTTTAATTTACAGGTGCAGGGAAAATTAAATTAATATATTTATATATTAAGTTTTTATAATGAATAATTACATCTATTTATTTACTTTTATACTTCTATTGGTGCACTATTGTCTCACATCATAATGTAGTTCACAATGATAGTGACCATAAATGCACAGAATATTCAATGGAGTAATTTAACAGATAGTGGACACATAATTTTATTTGCATTTCCTGGTTTAAACTATTTACTTGACACATTTCTCTCATGTCTGAGTACATAAATATAGTAAGGTTGTATTCTCTTTTATTATTGTTGGTGAAAAGAGTAGATTCATATAATTGCTGGTGCTAAGATTAGATTTCTTATTGAACACAAAAATAAAGAAAACTGCTGCGTGCGGTGGTGAACACTTGTAATCCCAGAATTTAGGTGGCTGACACCAGAAGATCATGGTTCGCGGACAGCCTCAGATACCTCTGCAACTTAGTGAGACCCAGTTTCAAAATAAAGAATAAAGAATAGGGCAGGGGGTGTAGCTCGGAGGTCAAATGCCCTTGAGTCCATCCCCAGACACACACACACACACACACACACACACACACACACACACACAAATAAATAAATAAGTAAATAAAAGAAAAATTTTTTTAGATATTTCCAGGTTACTCAGTTTAGTTATACTTTTTGGTGTTATTTCACATCAATTTTTGTGTCAGGTCTGTATTTTGGATTTAAAATACTTTTAGTCTAGCACGCATTCTTGAATCAGAATGCTGAAGTATCTAAAGGGTTAACAAAGTTTGTTTTAATTTGGGTGTAAAAGTTGACTGTCACTTAGGAATGACTGAAAAAACTACTATGATCTATCCTAAAATATCTCTTCTATCCAAAACTTCTCCAGTGTTGGCAAACTTCTCTGGTGTTTGTGGCTCTTTTTTATAAGGACTCTAACCTTACTGAATCAGTGCCACACTCCAGAAACCCAATTTCAGTTTATTTTTTTCTTTAGATTCCTTCAATTCCCACTACACCTACAATGGAAATTAGAGCTTCAACATATATATTGTGGGGTTAAATTGAGTTTATTAAATTCTGCCCCTGTCTTCTCAAAATGCATTCCTTCTACCTCAATAGTCCCCAAAATCTTAAATAAGTAGATTATTACAAAAGTCTAAACTCCAATATTAATCTAAATATCATCTAATGCACATATGTGTGAACATGGAGGAAAAAATTTACCAATTGCTGTGCGCATATATGTACTATCACTGTGAACTGCATTATGATGTAAGGTTATATGACTCCAATGCACCAAGTATACAAAAGAAAATACAAACTTTCCTGTTTTTAATGTGATAATTATTTGCCTTCATACATTTACTTAATAAAGGGATCTTATTTAGAGTATGTAAATAATATATATCAGTAAGTAAAAGATAGCTAACCCAGAGGAAACACAAATCAAAATTAAATGGACTCTTCCCCAGAAGAGATAATAAAACACAAATCAATATATCAAGGAGAGATCTGTACTACCACATTCACTGCAACATTATTCACAACAGTTGAGATATGGAATCAACATATACGTGTCCATTGGAGGGAATTAAGAAACTATATAAAATTTGTTAAGAAAGTTCTATTCAGCCCTTTAAAAACAGAGAAATCTGTCATTTGCAACAAGATAGATGAACCTCGATGTCACTATGCTTAATGAAGTAAGTCAGGCACAGAAATAATACTGCATGATATCACCTGTATGTAAAATCCAAAAGAGCAAATTCATAAAAATAGAATAATGATTAGAAGAAATTCTTGTAGGAAAAATGGAGAGACAATAATCAAAGGAATTAAATTTTGGTTAGATAACAAGAATAAAAATTTAAGATGTATTGTATACAGCATGTTGACTAGATAATAATTGTCAAATATGTACTACATATTTGACAATTATTAAAGGAGTAGATTTTATATAAATTTTATTTAACTGTCAGGTTATACATATTTATAGAGTAAAGAGAGAAAAGTTTAATGATTTCACTACATAAAAATACTGTCTGGTGATTCTTATATTAATAGATTGACTTAGATATTGTAGCATCAAAATATATGTTTTAATGTTTAATATTGCTTTGATATTCAAGTAATTTTATATGTATATGAGGTCCTTGAAATTATATTGTTTCTAAGACCTCTATGATGAAAATTACGAACACTGAAGAAAGAAATTAAAGAATATGCCAAAGATGAACAGATTTCCTATGTTCTTGAATAGATAGAATAAATATCATCAGAATGGTCATATTACCCAAAGCAATCTACAGATTAAATAAAATCCCTATCAAAATACCAATGATATTCTTCACAAAGCTAGAAAATATAGTCCTAAAATTCATATGGAAGAACAAAATATCCAGCATAGCTAATACAATTCTTAGCATTAAGAATCATGCTAGGGACATCACAGTATCTGATTTCTAAAAAAAAAAAAAAAAAGGAATGAAATCATCATATGATCCAACTATACCATTCCTCCATATCTTTTCTGAAGAATTAATGTTTGAATACTATATTACTACATGCATACCTGTGTATATAGAAGCACAATTCACAATAAAATAATTATAAAACCAAATTGGGTGATTATCAACACATGAATGAATAGAAAAAAATGTGGTATATACATCCAATGAAATTCTACTAAACCATAAAGAACAAAATTGTGTCATTTGCAGAAAACTTAATAGAACTAGAGAGTATTATGCTAAATGAAATTAGTTTATCTGTGTCTTCCTTCCTTCCTTCCTTCTTTCCTTCCTTTCTCCCTCTCTCTTTCTCTCTCTCTCTCTCTCTCTCTCTCTCTCTCTCTCTCTCTCTCTCTCTCTCTCTCTCTCTTCCTTTTCTCATTCCTTCCTTCCTTTCTGTTCTTTGCAGTATTAGGGATGAAACCAGGGGCATTCTACTTCTGAGGTACATGCAAGCTTGATTTTTTCATTCATTATTTTGAAACAAGGTCTCACTAAATTGCAGAAGGCCTCTCTAGGTAGCTGAGGCTGTCTGCTAAACCTGCAATCCTCCTGTCTCAGCCTCTAGCTACATATGTCTTCTTTCATATGAAAGATAGAAAGAAAATAAGAAACATAAGAAACTTTAAATGATGCAGAGGGAGAGATGTAGAGTGGTTGAAGGGAGTGTAGGGAGAGCGTTAGGGAGAGGGAGAATAAGGATTGAAGAAGGTATTACTATCAATCTCACTAACTTGTTTAGGGAGGAGGGAGGGAGACAGGGTGCAATATGGAGGGAAATACACAAAGAGCTCTGTGCCTGTATGTTTTATCACAGTGTACCTTATTATGGTGTATAATTGCAATGCAATAGTAAAATATTTTAAATAAAACTAAAAAAGAAATAGTTTCATCTGCTTCTATAATTACAGAAGCTTGCCTCCTACTCTTTGGCATGCTTTTATTTGAACAAAGACATGAGGCATCTGCTATCATTCCTGTGTCACTTCTGTTGTGGACAGCATGATGGACTCAGATGGTAAAATTTCAAAAAGTCCTTGTAAATTCAACTTTTGTATAGGACCAGTGAACTGACTCAACAATGTGTCAAGACTGTAAAAGTATAGTACTCTTGCTTAAAGGAATAAATTACTTGCTATCTCTTTTATTGACTTTCAGAAAAATAGCATTTGCCAATCTAATAAATGCCTTTCTAATGCCAGGGGCGATACTGATTTGGTTCTCTGAAGAGGAAAAACCCTAGTATAGCAGCTGCTTTGGGAATCACCACCTGATTAAGGTTTCAATAATTCATTGTCACTGCCCTAAATCAATCTCTTTTTGGTAATTGCAAATCTGGCAAGTCAATGGAGATTTGATAAGATTCGCCAACCCTGAATCTTCCATATCTTTGATGAGCTTAGTTAAGTGTACAATTATTTCAGAAATTCCTCTTTGACAAAGAAAGTTAATTCTGTGAATTTCTTTCCGTGTTTGTGTGTGTGAACATAGAATCCTTACTTATGGGTCAAGTTATCAAAATCATTACTCTGCCATTGCACTCAATGGCAGAGGAATTGAGAGATCTATTCTTACCAACCTGCTATAAAGGAAATGTAGGTAAAATAAACATCTCCACTAATTTATTAGCTTTTCTACTTCTCATTCTGATCAGTGGAAGTGTATTATTCTTATCCAGGGGAAAATAATAAACATAGATTCAGAGCATAATTAATTCCATTAGCTTTTCAATTTTCTCTCACATGGTTACGTTGGTGAATGATACCAAGAAAAATATTTGGGGTTGCTTAGAACAAGAAGTTTTATCATAAACTCTGTGTGTGTATGTGAGTGAGTGAGTGAGTGAGTGTGTGTGTGTGTGTGTGTGTGTGTGTGTGTGTGTGTTTGTGCTCATGCACTTGCATAGATGAGGTTGCATTTCAGGGGTTAAAACTCAGGGGCTTACTCATGTTTGACAAGTGTTCTACTAGTGAAAAACATACACTGGCTTATACTGTGTACTTATAATGTTTGTGACATTTTCCTCAAGAGAAAAAAATCTATTTCTTAAAGGATCTTTATGTGTGAGTTGATTCTTTTATGGTCAAATGACTAACATTGGTTCTGTATGCCAGGGATCATATCTGGTTCTACTTTGTATAAAAAGCTCCCTTAAACTTTAGTGAGCTGCTTATCTATTGTGGGTATCAGGAATTTCATAAAGTTTTTGACACTATAAAAACTCCTGTTGGTGAATCCATCTTGATTATTGCCTCTCCTGCCAAGGTAAATGATCCTTTAAATTTCTCCTAATCCTTTGGTTCAAAGGATATAAAATCTTGCAGTCCATTTGTGATGGAACCAAGAATACACACTGCATGACTTTAAAAGACATAGGTTCTTACTGTAGGGATTTATTTGACAACATTGATTTTAAAAAGTATCTTCCATGTTCTTTCAGGGATAAAGTCTCCTTACTTTAGATTTTTTATGTATTATAAGAACTTATTTTTATATTACAGTTTCACTTATTATATACCACAGTTGAAAAAAGACTGAGTATAGATTCCAACCAACAAACTAAGAAAATTATTTTAAATTATCCCTGCCACTCAACCTGATAAATTGAGCCTAGATTATCTGGCAACTTGTATCTACATGTATAACCTAAATTCAGTTAAATTTTTGCGCTCTAACTACATATGTTCTGTCTGTACATTTACTTTTCTTATGGAGATATAAATTGACATCTTTGTAGTTTATTTTTCCTCCAGAATATCTCCCCTCCTAAGATTTGATTTTGTAGTTGTTTAATTGGTCAGGTTTGGGTTCTAGTTAAAGGTATGGAGGAAAGGTATATGTGGGTAAAGGTGAGCAATGGGTGACATGATATTCTTTGCAAAGTGCCACTCTCAGACAAGTATTGGAAGGTCTTTAAATACATGGGAGAAGCGACTGGTTTCAATCTTTAATTCTAAAGTGACTGGGAATTTAGTAGAATGGGATTATTTGTCCACATTTTCTCATGAACAGCCTATCAAGTTTTCAGAAAACAGCTTTTTATATTATTGCCTGAACATTCACTTAAAGACTGCTCAGAGCAATGAATTTGAGTGACTTTAAGATGACAAAGTATATTTGATTTTGAAAACTTTAAGAGACATGGCTTTAATTTAACTATCAGAGTTTTGGAATTCAATACATGCCTTGAGTTTGTTAAAATGTCTCCTTTATTGCATCCAGACTTCTCTTTAACAATGGTAGGTTAGCTCTCCAAAGGCTTACCTTTATTGGGTGCTTCAGTCAACTACAGGTAATAATTAGAATATTATTAATTTATCAACAATATCCTTCTATTAATTTATCAACAACATAACATCCTTCTTTGCCAGATATTGTTCTAAGTTCTTTATATATGTAACTCATATAATCTTTAGAGTTGTCTGTTGGGTTGACAATTATTCCCATTTTACAACGAGGAAACTGAAGTGCTAATTATTAAGTAACTAATCCAGAATCAAAGTTTTTAATCCAGATAATTTTTCACCTCAATATGTGTGTGTGTGTGTGTGTGTGTGTGTGTGTGTGTGTGTGTCTTTTACTGGGGATTGAACTGAGGTACATTTTACCTCTGAGCTATACCTCCATTGCTTTTTATTTATTTTGAAACAGGACCTTACTAAGTTGCTAGGGCTGGCTTCAAACAAGTTTTGAGTAATTGCTTTGCCACTCTGTGCCACGGGCTATTGGAACCTAGCCTCTGTTCAATTACTCACAATCCTTTCTGGCATCGATTTTGTTTTCAGATAGATTTCTTACCCCAAATCAACATAATTTAACACTACTTTACTTAGACATATGGTTAAAACGTTAGCAAGCTATCCTATCCAAATCCAGTCTCTAGGTTACAGAACCAAGAATACTGCATTCAAATAATCCAAAGCATGGACATAATGATGGCATTGAGCTTTCAGTGTCCTGCACTAGACACTCCAGACAACACTGTAAACACAGCTAGTTCTCAGCACTCAGTTCTGCTCCTAGTACCAGAGCTCTTATCAAAACCATAGTCAGCAGCAAGCTACTTAGGTCTTCTAAGTGGAACCTCATTTCCTCCAGAGACTTGCATGATTTTCTTGATTTACATGATGCATTCCTGATTTCCCATTTCTTATCTGGCAGATCCTATGTTGCATACATTTATCCTACGGATAAGAGAGGAAGAAAAAGCAAATGTCTTCCAATGAGTCTCAGTTTTGATAGTTTCTCTGGCTTCCACTAAGTATCATAAAGTGGATAATTTCCCAAAAAAGAAATAGAATTCAGATATAGGGTAGCCAAAAAAAAAAAAGCTGTCTCTACAAAGATTCACTCTCAAATGTCACTGTCACTTGCAAGATAGTATCTCAAAAATTGTTTCACAACTTTTTTTTTTTTTTTTTTGGTGGTACTGGGGTTCCTGGAAGCCCTTCTACCTCCGGGCTACACTCCCAGACCTATTTTTATGTTTTTATTTGGAAACAGGGTCTCCTAAGCCAGCAAGTCTGGCTTTGAACCTGTGTGATCCTCCTGTCTCCGCCTCCCAAGCACGGGGATTACAAGCAAGCACCACCACGCCTGGCCACAAGAAAATTTTTAATAAAATTATTTTGGATGTAGATTTTACTTATCTATACATTACAAAATATTTTATTAAATATAAAATAAAAATGAACGTGCTTGGGAGGTGGAGACAGGAGGATTGCGCAAGTTCAAAACCAGCAGCGCTGGATTAAGAGACCCTGTGTCCAAATAAAAAGTATAAAATAGGACTGGGAGTGTAGCCCGGAGGTAGAAGGGCTTCCAGGAACCCCAGTACCACCAAAATAAATAAATAAATAAATAAAAATATGCCATGATTCCAGTCCTGGGGGGTCAATGATTCAGGGTCTTGGGGGTAAATAACCCTCCATGTGCCAGAATAAAATATCCTTACTTTGTCTCTACAGGTATAAGGTCTCATTAATTTGGGTATGATTAATTAAGGTCTCATTAATTCGGGCTCATGTGGGTACTATTACACCGTAAGTCTCCTCTAGCCTTCTCTTTGTTGCAGTTTGTGAAATACCCATGAGGGCCCAAACAACAAAAGAATAATTATAATGAGAAGAGAGCCTGGCCAGTCTTCCTCTGTATGTACTCCAATGTGAAGTAGTGAAAAGTTGCCATCACCAAAATTCTGTTTTACAAAGAGGCTCCATGGGCATCATTAAAGAGGTTTTATTTTATTTTATTTTTTTTTTTTACAAGTTTTTTTTTTTTTTTTTTTTTTTTTTTTTTTTTTTTTTTTTTTTGGTGGTACTGGGGTTCCTGGAAGCCCTTCTACCTTCGGACTACACTCCCAGACCTATTTTATATTTT
Organism: Muscardinus avellanarius; assembly: GCF_963383645.1. Classification (NCBI taxonomy): domain Eukaryota; kingdom Metazoa; phylum Chordata; class Mammalia; order Rodentia; family Gliridae; genus Muscardinus; species Muscardinus avellanarius. The sequence goes on from NC_137788.1 coordinate 91,978,967, forward strand.
TGAAACAGGGTCTCTTATGCCAGCGCGGCTGGCTTCGAACCTGCGCGATCCTCCTGTCTCCGCCTCCCAAGCGCGGGGATTACAAGCGTGCGCCACCACGCCCGGCATTAAAGAGGTTTTATAATTTTGCATATGATGACTTTTTTTCAGTGCAATTCCACAAAGTGGTCACTGTGGCAAAGAATCCTCTCTGAAAATCTGATCCATAATTTATGTTATATCCCCACCATTGAGGGTATGGAGTCATATAGATATGATGGCCCCAAAAACAAATAGGAATTGTCTTATACCCCAGACTTAAAGACATGTTTCTCCTCTCCTAATCAGGATAATCAGGTCCATTCATTTTCTATAGAGGAGGGAAAGCAATAGAATCATTAGTATATATCATGGAACCACTCATAGTCCAATCAACTATCTGTAACAGTGGTGGAAAAGGTACATACGTCCAATAAGTATAATTAGCACTTACCCCAGAAGTGCATGACAAAATGTCCAGCATTGCCAAGAGCATCTTACCAGAGTTTTTTTTTTTCTTCCTACTTGTTGGAGAGTAGCTTCAGCCTCTCGCCCCAGACTCTTTATCTGTGCCCAGGTGGGATAAGGAGATGTCTTGTCCTCTATGCTCATCTGAGCAAACTGCTTGTGCATCCTCTTCATTTGAGGGAGATTTCTCAGACTCAATCCCTCATCAATGGTGGATACAATGTAAGGGGTTTCAAAATTCTTGGCTGTCTGAAATGACAAGACCATACCCTTTGCCTAGGAATTTTAGAATCCCTGGCTTCCATAAATTAATATCCTTATACCAAATATTTAATTGTAACTGCTTTTGATTTTTAGATGAGAAGTGACTCTCAGATTGACTTTCCAATAGTAGCAATCTGAGTGATTTGCAAAAAATTCGAAGTAAATAGGGTAGAATATAATAAATTCCACGGATTCATCTCCTTCCCCCTTTTTTGTTTTGTGAGCATGGTTTTTAGGGTATGATTAGCTCTTTTTATAATAGCCTTCCCTTGTGGATTGTAAGGTATTCCTGTGCAATGTATAATACCCCATCACATTAATTTAGCATTAAATTTGGAGGAAGTAAAGGCAGGGCCATTGGCTGTTTTTATAATCTGCGGAATGCCCATTACCACAAATGCTTACAAAAGACCAAAACAAGCAGCTTTAGCAGTTTCTTTCTTTCTTTTTTTGGATATGCCCATATAAAATCAGAATAAGTATCAAAGATTACAAATAAAAGGTGTGTGCCAGGCAAAGAATAATGAGTAAAATCAGCCTGTCAGATTTGATTAGCTTGTATACCCCTTGGGTTGGTACCTTGGGGCTGTTCTCTACAATGAAAAGGGGCACATATCTCACAAGATCCTGTAATAGCTCATGCCTTACTTAAAGGAATATGGTAGAAAGCATGTAGCCTGTGGGCATTTGAATGGAGAACAGTATGATCTTCTTTAGGAGAAAAGAAGATAGGCTGCAGGAGGGAATCAGCCAAATGACTACCATGGTCCTGGCAATCAAGAGTGGGAATGAATATGTGTAATGGAGAAAGGGTGGTACTTGCCAACTGACCTGCTGTTGTACTTGTAAAAATAACTGATCAATTTCTTTATCATTATCATGTATATAAGCAGTAACAATATGGGTGAATATTTGTACTACATAAGCAGAATCAGAAACTATATTGCAAGCACTTTTTACATGCTGCAGAGCTTGTATTAATGAAAAATGTTTGTTTTTGTGTAGAATTGTAAAAAGTATTAAAAACTTGTTGAATTTCTGGGCCATATAGGGCAGCTCGATGACTTTTGGTAGCATAAATAAAATAGGTAGGCCCTTATACAGGTGCTGAGGCCACAATATTATTAATAATGATGGGATGCATTTTTAGAAATTACCATAATTTTTCAGCTGGAAAATGGAATTTCACTTGTCCTATTAAATTCAAAAAGGCAATTTGTAACTTAGTTGATAACATTAAAGAATCAGGAAATTCTTGCTTGGAAAAGGGAAGAACAATTTCTAAAGGATCATATCCTGAGAGACGTCTGCAATGTTTCCATCCTTCAGTAATCAATACAGCTTTATTATCAATAAAAGACATTACCTGTCTTGGTTCATTGTAATATAAATATACCCATTCCATAGATTAATTATTTTGTCCAAATGTAGGAAGTACGTACAAAGTTAAAGGTAAAGTGGTATCATACCATGATAAGAATGTCCCTCACAACCCTTGCTTGACAAAATCCAATTCTTGCTTTGCTAAAGGAGAGAGGGTGCAAGGGCTATCAAGTTCAGGGTCTCCTTCCAAAGTTTTAAACAGATTGTTAAGACAATATTTATGAATTCGTAATGAAGGGTGGAGCCAATTTATATCACCAAAAAGGTTTTGTATGTCATTTAAAGTCCTAATATCTTTTATATCTATCTGTATTTGTTGAGGTTTAATGGTAGTTCTTTACAAAACATATCCCAGATATTGGTTTGTACCTTTTGGGGCTTTATGAAGCCCTTGACTTTGTAATATAATTGCAGCTTTATTATATATTTCCTCTAACAATTCCTACCTCTTTTCAGAAAAGAGTATGTCATCCATATAATGGATGATATAAGCAATTGGATATGTCTTGTAAATAGGTTCTAATGCAGCAGTGACATAGTACTGACATGCAGTTGGAGAATTAGCCATTCCTTGAGGAAGCATTCACCGTTGATATCAATCTGAGGGTACCATGTTATTTAAAGAAGGAATGCTGAAAGCAAAGTGGGGTTTATCAGCCTCACACAGAGTTAGAGTGAAAGAGCAATCTTTTAAATCAATGACTGTGATCAGCCATTCACGAGGTATCGTACTAGGAGACGGTAATCCAGACTGAAGAGCCCCCATAGGCACCAATGTAGCATTAATGTTGCGAAGGTCTATCAACATTTGCCACTTCCCTGATTTCTTTTTTATGGCCAAAATTGAGAGTTCCAAGGAGAGGTAGAAGTTTCTATATGATCATCCTTTAACTGTTCTTGAACTATATGGTATGAAGAGCCTCTAATTTTTCCTTAATGAGGGGCCATTGAGAGGACCAAACAGGCTCTTCAGATTTCTAAGTGAGTGGTAAAGGTTTAATTCTCTCAATGGCCCTCTCCAAAAATGTTTATTAGGAGCTAGTATAGATTTTTTTCTGTTGTAAGAAATCTCATTACCATAAATTAATGGGTAAATCCACAATAAAGGTTTGTAACTGCACCCGGATGTCATCTTCGCCTACTGCCATTAAAATATAGCAACTTTGATACATGTGGCTTGCCTTTACTACCCTGAAAAAAAGAATTTTGACTCAGGGCCTTTTCCCACCCTCTATGCCACTCAGCATTTCTAATGATAGAAACATTAGCTCCTGTATTCAGCATCCCTATAAAGCCTCTTCCTTCAATGTTCAAGGTTAAAAGTGATGGTTATTTTTCTGTAATACAGCAGTAAGTCCTATAATGTTGCTGCTTCCAAAACCTCCAGTTCTTTTTACTGCTTTAACATTGTCTAGATTAATATAAGGCAAGAGGTGTAGTTAAGCAATAAAATCTCCTTTATTCAGGGACATATTTTTTACACTAACCATAATAGAGCTGACCCCTACAAAATCTTTATCAATAACCCCTATATGTACTGGAAGACCTTTCATAGTGTTACTACTATGACCCGAGATCAAGCTCACTGTTAGTTTTCTAATGGGTCTCACATAATCAAGATCTATTTTGTGTGGATTTTCTGTCATAAGAAGGAACATATCTCTGGGACATGGCAAATCAAGAGCAGCACTGTGTGAGGTGCAGCTTGTAGTCATGACATTGGGTAACAAGGGTTTTATGGGATTGCTTATTTTGTGGGATTTCCCTTATTTTGGGTGGTGCTAGGGGAAAACCCCATTATTAGTTTCCCGACTTCTTATGTTCCCTGCTCAAAGACAACAGATGCCTATCCTTATCATACTTTGATCTGCATTCACTTAACCAATGTTTACCTTTTTTACATCTAGGACATATCCCAGGGGTTTTTTTTTGCTTGCTTCTTTTTTATGGAATTTTTATTTATCATCTGAACCAGAGCTCAGCACTCCTTCTTAAAATTCCCAAGTTTTCCACAGTTAAAACATATTTTGCCCATTTGTTGCTGTGAAGCAAAAGTTTCCAAAGCAGCAATTTTCGCTTTATGACAAAATAGATCCTACATTCTGACAAGCTTTTATGTAGTCCAACGCATTACCTCTTTCTTTTATAGGAAGTATGGCTGCCTGGCAATCTTCATTAGCATTTAAAAAGCCAATTGCCTTAATACTATGCTAGCCAACTCAGTCTTTTTTTAAATCATTTTTTGAACTGCATCCCGCAATCTCCCAATAAATGTACTAAACTCCTCCAAAGCTCCCTGTAACACCTTAGTAAAGGATTCTCCCATTCCTGAATCAATTTGTTGCCAAACTCTGAGAGCAGCCTCTTTAACCCAGTAAATATGCTGAGGTCAAATTTGTGCAACTTGATCAGTGATATTGGTCAAAGCCCCTGTTCCACTAAGCATCTCATAGCTAAGTTGAGCAGGGTTTCCTCTCTGCTCCTGTTCTCTCATTTTGTTTTTTGCTTCATCTCGAAACCACATTTGCCACTGAAGGAATTGCTGATTAGTTAAAAGTATCTTTGTAACTACATAAACATTATAAGGGATCTAATCATTGATGCAGGATCTTAAAATTTCAGTACAATAATGAGAAGTGGGGCCACACATTTTACAAGCCTTTCTGAACCCTGTGATGGTCTCAAATCTGGCCTCAACCCAAGATGTATTTCTTATCTGATTGTTAGCATCAAAGGTTACCTGGAAAGAAAAAGTAAAATGTGCAGGAATATCACGAGGATGGCAAGAAGCAACATTAATTTTGCTGGCAGCAAAGCATGCAGTAGAAGAATCTATTTTAGGATCCGGGGCTAAGATATTACATGTTCCGACAAATGTGGGGGCTGTGGGCAACAGAGGATGCTACTCAAAAATAATGGCTTTCTGTTCTTTTGCTAACCTCAAATCCTCAGAAGAGAGTTTGTACTCATGCAGAGAGGAGGTGTTTTCTTTTTCTACATTAGCAGTATGGCCATCCATTTATCTCAAAATGCTCCATATTAGAGACAGTGTCATTCACCAATAAGGGGGTATTTTCTTCCCTTGTAGATAGGCTTTTTTGACATTTTTTTACCCTATCCCAAACTTCCTTATCAAAGGTCCCTTCCTCAGGAAACCATGGATTATATTCAAGCACAATATCATAGCATATCTGTAAATGCTCTTCTGATACCTTTGTCCCATTTTGAGTTAAAAACTGTTGCACACTTTTCAAGAAAAGATTCTTACTTACCTGGTGCCCCATATAATTCTGCTTACCTCTTTCTGCAGTATCTGGTCCTCATTTTCTATTATCTTGATACCTCAAGTCCCTGTTTCAGGTAGCAAATGTGGGGCTCAAAGACCCTGGGACTTGGGGAGCCCAGATCTGAACGAAGAATGGACAACTGCATTAGAAGGAATTGACAATCTTTACTTGTGAGCCCATTCCTTTTATACACATGGGGTACGTGCAGGCAGCAGAATCACTACATTTGTGCTTAATCATTAAAAAGCTAACAATACCAGCATTCTAAGTCCAGTCTTGGGAACCACCCCTGGAAAAAGAACATTCTGCTGATAATTAGAACAAATGCCTCCCTAACGCATACTGAGGCCAGGAGATGCTTCAGGGAACATGAGGATAAAGAGCTATAGCAAGCAGGGTCTTGAATGCCATGGCCCTTCACCAGTGACCTCAGAGGACCTAGAGGACATATTCCTCTTTGTGCTTTGCTCTAAAACTCTCCTCACAATTACAAGCATGCATCATCATGCCCTGCTGTTCTATAATTCAGGAATTCAAAATCTCTTAATGGATAGAATATTTTCAACAAAAGTACATAATGTCTAATACATAAACTTCAAAGCAAAGTTTAATAGTCATAACTTTTAATTAATTGAAATAATTCCTATGGTGTTTTTTCTATGAATTTTTAAAATGAAATTCTAATGAAATTCTATTATCCCTAACCTGAAAGTAGTTTAATTCATATCCTATTATGTAAGTCCTTCGTACTACTGAAATTAGTAAAGCTGAAGCATTTTTATTTGATTATGCTTTTTTGTGCTTCTTTCATTTTCTACAACAAACAAAATTATGATAACTGTTCTCATATTTTACCACTAATATTTTTATTTTTTGTTTTATAGTACTAATCATCTATTTTAAACAGTTTATATGCTCTATGGAAGAATACATAAATCCACATATTTGAATTCATAATATTTTAGCTTAATAGATATAATAGCACTTAAAAGGTTTTTTATAGATTAATATATTCAGTTACAAAATAATTAAAAATTAAGCAGTACAATATAACTAGCAAATTATTACATAGAAAGCTCAATTTCTACATTGTTTTTGTGAATTACCCACTATAAATATTGCTAATGAATTTTTTTGTGGTACTAGATATAGAACGCAGGAGCATTCTACCTCCAAGATACACCCCCAATCCTATTTTTTATTCTTTATTTTAAAACAGGGTCTCCCTGAATTGTAAAGGTCCTCACTAAGTAGATTAAGCTGTCTTCAAAACATGATCATCCTGTCTCAGTCTCCCAAATACTGGGATTACAAGCATGCAGCACCACACCTGGTTCTAATGCATTTTATATGATAATAAAAGGTCTCATGGATTTAAGGTAAAAATTCAACTAAATAATTCTGACAGAGTAAGCAAACAAGTCAAAATAAAATGAAAATATGAAAAGCAAATTGATTCAGTACACAAACATAATGAATAATCTCACACTTTTACATTCAATGTATCAATAAAATAATTATCAAGCCAATTTCTTCAATGACCCTGAAATATCAACACTTTCAGATTTCACTAATATTTTAATATACTGATTTTGTTAACATTAGTTACTCCTGCCTGTGAAGTTATTGTTATTAATGTACAAATTGCTCAAATTTTATATTAGAATATGAAAAAAAATTTAAAAAGCAAATTTATACTACATGACTTGAAATTCCTAGATGCAGCACCTTTTGTAGTACATGGTTTTAATTATTTGTATCATTTTGCAATATTATAATTAAGGATCATGACAATTCACTTAAGTGATTAGGAAATGGATGCATGGACTGAGTAGGTTTTTCCTCACTTAACACACTTATCATTTTTTGAGAGACAGATTTTAAAAGATTTTAAAAAAATTAAACTCTCGCTAGCAAACTATGCCAAGAAAAAAGCTATGTTAGTCTTTGTGTATGTAAGTTTCATAAAATTAATTAAATGAGAAGTAGGTATAAATTATAATATATTGGAAGATTTAAAGCACATATATTTATACTACTAAACACACACACACACACACACACACACCACACACACACACACACACACACACACACACACACACCTCACAATGAATAATACCTCTAGGCATTTGGTTTGTTGTGTGGTTCTCCATCACACTGATGCTGAACTGCTGAACTTGGGCAAGTGATATTTTTAGCCACTGAAACATTGACAACTGTCAAGATAGCATTTGCTATATTTTGAAAAGCTTTCCCTGAAAGACCCCCAACATGCTCTATTCAAATGTTTATATTTATTTTTTTATTTCTATATAATTTTATTGGTGCATGATAGTTTTACATCATAATATAAAGCATGCTGACAATGGCATATATTCACACAGTATTTGATGCTTGGTCTCCCCCACCTCCCCATTTCCCTCCTGATACCAAGTGTTCAGATTAACAAAGTTATATTCACGTGTATACACATAGTTGCATGCAGCATTTCCATTAATGAACCTCAGCCTTCTTCTTCCCCTATGCTTCCTCCCTGGCTCTACTGAGTATCTTCACCATTATCTGGAGTCCCTCTGGTATCCCAAATACTCCCTAGCTGGAGCATGTTAGAAAAAAAACATGTCCCTTCTCTTTCTGTGCTTGTCTAATCTCATTTAATAAAATGTTCTCCAGGTCTTTCCATCTTCTATCAAATGACATAATTTTATTCATTTTTGTTGCTGAGTAGAATTCTATTGTATGGACTTTCCATAATTTTATAGTCCATTATCTGTTGATGTACATCTAGGTTGGTTCTATAATTTGACTATTGTAAATTATGCTGCTATGAATATGGCTGTGCATACGTTTCTGTAGTTCATTGATTGCAATCCCTTTGGAAAGATACTCAGTAGTGGTATAGCAGATTATATGGTGCATCCACTCCCAGTTTTCTAAGGAATCGCAACACTGATCTCCATATCAACTGAACCATTTTGTACTCCCTCCAACAGTGTATTAGAGTTCCTATTTCCCCACATCCTAGCCAACATTAAATTTTTATGTTCAATTTCTAAATGTGCAGGGCTATAGGGAGAGAAGCCCTGGAGGAAGACAGGTCATCTTGTATGTTCCAGCCCTCACCAAGCCCAGTTCTGAATGTAGCTGCAAAAGCAACCACAGTTAGTCCACACAGGATGAAACAACTGTCCTGCTGATACCACTAACCTACAGCATTGTGAGAAACAGGAAGTAATCACTATTGTAAACCACTAAATCTTTGAAGTCCTCTGTTACTCAGCAACAAACAACAAAAATTCACACACATGAATTTTTTTTTCCTAGTGAAATTTTGCAAGTGCTTATTTGGAGGCATTATCTTGTTTGGCCAAGTTCAAAGACATAGAAATGTGTTCCTCTACAGCACTCATTTAGTATGCCTACTAATGCATTTTGTATCTACTATATAATATTGTATTGTTCCTTAAAGACTTGTTTAAAATGAAGAATCCTGCAGGGATTACATACCTATTTAAAAAAACACACATGTGGCTATAAATAGCAAAGAAGATTAACCAGCAGTATGATGAGACTATTAAGGCATTTTCCCACATTGCTTAAGTAATTTCCCACAGAGATGCAACTGAAATCCACGCTTTCAGAGATGTTTAACTAACTCAAACTTCACCAAATTCTTAAAGGAATAAACAAATTATAGATATAAAGAAACTGGGAGTTAATACATGGATTATGTGTACTGATTGACTTAAATGGGATGATAGCTATTTTCTCTTCCAGAAAGAAAACCATTTTTTTTTTATTTTGGACCTTGAAGACACAGAATTGTATTTTGTGATATCTAAAGCAAATGGAACAGTTTAATGCACATTTTATACATCTTTTTGTGTTACTAGGGATGGAAAGCAGGGACAGTCTACCTCTGAGCTTACACATACAGCTTTATTTTTTATTTTTTATTTTGAAACAGAATCTCAGTAAGTTGCAGGAGGTCTCACTAAGTAGCTGAGGCTGTCTGTGAACCACAATTCTCCCGTCTCATTCTCCCAAGTACTGGGATTACAAGCATGTGCCACCACACCCCATTGTTATACATCTTTTTAAAATCTTTATAAATCTTTGATTTGTATGTCCTTTTGTACAAAACATAAAAAATGAATTTCTGTAGCCTGACATTCCTTATTCCCCAAAATAACTCACTTAATATGTGGGTCACAAGTTCTACAATACAAAACAATAGCGTGATGTTTTTTCCCTTTCAAAGTAAATTTGCTGTGACCAGTTCCTGATGCTTGCTATTGTCTTTCCTTTGAGAAAGAGAAACAGCTTTCTTTTCCTCTCTTTCCAAATTGATTATTTTATAATCAGTGGAATTTGCATGGCATTACAGAATCTCAAAATTGCTCTGAAACTAGAAAATTGTTTAATGTATCTTTGATTTCTTAAAGGATTTGATCTCCCTTTCTCCATATGATTTCTTCACTGACCTGTGGTCATCTAAAGCAAAGTCATACTGATATAAAGTCTATGTCTATAGCAATGAATTATTACCATCTACACATGGTGACTATTGAGTGGATACTATTGATCAAAAAGACAATACATGATATAGAAAAATTACAAGTGACTCAGATCTAATAGAAATAGAACACAGTTCTTGAATTTTGGAGAAACAGTGGGCAGAAGAAAGAGGTCATTGGGTGAGAAGAATCAAAACAAGAATAAGCATATCTGTAGATTTGTTTGAGTAGGATAAACATCAAGAATAGTGATACCAAGAGTACAGAACTAAAACCCATGTGCTCAAATATTCTTCTTTTCAGAGTAGCAATATACTTTTTATTTGAAATAACATATAAAGTTATAATGAAAATATTATAAAAATAATAAGTATATAGTTTAGGTCTATTTATGGAGTGTCTATGGAAATGTATAGGACAGAATTATACTAAATATATAAGATGAGGTTTTAAAGAGTAATATCAGTTGGGTGTGGGGATGCATATCAAATTCCAGCACTTGGGAGGCTGAGACAGGAGAATCATAGGTTTGAGATCAGCCTCAGCAATTCAGCAAGACTTTCAGAAACTTAACAAGACCCTGGTTCAAAACAAAAATTAACAAAAAGGACTAGTTCAGAGTTAGATAGCCAGTGGATTTAATCCATAAGGGGGAAAAAGCCCTCCCAAAGACTAATATGCTATGTAATAAAGAATTAACTTACGCAGGGCGTGGTGGTGCACACTTGTAATCCTTGCACTTGGGAGGCAGATTCAGGAGGATCGCTCAGGTTCGAAGCCAGCCGTGCTAGCATGAGACACTGTTTCAAAAATATAAAATAGGTCTGGGAGTGTAGTCCGGAGGTAGAAGGGCTTCCAGGAACCCCAGTACCAAAAAAGAATTAACTTAGTTAAATTTGAGTTTTATGTACTTCTGATATGTGAATTATCTCAAATATTAGATTTAATTTAGTATAAAATGATAAAGTAGGTGTCACCATAGCTATATTGAATTTACTGGTGTTAGTGCTATCTGGAAGAAAACATCTATATATCGAGATACCTGACTTTAGAGAAAAATAGCAATTGGAGATAAAAATTGAAGTTCTAATGCCCTATATAAAAATGTAGTCTCATTAGTAACCAAAGCATCCTGCTATTTTATATAAAAAAAGTAAACTTTACTGCATGTACTTAGGTTTACAGTATTATGTTACAGAGAGTAAAACAGTTGCCATGATAAAGCGTATTACAAATTAATATATCTATTGCCCACACAGTTACACTTTGTGGTGAAAAAAGAAACTAAAGTCTACTTGTTTAGCCAGAGTCACTAATACATTACAATTTTATTAGCTACAATCTCCATGTTATATATTAAATTTCTAGTCTTATTAATTCTTCATACCTGTTGCCTTGTATCCTTTGCCTACATGTACCTCTCCCCCCACTCATCCCATGTTAATCATAGTTTTTCATATTTTATATAAGAAAGCATTTTTTAGATTACAAATATGAGTGAGATTATATATTTTATTTTCTTTCTGTTTCTGGCTCATTTCAATCAATATAGTGTCCTTTTTAAAGCCAAAAACATTCATAGGCCATTAGAATTTTGTGTACCCGGATTTATCTAAAGTATATACCTGATAATATGTAATTTTATGTTTATAAACATTGCCCATGAACTGAACTGCAGAACTCTGTATGTATGTGTCTATGTAAGATCTGTGCCTGTGTATTTACTATACATTTGTAATGTAATTTTCTCATGGATTGCTGTTTCAGAGAGCCTCAACTACTTAGTGGATCCATTTGCAATTCAGTGAGACCCTATTTTCAAATAAAGAATAAAAAAATAGGGCTGGGGTGTAGCTTGGAGGTAGACTGTCCCTGGGTTTTATCCCCAGTACTGAAAAAAAATTAAAACCTAGTAAATTTTGCACATTTATCTTTAGTAAAATTTTAACATGGTTCATCCAACTGTAAGTAGATATTTTAGTTTTTAATAATGACTATATTTAAAAACAAGCTCATATAATTCTCCAGATCTTATAATTAGCTCTTGCTAGCCAATAAACTAACTTACAGAACACCTCGGCATGTGTGTATATATATATATATATATATATATATATATATGATGTTTTTAAATATATATATATATATATATATATATATATATATATATATATATATATTTGGTACTGAGGATGGAACCTAGGAGACTTCTACCTCTGGGCTACACTCCCAGACCTATTTTATATTTTTTTAAACTTAGAAACAGGCTCTCACTAAATTAAGTTGCTGTGTCTTGATACTAACTTAGGATTGTCTCAAAAGCCTGTATTTTTTAAACTTTTCACCTCAATGAGGAACAATATGATTCTTAAATTTTTCTGACCTAAAATTTTTTTATTCCCTTTCACAGATTGCTTCCACTTTCTCAACACATGTTGATTTTACCGTTAAGACATAAGCAGAATGTGACTATTCATCACCAACTGTAAAAAGAGTTAATTCTTACAAGTTGCAGCAGTTACATTCTATGACCACATTAAAGAATAGGACTAAGCCCCAGTGAACCTCTGGTCATATTTTTACCAACTAATAAATACATAATTTTATTTCATATATCTGTGGTTAAAGACAACTTGACATATGTTATTGATGCATCATTACATCTCAGTCTTTCTGTGCTTAGAAAAACTAGATAGCACTACATTTGGGAACCATGTTAAACAAGAAAATCACCCAAAAAAGCACAAAAATATGAAAAATATGGCACTTAATTGACTGTGAAAAGATACTTGTTTATAGTATTAGCATTTATAGACAGGCAGATCATTGCCTTATCTACTTCAGCTGAGAATGTTTATGTTGGGTGACTGGAGTGTCTAGCCCCTCTACAGGTGCTTGTGAATGACCTTGAAAGCATTGTGATTATTGGTCTCAGTAATTACAAATAAATATTAGGTAGTAGGCTACTTTGCTATGCATAGGCTTCAAATAATAAGGATCAACTGTATTATCATTTCCAATCCTCTTTCTTAACCACATGTTTCTTTAGAGCATTTACCACAATCTTCCAGTCTCAGCCTCCAAAATGCTGGGATTATAAAAGTGTGCCACCATGCCTGGCAGGCTCTAATTATTTTAATACATTTTCTATTGCTGTGATCGTGAGATTATTTTAGTCTATTTCTATCTGCATAGTGGGTTAACATAGCACAATGGGTTACTGTTTATCTCCTAAGTCCCATATTCAGAGACAACATATTAGTTGTTGAAACAGGCCATAGTAAAATTTTTATGTCACAAAATTGACAAATGCAACAAATCAAAACCTAATTTATTATTTTGTTTATTGTCTCATCTAAACTTAGCAATGTTGGAATAAGCAGTGAAATATTTGTGTGAAAAATTGGGAGGGAGAGGCTAATAAAAATATTGAGAAATGGCCTGAGTTTAGGAGAATGAGCTAATATTCACTGTGGAAAGGAACAAGGGAGTATCTCTCACTGGATAGATTCTTCTGTTTTTGAGAGTTGATATAGATAAGAAGGTATGATAGTGAACTTTATGTATCAACTAGGGCAAAGTACTCATATATCCTCATTCATTCAGTTGTTATGACAAATATTGAACTAGGAAGAGAGAATGACCCCACTAGGTGACCTTTAGATTCAAAGTGCATATGTTCTGTAGCTCTCCATCCTATTAGCCTACTCTACAGATTTGACAACCTCCATGATTACTCACTCTTGCTTTTTCTATTTTCTCTGTCTCCTACATCTATCAATCAATCTATCTATCATTTATCAATCTATCATACATCTATATATTATATATCTATTTATCCATCCTCCATATTAGTGTTTTTTCATTGGAGTACCCTGACTATTATGAAAGTAATAAGAGAATACTGGCACAACTATAAAATTCTTTGTCATAAATTGATGTTTATTTTTCCAATCTCATTGAGTAATCTTGTGATATAGGCTATAATTTTGGATACAAGAGGCATAAATGATTTGAAGTAAATAATTGTAATTAAATTTTTAATCCTGTATGTCAGAATTATTAAGGACATAATGAAATGGATTATGCCTTCACTTCTCTGTCAAAATTGGAGTTGACAGTGAATAGTGACTACAGCTACACTGCCTAGTACTTGGGACAGCCTATTAGATTTTTACCAAGATAAGTTTTTAAGAGTGGGAATGGATGAACTTAGTAGAGGAAAGCACCTGTTGGACTGGTATTGTCAACACTCTGAACCTGTTTAATGGCTACACATAATTTTCTTTTCAAATTTTAAAGTGTGGGGTTAAGTCAATAAAAACTGGTGAGAAAGAAATAACAGTACAAGATAAAGAAATTAACATGTTAATAACACAACAATGAAAATTATTACATGGTTATATAAAGAGAGATTCAGAGAAAGAGAATAAGAATCTATTATCACAATTATATACTCAAAAGGATGGAGTTATATGCCTCCCAAGAAAAACTCTGGCCCCACCGGCACCATTTTGCCAGTGGCAGCTGAGTTCACCACATCCTACAGAAATCAAAAGCAGTGGGCACCAAAATCATAAGTGAAACTGCAGTCTCCACAAGATAACTTCCAGTGCTGCACCCCCAGGGACTCGGCCAATTGCAATAAACTCCCTGGGTCTGAGATTTTGTTGTTAAACCCAGCAAAGGAGTAGTGGCAGCTGAGATTACCACACACTCCAGAGATACAGAGCAGCACTTTAATAACACCATAAGTGAAGTCACAGTTCCCATGAAAAAACACCTGGCCCAGTGCCTCCAGGGACACGCATAGCCCTGATAAACTCTCTGGGTCCAAGACTTTTCAATGCAACCCAGAGAAAGTGGGAGTGGTGTCTGCAGAGGATCAGACAGTCTCAGGCTCTGATCAGTGAAAATTGTGAAGGGACACCTGTGCTAAACACTAGATCCAACTAGTAGGATCTCTGGGATTACCACAGACCTCTCAACTGTTATGAGAAGGGAAAAGTCAGACCAGACCAGCAATAGCTGTGGAGAACAGAGACTCCTACATTGAGTTTGGTCTCAGAAGCATATGCCACCAATGGAGGCAGGGAGAGACTGAGACTCCAAATATGTGGAAAGTGTGGAGGGTGACTTGCAGTTAACACTAAATCCAGCCTCAATGATACCAACCATCTGCATAGACTGAGAAAGGCTCAGAGAACCAGAGTCATAGCAGGAAAGGTGCCTGTGGCACTCAGTATCTGCATAAAGACAGACTGTAGAGGCCCTGTCTGCTGAGTAGTCATTTATTTATAGAGTTGCATTAATTTGTTGTTGGGGTAATTTTGTTTTTTGTTCTTTTTGTGTGTGTGAGTATGTATGCTTGTTTATTTTTCTAACCCTCTCCCCAAACTCTCTCCCAAGCTTCTTTCCTTGTACATACCTATTCTCTTTTCTATCCTTTTCTATCCTCCTCCTCCTCCTCCTCCTCCTCCTCCTCCTCCTCCTCCTCCTCCTCCTCCTTCTTCTTCTTCTTCTTCTTCTTCTTCTTCTTCTTCTTCTTCTTCTTCTTTCTATCTCTTGTGTTGTATTAAATTCATTTCATATCACTATACCAGAAACTCTACATTGGTTACTAGAATATGAGTACATTTTTACTATCTCTAATCTCTTATATATACTACCTTACCAAACAAATACTCTCATTCTATTCATCCCTATCTGAGGCTTTACCCTATTCTTCCATTATGCCTTCACTTCCCTCCTCATTCAACCTTCACTGCTGAATACAATACAACTTGCCCTTACATATACCAGCTGACACCTAGAAACTGAGAGAAATCTATCAAAAGCAACAGAAACAAAATTCTGAAATCATAAGAAGGGAGAATAACAAGTAATGTACACCCACAAACCAACAATAACAGAATCTGATAACATAGAATTGTAGAGATCTCCCGAAGGTCAAATCAGGAATGTAACTATAGAAATAATACAGGACTTCTGAAAAAAATTTAGAGAGAGTCTAAAAGAAATAAAGGATAAAATTATTGTAGTGATGGCATCTCTTCAATCTATAAAAAATAGATTAGACCACATGGAAAATAGAATCTCGCTCCTAGAAGATGATCACTCCAAAAATGAATATATAATATATAACTTAGCAAAAATAATTTGACAGGATAAATTGGATATTGAAGAAATATGGGCCCATCTTAAAAGAGCTAACCTAAGAATAATTGGCATAAAGGATGGAAAATAAGATGAAACCAAAGGGATTAATATTCTTTTACAAGAAGTAATAGAAAAAAATCCAAATATAGATAGAGAGGTTGCTAGACAGGTACAGGAAGCTTATAGAACCCCCTTTTGAAAAGATCAGAGAAAAGGTTCCCCCACACCACATAATAGTCAAAATGATCAATGTAGAAGCCAAGGAGAGAATCTTAAAGGCAACAATGACCAAAATAAATAAATAAATAAATAAATAAATAAATAAACAAACAAACAAAGTGACAATCAGAGGCAAACCAACTAGAATCACTCCAGACTTCCCAAACCAAGTCACGGAAGCCAGAAAGGACTGGAGTAACATATTCAAAACTCTGAAAGAAAACAACTTCCACCCAAAACTTTTCTATCCAGCATAACTATCTCTCAAATTAGATCAGAAAACAAAAATCTTACATGAAAAAAAAGACGCTGAGGGAATTTATGTCTTTGAAACCAGCACTAGAAAAAATATTCAGATGTTAACTGCAAAAATGAAATAATACATGCCAGATCCAGAGAAATAAGTATTTACCCACAGTATTTCAAATAGAAGTAAAATCTCAACATGTTAGGAATTAAAAGTTATCTCTTAATAATTACATTGAATGTAAATGTCCTCAATTTCCTATAAAAAGAGAAAAAGTTTCAAAATGGATTAAAACTCAGAATCCATCTATCTGTTTCCTGCAAGAAACACACATTACAAGTAAAAATAGTAACAGACTTAAGGTATAGGGCTAGAACAAATTCATGCCAATGGAACTCAAAGACAAGCTGGAGTAGCAACTATGATATCAGACAAGTTAGAATTCAAGCCAAGCTTATTAGAAGAGGTGAAGCATGTCATTATTTACTGGTAAGATAAACATTCTAGCATGAGAAACTAACAAAAGTCAATATTTATGGCCTAAACATAGGAGAAGCTACTTTCATAAAACAAACTCTTTGTGACATTAAGTCAAACATAAATCCTAATACAATAATACTGGGAGACTTCAACAACCCTCTCACACCTTTAGATCAATCTTCTAGATAAAAAGTCAGTAAGATACCTTCAACCTAAAGAACTCTATTAATAACATGGACCTGTTAGACACATATAGAATATTCTACCCAACTATAGCAGAGTTCACATTTTTCTCAGCTGCTATCTAAACTTTCTCCAAAATAGATCATATCCTGGGCCACAAAGTGAGCACTAGCAAATTTTAAAAAATGTGACCTACTTCCCTGTGTCTTCTCAGATCATAATGGAATAAAACTAGTAATCAATTATAAGTAGACCAAGAGTAACCACATAAACATGTAGATACTGAACACCATATTGCTGGATAAATAATGGGTCAAGGAAGACATAAGGGGTGATATCAAGACATTTCTAGAAACAAATGAAAGTAGAGATACAACTTATAAAAACCTTTGGGACATTTTGAAGGCAGTATTAATAGGAAAATTCATAGCACTGAGTACTCACATAAAAAAAAAAAAAAGCTGGGTGTGGTGGCACACACTTGTAATCCCCATACTTGGGAGGTGGAGACAGGAGAATTGCTCAGGTTTGAAGCCAGCCTCGGTGGCTTAAGAGACCCTATTTCCAAATAAAACATAAATAATAGGTCTGAGAGTGTAGCCTGTAGGTAGAAGGGTTCCATCCCCACTACATCAAAAAAAAAACAGGAACAATGACGGAGGACATGGGCGAAGCCTGAGGAATGAAAGATTCCGAAGGAGTTAAAATGGGGGCTGGTGAAAGGTCAGACTCCCCCAAGACTCCAGGCAGAACTCCAGTCCCTCCGGAATTCACCTCAAGGCCCCTCAAGTGATGGAGGGAGCTTATTTTAAACCTTTATTGAGCTGCTCTGGCCTCCCTCACCCTGCGTTTGTTGATTCGTTAGTTTCCTTTGATGATTGTATCTTAGTGATTTATGACATCTCCGTAATCTCTAGCATTCCTCATGGCATTGTGATGCTTGTTTTTTCCCATGAAAATGTAATACTTAACTTAGTTGGAAAAAAGTATAAGAATCTTAGTTTTAGAGAATAAATTTGTCAGTTGCTCATCAGGCAATTGTCCGTGTTTTATTTCAGGGCAGCTGCTCATCAGGCAGCTATTTGGTGTTTCCCTTGTCAGGTCTCTCCCTCCCAAGTCTCAGAGAGAAATCTCCACAGAACAATCTAACCCAAAGCCAGTAGAAGACAGAACATTACTAAAATCGGAGAAGCCGGGCAGAATGGTGCATGCTTGTAATCCCAGCATTTGAGAGGCTGAGACAAAAGTATCACAGTTTGCAGACAGCCTAAGCTATTTGCAGACAGCCTAACCCTAACCCTTAGCAACTCAGTGAGACCCTGTTTCAAAATAAATAATAAAAAATTAGGGCTTAGGGTATAACTTGGAGGCACAATGCCCATGGATTCCATCCCCAGTATTGAAAAAAAAATCAGAGCAGAAATCAATGAAGTAGAAAATAAAAAATAATCTAAAAAAAATCCACAAAACCAAAAGATGGTTTCTTTTAAAAAATTAAAAATATAGATAAACCACTAGCCCACTAACAAAAGAAGAGATAATCACCCCAAATTATGAATATAGGAGATGAAAGAGTAGATATCACTATTGACAGTGTAGAAACCCAGAGGATTAACAGAAGCTACTTTATAAACTACTCCAACAAAATGGAAAATATGAAGGAAATCAACAGCTTTCTAGATAAATACAACCTGCCTAAACTGATTCAAGAAGATATAAACAATTTAAACCAACCAATAGCAATCAAAGGATTAAAACAGCAATAAAGAGCAAACCATCAAAGAAAAGCCCAGGACCAAATTGTTTCCCAAGTGAATTTTATAAAAAACATTTATAAAAGAGCTAATCCTGATACTCCTCACTCTATTTCCTAAAAAAGAAAAGAAAAAAGGAAATCCTCCAAACAAATTATATGAAGCCATCATTACATTAATACCAAAACCAAATAAAGACAGTTCAAAGAAGGAAAACTACAGGCCTATATCTTTGATGAACTTGGATGCAAAAGTGTTAAACAAAATACTGGCAACACGCATGCAAAACCACATCAAGAAAATCATATACCATGACTAGGTAGGGTTCATCCCAGGGATGCAAGGCTGGTTCAACATACAAAAATCAATCCATGTAATTCATCATATAAGTAGAACCAAAGACAAAAATCACATAATCATTTCAATAGAAGCTGAAAAAGCATTTGATAAAATTCAACATTCATTTATGCTAAAAGCACTACAGAGAATCAGAATTGAAGGAACATACCTCAGCATCATAAAGGCTATCTACAATAAGCCCACAGCCAACATCATATTAAATGGGGAAAAACTTCAAGAATTCCCCCTAAAAACAGGAACAAGACAAAGATGTCCATTATCACCACTTCTCTTCAATATAATATTTGAGACCCTAGCCTGAGCAATAAGGCAAGAAAAGGAAATCAAAGAAGTACAAATAGGAAAAAAACCCTAAAATTTTTACTATTTGCAGATGACATGATACCATACTTAGAAGACCCAAAAAACTCAACCAAAAGGCTTATAGAACTTATCAAAAAATTCAGCAAAGTGTCTGGATATAAAATCAATCTTAAAAAATCAGAAGCTTTTCTCTACACCAACCATAAATCTACTGAAAAAAATTCATGAAACACTTCCACTCAGGATTTCCCACAAAAAATAAAATACTTAGGAATAAACCTAACGAAGGAGGTAAAAATAACTCTACAAAGAAAATTATAAAACATAAAAAAAGAAATCGAAGATCTTAGAAGATGGAAAGATCTTATATGTTCACGGATAGGCAGAATAAATATCATCAAAATGACCATACTTCCAAAAGTGATCTATAGATTTAAACAATACTTATTAAATTACCAAGATTATTCCTCACAGACAGAAAGAAAAATCAGTCCTTAAATTTATTTGGAACAACATAAACACAGAATAGCCAAAGTAATTCTCAACAACAAAAATCATGCAGGAGGAATCACAATACCTGGCTTTAAACTATACAACAAAGCCATTGTAATAAAAACAGCATGGTACTGGCTCAAAAACAGATACATAGACCAATGGAGTAGAATAGAAGACTCAGAAACAAATCCACACCCTTACAGCCAATTGATCTTTGACAAAGGGGCCAAAACATACACTGGAAAATAGATAACGTGTTCAACAAATGGTGTTAGCAAAACTGGTTAACCATATGCAGAAAAATGGAAATAAATTTCACTTTCTCACCCTGTATAAGACTCAATTCAAGATGGATCAAGGACTTGGAAATTAGACCAGATACTTTGAGGCTCCTTGAAGATGGCATAGGTCCAACACTGCAGCACACACACACACAGATACAAACTTTCTCAACAAGACCTCAAAGGCACAGGAAACTAAAAGGCAAATCAATAAGTGGGATTCCATGAAACTGATGAGATTCTATTTCACAAAGTAAACTGTCAAGAACCCCATTCAAGAGTCAACAGAATGGGAGAAGATATTTGCCACCACTCCTTGGATAGAGGGCTAATATCTAGATTATACAGAAAACCCAAGAAACTCAACACTAACACAAAATAATCCAATCAAAAAATGGGCAAGTAAGCTAAATAGACACTTCACAAAAGAAGAAATTAAATAAGCAATAAATGTATAAAATTGTTCAAGATCATTAGCAATCACAGAGATGCAAATCAAACTACCCTGAGATTTCACCTAATTACAACTAGAATGGCAATAATTCAAAACACAAATAGCAACACATGCTGGTGAAGATGTGGAGAAATGGGAACTCTAATACATTGTTGGTTGGATTGCAAATTAGTGCAACCACTTTGAAAAACAGTATGGAGGATCATCAGAAGAACTGGAATGAATCCATCATATGATTCAACAATGTCACTTCTAGGTATCTACCCAAAAGAGTGAAAAACAGACTACCAAACTAATGCATACATATCTATGATCATAGCTGCACAATTCACCAAAGCCAAACTATGGAACCTGCCAAGATGTCCATCAACAGATGAATGGATTACAAAACTGTAGGATATGTAAAGAATGGGATTTTACTCAGCCATTAAAAAAAAACAAAAAACAAAAAAACAAAAAAAACATCGTTTACAGGCAAATGGATAGAACTGGAGGACATTATGGTAAACAAGATTAGTCAGTCACAAAAAATAAGAAATCAAATACTTTCCCTAATGTGCAAAAGCTAAGGTCATAGGAGGAACTCTAGATGAAGAAGGAGATCCTATAGAGGAGCAAATAAGGCAACCTAACTGAGGGGATAGGAGCAGGGGGGGCGGGAGAGGAAACTCTGTAAAGAACATGATGTATTTAAACATATTGAAGTCAACCAGTAAGCCAAGCAGGGGAAGGAGAGTTGGAGAGGAAATAGGGTAGGAATTGAGTAGAGGCTGACTGGGTGATGTGTGCATGTATGTCTACAGAAGTTTTTATCCCATTATGATGTAGGAATATAATGAACCAATAAAAAATAAAAGAACAAAAACAATAAATTAAATATATTAATACATTAATAAAGGAAAATCTCTAAATTTGTGCTGAAACTTGATAACTCTGATACTTTTGATTTGAATTTTGTTATATGACATGATAATGAATCAAACCAGTTCTTAGTAACTGAGTAGATTTCCAATAATGTCTAAGTATCTTTTGTTTATTATTTTCCATATTATATATTTAAAACAAAGCCGGGCGTGGTGGCGCACGCTTGTAATCCCCGCTCTTGGGAGGCGGAGACAGGAGGATCGCGCAGGTTCGAAGCCAGCCGTGCTGGCGTAAGAGACCCTGTTTCAAAAATATAAAATAGGTCTGGGAGTGTAGTCCGGAGGAAGGAGGGCTTCCAGGAACCCCAGTACCACCAAAAAAAAAAAAAAGAATATTATTTGGGAAACAATTATGAACAACTATTCTCTACTTGTTTGTTAGATCACAAAGTGTACAGATCCAGGTGTACTGATAAATATAAACCTTGATATACAAACAATTGGAAAGGTCTTTTTTTAGAATAGATGAAATATAGTAGTGGCATCACGGATGCGCCATAATGTGCTATGCTTCAACACATATTGCTCTTACTTTTGCAGAACAAAAGCTTTTAAACCAATTTTTTAAAAAAGTTAATGGGAGGCCAGATGTGCTGGCATATGCTTGTAATCTCAGCAGTAGGGAGGCAGAGACCAGAAGATTGCAGTTTGCGGACAGCATCAGCTACAAAGCAAGGCCCTTTGCAACTCAGCAAGAACCTGTTTCAAAAATAAAAAGACTAAACTATAGGACTGGGTGTGTAGCTAGGAGGTAGAATGGCCTGTGGGTTCCATCCCCAGACTCACACACACAAAAAGCAGAAATAAAACCACAGTCGCTAGCTACATAGTGAGTTTGATTTTTACCAAGAAAACATTTCTACTGCTATGTTTGAGTGGTGCCCCAAATGTTCATGTGCTGGAAGCCTAATCATGGTGCAATGGTGTTGAAGTGGTGGAGAAGATTAGATCATGGGAACCAACCTCAGGAGGAATTAATGCATTTCTCATAGGATTGGGTAACTTAGTTATGAAAGAGCAAGCCTAGCCCCTTCATATCCTCTTGCTTTCTATCTTGCCATGTAATGTCTCCTTTTCTCCTGAACCCCTATCATGCCATGCTACTTTTTTCATGTGATCCTAGTGGACTCAGGCCACTGGTGCACAATAACATCAACATGTATAATGAATTGATCATCATCCCTCAAAATCAAAATATCTTTAGGAAAGATGGGGCTGGTCTAGGCATTGAAGAGCAAGCTGAAATTTTTTGAATGGCAAATGATATTCAGAGTAAAAAAAATTTACTAATCAAAATGAGCAGACTTGAGTGCATTTTCTCGAAAGCAACAGATGAGGGTTAGTTAGCCTGAAGATATTTGGAGTTTAGTGAAGTGGGTCAGACAGATGCACCAACCTTGATGGGAAGTGTTAGGATGTAACCTTGAGAGAGGTCTCACACCTTGACCCAACAGAGCACTTGACTATGTAATGCAGATAGAAAACAAAACCCATGGGCAAAGGCTGTCTATCATAGCTGCTAAGGATCAAGGGGCATGGATAGAAGAATATTAAGCATCTCCAGACTTATGGAAGTTCTCTGGGGCACTTGTAATTTACATTGATGTATTATGATTGTCATTGCCTGGAGAATAGATCAGAATAAGGCATATTATATAACTACTACAGTTAGCAGAGATAGGAGAAAAATGAACCCAGCTGTACAGTAGTGCACACAATGGAAATTTGTCTCAATACAGTCCTGTGACCTAAGATAAAGTCACTAGCCTTGTCCTCAATTAATTTGAAACTCATAAATATCCAAATCACAGCCAATTGTAATGACTCCTACACAGGAAAATCCATAGTATATGGGATAGAACCAATTTTCTGAGAAAGTATAAGAAATGTCACTATGGTTCTTTCACTTAATTTGTAACACAACAACAATGTTCATATTGCAGTGTGGTATAATACTGGCATTGTTGTTAAACTGAACCACTTCATGTAATTAAATTAAAATAATGTTAATATCACAGGTCAAATAGTATTGAGATATCAAATTAAATCCTTGTGAAGTATTAACAATGTAAAATGCCTAAGCTAGAGAACTAGAATGATCTAGCCAAAGGCAAATTCTATAACAAATGGTTTTGCCAAATATATCACAAGGTATATATATATATATAATAGTAGATTAATTGAAGAAATAGTTAAGTTAGTAAAATATATTGGAAGGCTTTATAAGATGAATTGATATTTTTTATTTTAGTGATATTGGGGATTGACTCAGGATATTATATCTCTGAGCTATAAACCTAACTTTAATTTTTTAATTTTAAGAAAGATATCTCCAAGTTGTTGAGAGTCTTGCTAAGTATTTGAGGTTAGACTTGAACCTGCAATTCTCCTGTCCCAACCTTCCAAAAATTAGGATTACAGGTATGCACTCACTACCACACATCAGACTGACTTATTTGTTTCTTTCATTTATCTCCACTCCACACGGGTTCTTCTCAATTGTAGTCATCCATGTTGATGTTATTACTATGTTTGTTATATAAATGTAAACAGAAACAGGAGCCTTTTTTTTTTTTTAAGACTATAGGGCAAAAACCAGGAGTGTGGATTGGGCAGGAGAGAGAATTAACTCAGCAGGTCAAGGTTGCTCAAATCTTACACAATTCCAAAGAAAAACAAGCGTTAGCACTGGCTCTTAAACATTTCCTGAGTGATTGCCTATGAAACGCTTGAGTATTCTGCATGAGATCTTGGACCATATCCAAATTTGACCAGTTTGACAAGATAAGTTTATCCAAACAATTTAATATGGGGAGAATTCCTGCTTTGCTTGAAAGTTTGGGAAGGGCTGGAGTCTTAATAGCTGAAGCTAGCACACAGGCACACAGGCACTGCATGCATACATAGTGACCTGAGACAGCAGGCTTAGGTGAGCCTCCCAGGTTGAAAACATTTTGCAAGTGTTTTCACATCACTCTTGAGAGAATGAAGCATGTGCAATCCAATGGAACAAGACTTTGAAAACCTGGAGCCTGGCTTCTCTAGGATTTTGTTCACATTGGGTACTATTTTCCTTTTTAAATTTGATCTCTAATTACTCTGTCACAAACCTCAACTGTGTGACAGTTTCTTTTTTCAATCTTGTGGGTCTTTTTCACAGATCATCAATCTTCGGAGTAACCTTGTATGTAGACACATTCTCTTTCTAGTCTTTTCTTTTTTTTATTTATATTTATTTTTTTTATTTATTATTTTTTTTAACAATTTTTTTTGAACATAAATAGTATACATTTACACTATATTTGGTGCCCTCTCCCCCCCGCCCCCGTTTTCTCTCCCCCTCCCACCAATGGTTGGCCAGGTTAACCATGTCTTATTCATAATTTTACACATGTTCAGGTGAAGATGCTCCTTAATCAAGATCGGCCTTTCTCCTCTCCTATCTTTCCATTAAAACTTAGCTAGTATTTCCCCTCTAATATCTGGGGTCCTACTGGTATCCTTTGTGTTTTCTAGTTTGGGCATATTAGAGGAAACATGTGTATCTTCTCCTTCTGTGCTTGGCTGATCTCACTTAACATGATGCTTTCCAGGGCTTTCCATCTTCTTGCAAATGATATAATTTTGTTCTTCTTTATGGCTGAATAGAATTTCATTGTGTGTATTTCCCACAGTTTTGCTATCCATTCATCTGTTGATGGTGATCTGGGTTGGATCCATATTTTGGCTATTACAAATTGTGCTGCTATGAACATAGGTATGCATATGTTGCTGTATTTCTCTGAATTCAACCCTTTTGGAAAGATAGGGGGCTAATATCCAGAATATACAAAGAGCTCAAAGGGCTCTACACCAACAAAACAAACAACCCAATCAAGAAATGGGCAAATGAACTAAATAGACACTTCACAAAAGAAGAGATACAAAGGGCTAATAGATACATGAAAAGATGTTCTTCATCACTGGCCATCAGGGAGATGCAAATCAAAACTACACTGAGATTCCATCTAACCCCAGTGAGAGTAGCAAGCATAAAGAAATCAAACAACAACAAATGCTGGCGAGGATGTGGGGAAAGAGGAACTCTTTTACACTGTTGGTGGGAGTGCAAACTAGTTCAGCCACTATGGAGATCTGTGTGGAGATTCCTAAGAAAGGTGGGAATAGATCCACCATATGATCCAGCTATACCACTCCTGGGTATCTTTCTAGTCTTTTCACCTTCTGCAAGTGGATCTTTAAAATCACATAACATATTACCAGATGTTGCTCCCCTCCCTCAACAGCTCTAATGGTAGTACTTTATGATTATGAAAACTAATTGTATTTTTTCTGTATGCACAGTTTTTGGTGGGGGGAGAGAATTTTTATACATTTATCCATATCTACCCAAAACAGAGAAACTTTAACTGCATATATAGAGATATACATCAAACTTTTAGGGACATAGATTTTACTTTATTTTTTAAGAAAGTGCTGGTTAATTCTCAGCTTCTGCTTTTAGACCTTTTGTGGTTTAAATAAATACTAATATTTTTGTCTCTATCCTTTTTGGTTTTTTTAGTGGATTTCAAAGGATAGATTTAAAAATACTTTTACTTCTATATTTTTAACTTGATAGATCCAATTACTTTGTAATATAGTGTGTGAAATACTTTGGGTTAAATCGCAACCAAAGAACAGTAATAGAAATCAATCACTAAGTAAATTTTATCTATAATACTATTTCCATTTATTTTATTCATATATACCATATGAAAGGATTCTGAATTCTTTTAAGAACATATTGGATAGTTCATAAAAATGACATGTGAATCATTTTTTGCTTGACTTGGTAAAATATACCTCAGAGCTATTACCGAAAAGCATATAAGAAAAGAATACAGGGACGTTTACTACATCAGAATTACATATACAAGATGGAGGTCATGGGTATAAAAAGTCCAGTCCACGTGCTGTATCTTGGGGTGGTGAATTGGCTCGGACCATCCCCCCCATGCCTTTCTGGCATGGGACTGTAAATATCTTCTGTATTTCTATCTTTTTAATAAGCTTCTTTATATCTTCAAAAAAGAGAAAAGAATGCTATGCAATTATTAATCTGATTAATAAGTAGAAATAATCATTATTCATTTTATAGTATTATAAGCATCAAAATACTTTAGTAATATACTATATAATTTTGTTTATTTTTATTTTTATTTTTGGTGGTACTGGGGTTCCTGGAAGCTCTTCTACCTCCGGGCTACACTCTCAGACCTATTTTTATATTTTGTATTTGGAAACAGGTTCTCCTAAGCCAGCGCACGTGGCTGGCTTAGAACCTGCCCGATCCTCCTGTCTCTGCCTCCCAAGCGCGGGGATTACAAGTGTGCGCTACCACACCCAGCTTTATACTATATAATTTTAGACTGAAAGTAAGTTAAGGACACTATGTGACTTGCACTACTTATTCGAAATGTACTATGGAATTCACATATATTATTTTTAATAATAATAACAACAATTTTTGGAGATCTAATGAAGGAACTATCATTTTATAACATTATTTTTAAAAGAATCAATAGAACTTAAATACACACAATTATATACATAATATTTGACACATTAAAAATTAAAATATAATTTATAACATTTTTGGAGAAGTTACTTTCTACTGAAAACTCATTTTCCCTACACTTAAAATGGAAATTCTTTTTTTTTTTTTTTTGTGGGGAAGGAACCCAGGGGCTTTTCTACTTCTAGTTTATACTCCCATGATGGGGTGTGTCCATACAGCGCCTAAGGAGATGCAGCCTTCCTCCTGAGCGGCCTGCAGCCTAAGGCAAAACTTTAAGTAAAGTGATTCAGCAGAAAATGGGCTAAGATGGTGCCTGGAGGAAGCTACGAAGGCATGGTTCCCCATTCATTATGTGTGGGGAGACTGAGTGGTTTTTCCCTTTCTACCTTTAAAGAAGCTTTCTGCACACATGAATGGCTCATGTACTGGCCTGGGATTGGCTGTAAACTAGGTGCTAGTGATCTTTATCCCCGATAGGCTAGGCTATTTCCCATGGGAATTCCCCTCATGGTTTGGTGCTATATATATGATTGCTTGGAGAGAAATAAATGAGATCTTGCTTGACTTGACTCCCGGCTCGTGGTTGTGTGTGTTCGAGTCGTCAGCACTCATCATCTCTCTCCAAGCCCCGCCGCTGTTGGGCTGGATTCCCGACACTACCAGACCTATTTTATATTTTATTTGGAAACAGGATCTCAGTAAATTGCTGACAGCCTCACTAAGTAGCTGAGGCTGGCTTCAAACCTGTGCGATCTTCCTATCTCAGCCTCACAAGTGCTGGGATTACAAGCGTGTACCACCACACCCAGCTCTAAAATTTTCTTTTTGATAATTTGCTTGAATTTACCTGTGCTTAACGGGTGATTATTAGCTAGGCATTGTGTGATATGCTTGTAATCCCAGTACTTGGGAGGTTAAGATAGGAGGATCACAGATTGAAAACAGCCTCAGTAATTTAGTGAGATTCTAAAGAACCTACTGAGATTCTGCCTCAAAATTTTTTTAAAAATCTGGGAATTAGCTTGAGGTAGATTTTCCTTGGGTTAAATCCCCAGTACAAAGAGAAAAGAAGTGATTATACTCTTTCCAAAGATTTGTTGTAAATTACAGTAAATCTTAATCAATAGGACAATTCTGCTTATTTTTATGACATCCTGCTCTGAACTGTTACTGTCTCTATTAGAGTTTTATCCATATTATGAGTACAAAGATACACAAGATTATCATAACTCATACATATACAGACTCACATTTTACAAATTTGTTTCTCTATTAATGTACATAATGTCTATTCACAAACATATGAAAGTCAATAACTAGGTCAAACATGAAAAGGAGGGAATGGGGTGGGAATTGGGTAAGGGCTAATTGAGTGATGTGTGCATGTATGCCTCTACCATATTGTACTCCATTAAGATGTATGACTACAATGAGCCAATAAAATTTTTTTAATATCTGAAAATATACTATAAAGCAGATATTTTTAAAATGCTTTGAGTAAATCTTTGCATATAATTCTACAACTAATTGTACATGTAAATATGTGGTGCATATGAATACTATCCAGAATGCTTTCCCACATCTCTACAATGCTTTTGCAGCAAGCCTTCTGAGACAGAGGTCAATGGGTGGGAAATTTGCTAGAGAGTGACGTGTGGCTCAACATCGATTAGAGGAAGGGCAGGGCCAACATCTGTGCTACTGGAAGGAAAGGAAACCCAAAACAATAGACACCGGGGCTGAGCATTGACTCCGTTTCAGTGGAGACCTCATACAATGATATGGGAGCTGTCAGGGGCCAGCTATGGTTGGTTGCAGGGGAGATTTTGTTGGTAAAATACCCAGCAAGAAGAAAGTAAATGGAGTTGTCATCTAGAGGAGAACAAAAGCAGCTTTATTTTACAGACTTGTCCCTTATATAGGGTTCTGGAAAAAATGGCGCAAATCACACCAGCATAATGTGCGTATGCATGTCGTGTATCATCTACCCACAATTATGTAATTATATACACACCTGCAGCTGTGTGCGATGATCTTCCTAGTCGTCCTCATATAAATAAATGCTCATCTACTGGTGCTCAGGGTGAGTGGCATCATATCTTCACTGCCAGCCTGTACTACCTCTGGGCCCCACAGGAACTCTGGAGTTAGAATGATTCTTTGGAATTTCCACACACTGGGATGACCTTTCTATTCCTCTGTAAAATAGTCATTATACTTGAAGTATAGCAATTTCTAGAGGAGAGAACTATCCACTGATACCCATGGCATTGTTGAGTGTTTTATTAACCCTGTACTCCTATAAAACTGCTAAAGTTAAAAAAATCTCATGGTGTGATCCTGGAAGTGGCTAACTACTAAGAACCAGTTTTCCCCATACTCTGCTATAGATGACACTTCATTTTTCTATGCCAGGCTAGAAAAGTTCATAACCAATTTCTATTCTCTGTCTCATAATTGGTTAGCTGATCTGTGTCTTCATTAACCAATCTGAACAAAATGCCTGATGACTTGTTCAAAGTCAGGCTTTTTTAACCCACTCTGGCCCCAAAATATGAGTCCCCCTAGAGTTTAAACAAGCATGAGAATAACGTAAACAGTGGTGCGTATTTAGAAAGATTTTAACCTTCCATTAAAATAAGAAGAAAAAGTCAGGCGTGGTGGCGCACTCTTGTAATCCCCGCGCTTGGGAGGTGGAGACAGGAGGATGGCACTGGTTTGGAGCCAGCCTCACTGGCTTAAGAGACCCTGTTTCCAAATGTAAAAAAAAAAAAAAAAAAAAAAAAAAAAAAAAATATATATATATATATATATATATATATATATATATATATATATATATATATGTCTGGGAGTGTAGCCCGGAGGTAGAAGGGCTTCCAGGAACCCCAGTACCACCACCAAAAAAAAAAAAAAAAAGAAAATATTAAACAGAATTATAGAATTTAGAATTTAACCTTAAAATCATGGTGTGGTTTTGGTTAGCTTTATGTTTTGCAACTTTAAGAATGTATATACTTTACTAAAGAAAAAGTTATTTATACTAACTGAATTGCTTCAGATAAAGGGAATCTCATTTCTGATAACATTTTAAAATTGAGAAAGCATATTGCAACCTCCAGTTAAATCTATATTATAAACAACTTAGTTATTTTGCCTTTTACTAGAATTTAAATTGTTATTTTCCTATTTCATTGCTCTTTGAGTTATTTCCAAAAGATACAAAGGAAGGCAAAATGATAAAATTTAAAATTGGTCATCTTTAAAAATTATTAATGAGTCTATCATTAGTGCCTTATTCCAAATTAGAAAATGATTGGGGCTTTTTTCTCATCTGAAAGAGGAAAACAGTTCTGGACTGCCGCCAGGCTTCCATTTGTAACTACATCACACTTGCAACGATTTCTATGCCGCCGCAGTTTCAAAAATCATTCCCACAGATGTTGATCCCTGCTTTTACAGACATTTAAACCAAACTGTGTTTTTCTAATTTGCATATGTTTCCGACAAGCTGAGCTTTGGTGTAATCCCTGCCAGAGCTTTCTCTCCAGTAAATGGAACAGTTGGAAAGGGGTTTTATTTTTACTGTGTAACCCAAGAGCTTCACTAATTATGCTATGATTTAAAATAAATCTTTGATACACTATCTTAAAGAATTAATGGAGTATGAAAGAAAATCACTGAGAGGAAGATGGCTTCATTTTGTTCTGGAAGACTCTGAAATCTGATTTGTAATAAGCATTCAGACAAACCATTAGAGAGCAAGTAGAAATGACATTCAACGCAAGCACTCCAGAGCCTCATCAGAAATGTGCTGAAATGACAATAGTGTATGTGTATTAGAAGTTTAATTTAGTTTCCTAAGTGACCTTGATCATTTGATTGGGTGGTATCTGAGAGAGTGTTTTCAAGTATATTTATAAATGCCTAAAGCAGAAGATGGAAAAAAAAAAAAAAAAACTCTTCCAACAACTACCCTGAAGATTTCTTGGATTAGAAAAGAAAATGAAAAAGACCAGTTTGGCTCATTAATAATTCAACATGTTTCTGATTTTAAAATCCCCTCCAGACAAAATCTTGGCTTTTATTTTTTCTCAGAAAATTCTTATTAGTGAGAGCTCTAAGGTATTAGTAATGTTTATAAAGGTGGTTTCTTGGGTTTATGTTAAGGTTATCTTCTTCCTATGCCCCTCCTCATTTGCCTGAAAAATTCAGACTCTCAGGCACCTGCACAGGGCTGATCCAGCACTTGCTGGCTTTGCTCTCACTCGCTGTTGTATCACACATTTCTTGCATGTGTATTAAGTGGTTCTGATGAAAAACATATGCATATAATCTACAGAAACATTTATTCTTTGTTATTTTTAAATAATCTTTCTTTTATTAAAACCACATCACCTAAAATATTTTAAATATTTTTCTTAAAATTTTAAGAATATAACATTAAAAGCATCTTAAAATATCATAGTTTTGTTATCTTAAAAATCACAACTATATCCCATTTATTTTATCTTGTGTCTCTAACTATAGATTATTCTTTTTAATTTTTAAAATGGTTTTATTTATTTATATACTGTAATTTGTGTATTATAATTAAACATCTTAGTGAGGTTGCCATACAAACAGCTGAGCATGGTGGCACATTCTTGTAATTCCTGTACTGAGAAAGCTCCAGATGATGGAGGGGAAATCTCAGCAAAGCTAGAATGGAAGGATAAGAGAGGAAGAAAACTGAGGTTGTTCAATGGAGGAGCTACATACAAATATGCGTAATAGTATAAATATAACATGGTTAACCTGGGCACTCTTTATTGGGAGGGGGGAAGGGAAATGGGGGGGAGAGGGCACGAAGCACAATCTAAATGTACACCATTTTCAATATGTTCAACTTATAAATAAAATAAAATATGGAAGAAAAAAAAATGAAAACTAAGAAAGGACGACCAAGTTTTGAGGCCAGTCTCAGCAACATAGTAAGCTTCTCATCAACTTAGTGTTAACCTCAGTAATGTAGCAAGACCCTCTTTCAAAACAAAAAATCAAAAGGGCTGAGGGTGTAGTTTGGAGGTAGAATCCCCATCTGTTCAATTCCTAGCACCAACTTAAAAAGCAAGAAGTCATCTGAACAAACAGATATGTTTCCTTTCAGATTGTACCCAACTGCCATCCCCCATAAACAGAGAATAATTTCTGTTTCTTCAGGCTGGTAATTCTTCATATTTTCAAAGTACCAGTAATAATTAACTTCTAAAGAGGAAAGGTTTATTTTGGTTCTGGTCTCAGAGGTTTTGATCCTTGGCCACTGGGCCTTGTTGGTTTGGTCAGGACAACATAGTGTGAAAGCAATTAGTGGTTGCACAGGACAACACGGTATGAGTGTGTGGCAGAGAAAGCCAGTTCCCCTCTTGACTAGAGTGCAAGGATAGAAACCAGGCTTGCACATCTCAGAGTACTATATTCAGCACAGAGTTAAATTTGACTAAACAGATAATTGTACATAGACAGATACATTTAGGACATGTGTTTAAAATAGTTCATATTTTTAAAGAAGGGTCAAAGTTATCATAAATATATTTTCAAAAGAAGCATTATCATTTTTTCTTTAATTTTCAAAAGTTTTTATACTATATGTTTAGAAGCTACCCTTTCAATTTGTAATTTTTCTACCCACTTACCTAAGTCCTTCTTATGATTTCTGCCCAAATTCTTATGATTTCTGCCTAATTCTAATTCTAAAGGAAGTGTATGCCAATAGCACAGTAGTGATTATCATTTTCTAACTCAGAGTTTACCAACTATATCAGATCATAGAATCCCTTATAATACTAAATTTTATGTCATTCTTGGGCAAGTCCAGGCTCACATCCATGGTACAGGTCCCACTATGTTGTCCTGAGCCAATTGCTCCTTATTCTGTTTGCATTTCAGAATATAGAGCTTCTTTCTGTGAGGCAGTAATCTAAATCTTTTGAAATGCTCTCTCATCTGTCTGCACACAGGGTATACCCCAGATAAAAAACTACCAATAATAACATGTCAAACACAGTAATGCATGAATTGACAAGTCTATAAAAATGGTGTTTAAACAATCTTCAAGCCAGGCGTGGTGGTGCACGCTTGTAATCCCCGTGCTTGGGAGGTGGAGACAGGAGGATCACTCTGGTTCGAAGCTAGCCTCGCTGGTTTAAGATACCCTGTTTACAAATAAAAATATAAAAATAGGTCTGGGAGTGTAGCCCAGAGGCAGAGGGCCTTCCAGGAACCCCAGTACCACCAAGAAAAAAAAATCTTCAAGTGGAGATCTTCATTCCTTAATATAGATCACTGTATATTTTTGAATTACTTGATATGGTGATAGGTTTTATCTTTGTCTTGAAAATATTATAAAAAATTTTAAAAATTACAATTTGATAAATATAAGCTATATGAATTTTTTTAAACAGTTTCATGGATTTTAAAATGTTTTAATAAGTAACTAAATTTTTTATGTTTTATTATTTATTTATTTTTATTTGTTCCATACATTTAATGGAGTACAAGATGGTAGAGACATACATGCACACATCACTCATTTAGCCCTTTCCAAATTTCCATCCCATTCCATCCAATTTCTTCTTTATCATGTTTATCTTAGTAATTGTCTTTGATACAGTTTTAATGGATATCATGTACATTAGAAATTTTTCAAACTAAAAGCTTTTGAAAAAAGCTAACTCTTTGAAAACAAAAACAAGTCTAGATGCATTATACAAATGGATGTTTTTAAAGTTAAAATATTTTACATGCTTTTATTTCATATTGCTTGATAGGACAACTAACTACAATTTTAAGTTATCTGGAGTTTTCTACATTTCACTTAGATTTTAAAATCTCAGGTAAAATATAAAATAATGATAGAATATTAAAAGAAATAAGCTTCCAGGGAAAGCCTAGGGGATGATACATAACCTAATTTCTTACATTTCCATCTACATAAATATCCAGAGCTCTTGAGAAAACTATTCATACTAGGAAACATTTCCATTTCCGGTAGGAGAGGACTCCTAAAACTAACTAGTCTCCAGATCTTTATGAACTCACCCTGTAGAAACGCATCTATCTCTTTGTCTACTACACTGCATTCAACTGTGAACTTGTTGACTCACTTCTCTTTTGTTAGAAAGATCTTTGAAACAAAATATAAATTTTTACTAAGATTTACTTTTTCATCTATATTGCCTACTGTAGTAGCTGAAAGATAAGAATTCAGCAAATATTTCCTGAATGTATTCATAAATGAATAAAAAGGAAAAAATTTAGGTAGGTTTAAATTAAAAAAGGTTAGTTGATAGAATATTCTTTCCTTTTAAAAAAGTAGTGTATCAATTTCTTATTTATCTAATGTTGTGATGCCATCATTTATTTCCCATCTTAATTATGTTGATATTTTTAGCACACAATTAAATATAGAAAACACTGCAATAGAGAAAATTAGCCACAGTGATTTTTTTTTTTTTTTTTTTTTTTTGGCAGCACTGCAGATGAAACCCAGGGGTGTTCTACCTCAGAGCTATACCCCTATCCCTGCTTTTTTTTATATTTTATTTTTGAAACAGAGTTTCGCTGAGTTTAGAGGGCCTAAGAGCTGAGGGTATCTGCAGTTGCGATCCTCTGCTCTCAGCCTCCCAAATGCTGGGCCTACAAGCATGTGCCAACATGCCTGGATGCCATAGTGATTTCAAAAAGTAAATTTAATGTATTATCAGGTAAAGTAATATGATTTAATGCCCATTTTAATCATGATTTAATGATTTTTAACATTGTAGTTACTTCAGCATCACATTGATGATATATTTGTTAATATTCTGAATCTAAAACATGTTCTAATACTCTACGTCTTGATAGTAAAAAAAACAAACAAGAACAATGAATCATTAAAAATCACTTTTATTATGTATTATTGTAAGTAACCAGTTTGAGACTGATAGAAATTTATTACTCACTAAAAATTAAATAAAAACATCATTTATTAATTCATTAGATGTTATAAACTTGGTATAGGAAATACTTTACTCAGTAGCCAGTACACCAAATGTTTTCTTTTACTCTCTTTATATAACTGATATTAATTTTAACTGATACATTAAAATATAGTTTTCCATTTACTGTCTTATTCATGTAAAGTTTTATAAGGTTTAAGTTGTAACAATACTTTCCCTTATAATATAAAGCAAATATGTTCTTTCATAAGCATCCATCTGTTTCTTCAATAAGTATTTTCCATCATTTACTATATCCTAGATTCTATTCTGAATGCTTGTTATACATTAAAGAACAAATTAGAAAATATTGATCTAAAATCTTAAGAAATAGAGATTGGAATAGTTACAATTGAAAATTCTAAATTCAGAGATTAATGTTCACCTTATTGCTTTACAAGATAGAAGCTAAATATTGTCATTATTTTACCAAATTCATCATTCCCCTCGCCTGTGTTTTTGACAACAACAAACCAAAATGATGGAAGCCCCTAAGGAAAGAAAAAAAAATGGAAAAAATTTTCCTACCCTTTCTTTTTCTTTTTTTTTTTTCTTCTTCTTTTTTTTTTTTTTTGGTGGTACTCGGGTTCCTGAAAACCCTTCTACCTCCAGGCTACACTCCCAGACCTATTTTTTATATTTTTATTTGGAAACAGGGTCTCTTAAGCCAGCGCGGCTGGCTTCGAACCTGCACGATCCTCCTGTCTCTGCCTCCCAAGCGCGGGGATTACAAGCGTGCACCACCACACCCGGCTTTCCCACTCTTTCTAACCACTGAAGTAGTTAGGACTCTGTATAAATATAAACAGTGCTTTTGGAAAATAAAAAAGAAAATCTTAATGTCCAGTGTCCACATATAGTTAAGCTGCTATGACCTACATATGTAAATGAAACTAAGTAAATTATATAGTAAGTTTAAAATGTCATAGAAAATCAAAGCAAGAAAAAAAGAATTGGAGACTAAGAAAGAAGAGTGAGAATTAAATATAATCAGAAGAAAAAACTGAGGATGTTATTTTTGAAAATAGTCCTGAAGTAAGTCAATAGATAGAACAAATCTTAGAGAAATATGAAAGTAAAAAATAGAATGAATCTTAGAGAACTAGAAGAGTGGAAAATGTGTGTGATGAAATAGAAGGCTAGTCAGCATGGCTGGAGTTCAGCAAACATTCAGGAGATTATACTGAGGATTGGATAGAAGGGGGAGACAGTGATGGAACCAGAAGGCCAGGAAGAAAGCAGTCAAAATAATCCCAGGAGAGGGTTGTATTCACGTAAGCCAGAAAAGAAGCAGTGACACTGGAGAGAAATATTTGAATTCTGGGTGTATTTTGAAGACATAGTTGAACTTGTTGTCATAAACAATAGTGTGTTAACTGGGCAAGGTTGGACATGCCTGTAATCCTAATACTTGAGAGGCTGAGATAGGGGGATTGCAGGTTTGACCAAGTATGTGGTAATTTAGTGAAACCCTGTCTCCAAATTAAAAATAAAATATAATAAAAAGGGCTGCAGTATAGCTCAGAAGTAGAATGTACCTGGGTTTAATAATCAGTATCAAATAAGTAAAAATGAAGAGTATTAGAAAATGAACACATCAAGAATCATAATAAAATTTTGACTTGAGCAAGGAGAAAGATGGAATTTTTCTAATTAAAACAGGAAAAATATTTGTAATAGTCTGTACTTAGGGGAAAAGATCAGGTTGTCAAGTAGGCCATATTAAAGAGAGTTGCCTAACCAGCATTCATATGTGTATTTATATATGCTTATGTATATATAAAGGGAGAAATAAGGACAGAGGTTAAGATTTCAGAGTGAAATGTGGGAGTTTTGAACATAAATGA
Organism: Muscardinus avellanarius; assembly: GCF_963383645.1. Taxonomy (NCBI): domain Eukaryota; kingdom Metazoa; phylum Chordata; class Mammalia; order Rodentia; family Gliridae; genus Muscardinus; species Muscardinus avellanarius. Next base: position 92,016,190 of record NC_137788.1, read on the forward strand.
AAATATAATTTTCCAAGAAAATAGCAAGATAGGGAAGAGATGTCCAGGGACTGAGTTCAGAAGTTGCCTTCTATCAGGGGATAGGTATGTATAGAAGAGAAAATTGGCAGTGTGTGTGTGTGGAGTATAAATCATATTTCTTTTCGACACCAAATCAAGAAGGGGAAGGAGTGAATAACTCCATCACATACAATTGGAGGGGCACAGATGAGGTCCAAGGCATGGGTGTAGGTTCTGAGAATAGGAATGTTTCTAAGCTATTGTTTTGTAACATGCACAACTCTGTGAGATATTTACCTATGCCTTGTAATTATTCATCATAAGTAGACTTTTATATAGGGATGTCATCTCTAGCAATCCCAATTCTGATTATGTAGAAGGCACTTATGCTGTGTTTAAGAATACATATAATAAAATGAATAGGAAACAATGAGTATGAGATTGTGTGTGTGTGTGTGTGTTTCTGTTTTTAGTAGTGGGACTCTGTTATGAAGATAAGCAAATGAATGGAGTGCACAATGACGAAAAATGTGAATAAAAGACTTTGGGGCTTGTTGTTGCTGTTCTGTTTATTCCCCTTCTTATAGAACTTTTGAATGAGAAAAATAATAGTTCCTATATTCAAATTGAAATGAGCTAGTAGGTAGGGAAAAGTATGATCCAGGAGAATAAAGAAAAAGTGATGGAGAGACTGATCTTGAAAAACTAGGGCGTGGTGGCGCACGCTTGTAATCCCTGCTCTTGGGAGGCGGAGACAGGAGGATCGCGCAGGTTTGAAGCCAGCCGCGCTGGCGTAAGAGACCCTGTTTCAAAAATATAAAATAGGTCTGGGATTGTAGCCCGGAGGTAGAAGGGCTTCCAGGAACCCCAGTACCACCCCAAAAAAAAAAAAAAAGAAAAAAGAAAAACTAATACATCCAGTGAACACATAGAAAGCCTGGGTTTTGATGTTATCAAAGACTATCTTTGCTAAAAGAGGAGGCTAGAGAGGACAAAAGTACTGGTAAGTGAGTTGATATACAGCATATAGAGATTTCCTTCTTATTTCTATTAATTTTCTTTTTCAGGTAAAATAAACCATTTTAAAATGAAAAAGTCATTTATATATTAAACTTTATATAACAATGACCTCTTCACATCTACAAAGATTTTCATCACTCCACAAGGAAACTCCACACCTTATAAACAATTGATCTATATTCCCACCTTTGCCTCCATCTATATATTTTAGTTATTTCATGTAGATAGACTTATTCAGCGTGTAAGCATTTGTGTCTGACTTCCTTCATGTAGAATGATATATTTGAAATTAATCTGTGTTTCATATATCAACACATCTTTAGTTTATATGGATCAATAATGTTCTGTTGTACATATATGTCTTTTTTGTTCATATATTTATACATTTTTGTAGAGTACCAATTGAACTCTACCACTGACTATATCCCTAACCCTATTTTATTTTTTTAGTTTGAAACAGCATCACAAAGTTGCTGAAGCTGGCCTTAAAACTATACCCTTCTAGCTCAGAGGATGACTCTGCTGAAAACTTGCTTTCAGAATTAAAAGCTCTAGGTCTATTAAATAATACATTTACTACAATAATCACAGTGATAATTTTAATAATATCATCTCTTTAAATTTATTTTAAACAACTATAAATATCTCTGGGGACTAAAAGAGATTGTTAACTATATATCACATATTTTGGAATCTTTAAATGCAAAAGTTTTTAAAAATTTACAGATATTTTATATTACTTATAAAATTGCTGTCTTTCAAATGTGCTATAGGTTATAAAATTCAGCTAATAGCTAGGAAACTTTTTTAACTGATTTTTTGCTTTAGGGTAAAGTTATTTAAATATTACAAATGTGATACAATTCGTGGATTTTCTTTTTCTCTTAAAGAGAAAACATTTATTATTTTTAAGTATCACTCTCTTATTGCCTTTCAATTCATTTGTCTTTGAAAAAAAAAAGAGTCTTTTAAAGTCATTATTCACCAGGATAGATGAGTTTCAAAGTAGGTTTTTATTGCCCACTTGAACTTAATGGGTTCTAGCACATAGAATGAAATAGAGTTTACACTGTGTCATTTACATTGACATTAACTTGGTAAGACTCACAGGACTCTCCTCTGATGGCTTTGCTTGCCAAAATAAAAAATGATCTTTGGATTATGCCTGGCCCTTTTACTGATCGTGCCTAGATGAAACTTCACCCTTTCAAACTAATAAAACCTCATGGTCTTGACATTAATGTCTCATCTGAAACATAATGAGGACTACAAAGTACCTTCCTGAAAATTCTTAGTTTTAATTCAGTCCTGGTGAACACTGTGTCACATTATCTAATGCTCAGATTTATTTAGCTGTTTCCTAATACAGACACTTATTTTGCTAGAATAAAAGTCAAATACCTGCATGATCAAATATGGTTATATGATAAAGCCCCAGAATAAATGTCTCTAATTTACCATAGTTAACATCATTTTGCAATTTTACCATAAGTATAAACACCAGCGCTATAACCACAGTTCATAATTCCAAAAGTGTAGTTAAGAAGTCTGTCCTATAATAATACAGAATGATAAAATATTAGGAAGAATTATTTGGTGAAAATCTGAAATTATATCAAGAGCAGGAAGTGAAATTACCCACTATAAACTTACTTCACAAACTTATTGAACATATTTGGAATATGGTCCTTACAGTACTGTATTAAAGAAGGTAGACCTTTATTTTAAAATTTTTACTAAATACTTTATAGAAATGGACTATTAACATTTTCTGTGTATTTTCAGAGCTTTTATTTATTTAGTTAGTTAGTTAGGTAGTTAGTTATTTTTGTGTGTGTGGTGCTGATATTAAACCCAGGGACATATTACCTCTGAGCTACACCATTAGCCCTATTTTACTTTTGTTTGATAATAAGATCTCACTAAGTTGCTGAAAGCCTCACTAACATTCTGAGGCTGGCCTCAAACCTGCTATCCTCCTTTCTTACCCTTCAAATTACTAGGGTTAGCAGCATGTGCCACCATGGCAAGCAAAAGAGTTTTTATAAAACACCAAGTGCTGTGTGCATTTATGTCCTTGTTACTTTGAAAGTCACTGTATTCTGTGATTACAGTGTACCAATAAAAGTCTAATTTTAGAAAACATTTCTAAGAATGATAATGTTAGGTTCTTAATGAAGTTAAGATAAGAAGGTAAACAAGCTATAACAGAATGAGTAGAAGAAGCCATATTTTCAAGTGAATGAGTTAAGAAAAGGGTTAGTACACAGTACATTGAATAAATAATAACATTTTAATAACTTAAGCATGGACTATTAGTAAAAAATAAAACAAATTTGCTGGCAGGAGAGTGAATAATGCAAATAGATAATAAAGCATAATATTAGACTTCTGGTTCAAGATAAAAAAAATCAGTCACACAAAAGGATTTACTCTATTTCCCAAATACACATTCAAATAATTGCAAACATATTGTATTTTAAATGATAAATTCTTCATTCTGAGGAAAATGAGGGAAAATATTACAGGATAAAATATCTTTATAAAATTTAAGGAATAGAGCCAAAGCATTGCATTTCTATTATAAGGCTCTTCTTTTTTTTGAAAATTAAAAACATCTATTAACCTAATAATGGGCAATGAAATCCAGGAGATAAAAAACTAGTAAATTGAAATATATGAACATTTTTTTAAAGTTAAGAAAAACAAAATAAACAGAAAGGTATCCTAAGCCTGGAATGGTGTCACATGTTTGTTATCTCAGTACTCAGAAGACTGAGACAGGAAGTTGGTTCCCAGCCAACCTCATCAAATTAAGCCCTCCACAATGTAGTGAGACCCTGTTTCAAATTTTTAAAAGTAAAATAAATAAAACTAAGGCTGCTGATATAGTTCAAAGGTAGAATATGCTGGGTTTAATCTCTAATACCTTCCCCCCAAAAAAAGAAAGAAAGAAAGATATCTTATATTCATGAATTAAAAGGCAAAATAATATCCTAATGCCAATACAAAAATAATCTACTGATTCAAAGCAATTTATATACAAATATCAATAAGGGTTTTTTAGGAATAGAAAAGACTATCCTTTTTTTAATTGATTATAATTTTATTGGTGCATTATAGTCCCATATTGTTATGTAAGTAATGTCAACAATGATATATATGCACACAGCACTTGGTGCCCGCCTCTCTATTTTCCTTCCTTTCAATACACAGTGCCCAGATTAAAATTGGTATAGTCACAAGCATACACATAATCAATGGTAGTATTTCCATTAATGAACCTCAATCTTCCTTCTCCTCTACCCTTAGATATCCTCTCTGGCTTCACTGAAGTTTCTCCTTATTATTTGGAGTCTCTCTTTTATCACAATTACTCCCTATCCTTCATGTAATAGAGAAAACATATGATCCTTCACTTTCTGTGACTGGCTGATCTCCCTTAATATAAAGATCTCCAGGATCTTCTTATATTTGATAGGATTCATATATATCATTCACACACCTTATATTTATTGGCAATACTTTTAATTATTCAAAAATATTTGTGAGGAAGTAACAATTTTCTAAATATCGAAACCTAATTTATAAATACTCTTTAATGTATTTTTCTGGAGAAATCATTCCTATTACTTCCCACCTTCTAATTTGTAACTGTGGTTCCCTAGATATACTTCAAACATAAATGCAGCATAATGTAAATCAAAAGTAGCAAGGCAAAATATAGAAATGCCATAATCAAAAGCCTAGAAACACATGTAATTAAGAAGGTAAAAGACCTTTACAATAAAAATTACAAAATATTGAAAAGAAATTGAAGAATATTTCAAAAGATGGAAAGACCATACATGTTCCTGTGTTGGTAGAATAAAACTTTGTCAAAATGACCATACTACCAAAAGTAATATGCAGATTCAACACAATTCCTATTAAAATGTTCATATAATTCTTCATGGAGCTAGAAAAAATGGTTCTAAAATTCATATTGAAGAACAAAATATTTAGAATAGCCAAAGTAATCTTGAGCAATATGAGCCATGTCAAAGGTATCACAGTACCTGAACTCATAGTATACTATAGTTATATTTACAAAAACAGCATGAAAATAGAATTGAAACACCAATAAAATAGAAACTATTTTATGGCATAGAAACTGATACATAGACCAGTCAACTAGAATAAAAGATATAGAGGAAAGTGGATTTTTGTAGACAGTTGATTTTTTACAAAGGAGCCAAAAATATACACTGGAGAAAAGACAACTTTTTCAGTAAATGGTACTGGGAAAACTGGATATCCATATGTGGAAGAATAAAATCAGACCTCTCATTTTCACTGAATAGAATTCAACTCAAGATAGATAAGAAATCTAGAAATTAAAACAGAAATTTTGCAATTACTAGAAGAAAACATAAAACCAACTCCAACATACAAGCATTGGTAGGGATTTCCTCAGTAAGCCCACTAAAGCTCAAGAAATAAAATTAAGAATCAATAAATGAGATGGCATAATAAAAAGTCTGGAAAGAGAGCTTACAGAATGGGAGAAAATCTTTTTTAGCTGCTACTCTGATTGAGGACTAATATTTAGAATATATAAAAACACAGAAAACAACACCAAAAATGCCCCAAACAACTCAATTAAATTAAAGAAATAAGAGTATGTTATATCTTTAAAATAAGAATGGAATACCTTGGAGAAATATACCAAAGAGATCTCACATATATTTTAATAAAGGAGGGGAAATATCAATAAACATTTTGGAAGAAAAAAGAAAAAGATAAAGATATCTGTCTGAATGGCTTGAACAAACACAAGGATATAAAATGTGACAAAAATGAGAAAAAAAAAAATAAAACAAGAGCTGGGCATGGTGGTGCATGCTTGTAATTCCTGTGCTTGGGAGGTGGAGATAGGAGGATCTACAGGTTCGAAGCCAGCCACACTAACTTAAGAGACCCTGTTTCAAAAAAAAAAAAAGTATAAAATAGGTCTGGGAGTGTATCCCGGAGGTAGATGGGTTTTCAGGAAACCCAGTACCAAAAAAAAAAAAAAGGAAAAAAAAAGAAAAGAAAAGAAAAGAAGAAAGAAAAAGGAAAAGAAAAAGAAGAGAACATCAATCCCTAGAGACAAGAAAAATATCAAGGAGAATTAGAGATCAGAAATAGATAAAAAAGAAAATGAAATTAGCAAAGACATATTTTAAAAGGATCATAAAGTGTTCACTTGGTAAAACAAAAAGAAAACATATATAAATGATGCATTGAAACATCCAGAAAATATCCAGATTTAGCCATGATTCTAAAGAGTCAGTAACATGAATGTTGCTCTAAAGAGTAACATCTTATCTGGTGATTGCAATAAGGCTAGAATACAAATGGAATAAAGTAAGATTCAGAAGGGGAATATTATACAAGTATTAAATTCAAATAAAATATTAATCCCTTAGAAAATCTTAATATAGTAAAAAAGCAGTGAAGTAAATATGAAAATTATTTAAATATGAGTTTTACAGTCTTGATAATTTCTCTATAGAAAAGGAAATATAAAAATATGCTACTACACTGTTCACTGAAATATGAATTAAATCAATTTATATAAGTTATAGGAGCTTACCAATGGTTAACTATTAAATGTAATTTTAACAATATTGACAAAATACAAATTTTATATTGTATGCAAATTGTAGAGAGTGAGACAAACAAAAAATTAAAAAGAATAGAAGAGACATATGAAAACACAATGATATAATGTGAGCATGCTATAAAGTTGGAAGATAATTGGCAAGGTCTACAGCTGATAGAATAAAACAAGTCTAGCCTATTATTTACAATTGCTAAGAAAATCCATGCAATTACCAATAATAATATAACAATTAGCTTTGACCATAAAGCTACTATCTTTTCTGAAATAGTAATGCTTTGTGCAATCATTTGACTATAAATTAACACAAAATTAGGGGAGTGAATGGCATGGATTGTTTTATTTTTCTTTGCTTGCTTGTTTGTTTATTTACTTATTTATTTATTTACTTAACGATACCGGGAATAGAACCCAGGGTCACTGTAGCTCCCAACTAAAACCCCAGCCCTGGTTTTTAGTCTTTTTATTTTTGAAACAGGTTCTCACTGAATTGCAAAGGGCCTCACTAAGTGGCTGAGGCTGTCTGCCAACTTATTCTTCCATCTAAGCCTCCTGAATGCTGAGATTACAAGCATGTGCCACCAGCTTGGCAGCATGGGTTGATTTAGATAGTGTTTGTCACAGAAGAAACTGCACAGTCACCAGAAAATTTAGATTGAGAAAAAAAGATTTAAATAATCAGAGTATAAACAATGTGGATAATCATTGTAATTGGATGCCTTCCATTTTATTATAATAGCCTTTATTTTAAATGTTTTTTACTTTAACAAAAATAAGAAATTATTATGGTAATTGTCAAAAATAAAGAAATAATGGATCTCTTAGACACTGGTAGAAGTATGAAATAGTATAACCATTTTGAAAAATACTTGGATTATTTCTACTAAAGCTTAATGTAAACATATCTAAGAGTTAGATATTTCATATCTAAGACTATCCACAGAAATAGTTACAGGACATGAAAAAGAATTGGATAGCAATATTTTTGTGATAGGCTTAAAACTCAAACAAAATTTCAAATTCATAAAAAAATAGAAAATTATAATTTCATCAAAAACCATAGAACAAGAAAAGGACAAAAAGGAATAATAAATAATTATGCAGCTGGACATTAAAAACATAATTTTGAATAAAGAGAGACAGATCCAAAGATTAATAGACTATTATTTCATTGTATAGTCTAAACAGGCAAAATTAATTTCCAGTGTCAGACATCAGTGTTTTTTAAGTTTGTATATTTTTATTATGTTTTATTTTTATGTGAAACATTGAAAGTGGCATACATTCAGACTGTGCTTTGTGCCCTCTCCTCCCCCCACCTCCCAACAATGAGTGTCCATGTTAACTATGCTATATTCATACTTTTATACATATTTGGATGCAACTCCTCCATCAACATCAGCCTTCTTCCTCTCCTATCTTTCCATTCTAGCTTTGCTGCGATTTTCCCTCCATTATTTGGTGTCCCTCTGGTATCCTCAATGCTCCCTAGTTTGGGCATTTTAGAGAAAATATATGATTCTTCTCTTTCTGTGCCTGGCTGATCTCACTTATCATATTGTTCTCCAGGTCTTTCCATCTTTTTGTGAATGACATGATTTTGTTCTTCTTTAAAGCTGAGTAGAATACCATTGTGTGTATTTCCCATAATTTTGCAATTCATTCATCTGTTGATGGAGACCTAGGTTGGTTCCATATTTTGGCTATTATGAATTGTGCTGCTATGAACATGAGTATGCATATATTACTGTAATTGTCTGATTTTAATCCCTTTGGAAAATACCCAAGAGTGGTAGAGCTGGATCATATGGTGGATTGATTCCCAGTTTTCTAAGGAATCTCCACACTGATCTCCATAGCAATTGAACTAGTTTGTATTCACACCAACAGTGTAAAAGAGTTCCTCTTTCCCCATATCCTCGCCAGCATTTGTTGTTATTTGATTTCTTTATCCTTGCCAGTTTGATTGGGGTGAGATGGAAACTCAGTGTAGTTTTTATTTGCATCTTCCTGGTGGCTAAAGATATTGAACATCTTTTTATATATCTATTGGCCATTTGTATCTCTTCTTTTTGTAAAGTGTCTATTCAGTTCAGTTGCCCATTTCTTGATTGGGTTATTGTTTTGCCAGTGTAGTCTTCTGAGCTCTTTGTATATTCTGGATATTAGCCATCAGAGTGGTAGTTGGTAAAGATTTTCTCCCATTATGTAGTCATTGTCTTTAGGTTCTTGATGGTTTCCTTTGATGAGAAGAAACTTTTTAGTTTGATGCCATTCCACTTGTTAATTCTTGCTTTAATTTTTTGCCTTCTGGAGTTCTTGTTGAGAAAGTTACTACCTGTGCCTATATGTTGGAGTATTGAGCCTATGCCCTTTTCTAATAACTTCACAGTCTCCGGTCTAATTTCTAGGTCTTTGATGCATCTCCATTTGATTCCTGTGCACAGTGAAAGGTAAAGATTTAGTTCCATCTTCCTACAAATGGATAGCCAGTTCTCCTAGCACCATTTGTTGAAAAGGCTGTCTTTCCTCCAGCATTTGAGTTTGGCCCCTTTTTCAAAGATCAATTGACTATAAATGTGTGGGTTTGTTTCTATATTTTCTATTCTTTTCCACTGGTCAGTATGCCTATTGTTGTGACAATACCTTGCTGTTTTTACTACTATTGCTCTATAATACAATTTGAAGTTTGGGATGGTGATTCCTCCTAACTTGTTCTTATTGCTGAGGATTGCTTAGGCTAATCTGTGTTTTTTGTTTCTCCATATAAGGTTCATGACTGATTTTTCTAGTTCTATGAATAGTGTCGTTGGTGTCTTGAGAAGAATTGCATTGATTCTATGGATAAATTTTGGAAGATGGATAAATTTTGGAAGAATGGCCATTTTGATATTTATTCTGCCTATTCATGAGCAAAGGAAATTTTTCCATCTTCCAAGTTCTCTTCTTTAATTTCTTTCTTTAATGTTTTATAGTTTTCATTGTACAGGTCTTTTACATCATTCTCCAGGTTTATTCCTAGGTATTTTAATAGTTTTTGGGTTATAGTGAATGAAATTGTTATCTTCATTTCTTCATTGTGGATTAATTGTTGACATAACAAAAAGCAACTGCTTTCTTTAGATTGATTTTGTATCCTACAGCTTTGCTGAATTGGTTAATCAACTCTGGTAGTCTTTTGGTTGAGTTCTGATTTTATGCACTCATCATTAAATAGTGTATCATTCAATCACTATGTATTTAAATAGTTTCTTTTGGTCTTCCTGTTGTTGATTTCTACTTTCATTTTATTGTGGTCTGAAAAGATGCAGAAAATTATATTACATCTTTTTAATTTTCTGGTGCTTGCTTTGTTGCTCAGGATATGATCTATTTTGGAGAAGGTTCTGTTGGCTGCTGAGAAGAATATATATTCTGTTGTTCCTGTTTGGAATATTTTGTATATGTCTATTAGGTCCATTTGTTTTATAGCTTTCTCAATTCTGAAGCCTTTACTCATCTTTTGCCTTGAATATCTATCTAATGGTGTGAGAGGTGTGTTGAAGTCTTCCAATACTGTATTTGGGTCTATTTGAGATCTGATGTTCAGAAGGGTTTGTTTTACAAATGTGGTTTCACCCACATTTGGGGTATAAACATTTACTATCATTATATCTTCATGGTGGATTGTTTCTTTTAACAAAAATAAGTGCCCTGCTTTGTCTCTTCTGATGTGTTTTAGATTAAAGTCTGTTTTGTTGGATATCAGTCTTGCTACTCCTGCCTGTTTTTGGTCTCCATTAGGATGATATATATTTTTCCATTCTTTCACTTTCATTCTGTTAAATCTTTGGCTGTAAGGTGAGTTTCTTGCAATCAGCATACATTTGGTTTATTTTTTTTTAATCCACAATGCCAGTCTATGTATTTTGATTGGTGAGTTAAGTCCTTTGACCTTCAGAGTTATTAGTGAAATATGGTGTTTGTTTCCTTGTCATTTTGAGTTTTATCTTCTTTTTGATATAATGTTATTTCTTCTATATTTAGATGCCCCACTACTCTATTTAATCTCTTTTCTGGTTCTAAAAATTGCTTCTTTTTTTCTTCTTCATGATTTATTTCTTTAAGTATTTTATCCAGTATTGGCTTTGAATTCATGAATTTTTTGAGATTCTGCTTGTCTTGAAACACTTGTTTCTCCATCAATTTTAAATAATAATTTTGCTGGATATAGCAGGCCTGGATCACCTCAGATCAGTCTCTCTTGGTATTCATGACTTGGGTTGTATAGTATGAGGTAATTTTTACTGTTGTGCCCCTATATGTCACCCATTCTTTTGTTCTCACTGCTCTTAAGATTCTTTCCTTGGCATCTATGTTGGCAATTTTGATTATTATATGGTGTGGGAATGTCCTTCTTTGATATTGTCTTAACAGTGTTCTGTATGTCTCCTGGATGTGTAAGTACAAGTCTCTTTTCACATAAGATGTTTGAGCTCTGTGGGTGCTTTCAAGCTCTTGGATTATTTTCTTGGATTTCTTGAGGCTGCCTCATGGGTGTTGGCCACCACCAGGAAGCTCACCAAGGCTGTGTACATACTCTTAAGTTCATTGTGATGTGAGACTAAAATGCACCAATAAGGGTATACTAAAAATGTATACTGAAATATTTTATTGGTACATTTTAATTAACATTTTACTGGTTTGAAGTGGTAGAGACATACATGCACACTGCACTTTGGGTGGAAATTTGGGAATGGGGTTAGGGTTTGATGCCATCCTGTTACACACCCCTCCCTGTACAGACTTGGGAGATTGATGCTGATACCTTCATATATGTACATAAAATTATTTACACTATTTTCTTCCTCAGTTTTCTATTTCCTTCCTTGCTCCCCTGTCCTTTTTCCCACCCATTGGTCTCTCTTCTCAATTACTTAAAGTCTCAATTATTTAAAGTCTTTTTAATTATTTGAAGTCTCTAGCTTCCATATATAATAGGAACTATTTGACACTTTACTTTCTGTGATTGGATAACTCACTTAGCATAATATCCTCTAGTTCTGTTTATTTTACTGCAAATGGCATAAATGTGTTCTCTATGGCTGAGTATAATTCCATTGTACATAAACACATTTTTGGCTTTCATAGCTACATTCTGTCATATAAGAGATAGCCAGTGAATAAAAGAAGAACATTGGAACAGGGATATTTTTTTTCTAGAATAAATTGTACTTTATAGTTTTTTTTTTTAAATGAAGATAAAACCAAAGATGTGACACTTCAAATACTTTTATAGTTTATCACCTCCCCTGGAATGTATTACTGTCAAATCAGAGTAAGTGTTCTTCACTATTAGCCCTTCAATGGGTCAGAAGTCTGTGGGGAATAAAATTGAGAGAGTCTTAGCTCCATCTTTCACCAAACTAATGAGGTAGGTGATAGACTTTGGAAAGATCAGTCCGCTGAATTTTTGTCAAGCAGCCACAATGAACTCATTAGAGTGTTCTTCAGAGAGGTGGTCTGATTTTTAGATAGACCACCTGTTAGCAGCCTAGTCAGTCTTGTCTCTATCCCTCCTCATTCAGGTGGATTACAATAAAGTTTGGTGCATTTGTTAAGATTTTCTAAAAAAACAATTTTATTTCTAATAAGTTATTTGTATCAACACAATACTCAGGAGCATATTCTTAGCAGATCTATTCTGAATTTTAGGATGTTAGAAAGAAAATTATTTGACAAGGCACATGGTTTTAGAATTTGGAAAGATAAAATTATTACTTTGCCTTAGTTAGTCATGTCCAGCTTATTCATCCCACACATGGTGCTGCAGTGGTAGTCAGTTTGACAATGGAGGCCTGAAGCAACGTAAATGGTTACTGGTGAGTATTTCTTAAGAATATATACCAACGGCAATCTGGGTAATCTGTATTGGGAAGGAGGGGAAGGGGAGAGGGGCACCAAGAGTGGGTGCATGTATGTCATTGTAAAATTATAAATTACATTATAATATGAGATAATACTACACTAATACAAACATTAATTAAAGCACCAAAAAGAAAGGATGTTGGTGTGTGAACTCATAACTTTTATCATTAAAACACTATGGCCAGTGTCTTCTCACTTGAGGTTGAATTTAGTGACTATAAACCTCTTCAAATTCTTGATCTAACAATAGTAAATCATTTTAATTTCTTATTTTTTTGGGGGGATGGGATTGAACAAGGTTTCTACCTGACACATTTTTATTATATTTACATATTTATTTTTAAATTTTGAAATGAGGTCTAGTTAACCTGCTGAGGTTCTTGAACCTGTGGTTCTTCTGTCTCAGCCTCCCAAACAGTGGGATTACAGGCATTTTTTTTTACCATGGCTGGCTTGTAATTTTTTATCTTTTGATGAGAAATTTACGTTTTTAATTTTTTCCCTTCATCAAATATCTAATACTTACAGATGGAAGAAGAGGGGCCAAGACACATTTACACAAAGTATAGATGTTTGAATATACTGATTTGTTTTCTACACTTCTGAATTCTTGTTACTAAAAAACAGATTTTTTTTTTCCAAGTACCATCTGTTCCATCATATCAAAGTTGCACTTTCACGTGAGCCAATTCTTCCTCAAGATTCAAGAGCCCTCTGGTATCATCTCCTGGAAGTTTTAATGAGGTTTGACCTTCTCTTTTATCTTCTGCACTAAACTATTTTGCAGTGCTGCCAGAGGCAGTTTAATAACAGGTGAGTTTCACCCCTAGGCTGATTGTATTTCAGGAGAGGTTGAAGTGATCTTTGTATGTCAGGTTGTTAAATCTGTAAAAAGATATGTGATCTTTCAAAATGAATGCCAGTACATCAAGTCAATATAGTTCTCCTCTTTCTTTTTATGGACCTCTTTACATCTTGGTTCTGGATAGCTCTAAAATACCAAACTGTGACTGATTTTTTTTTTATTCTGTCACTTATGCATGGCCATCAAATATGCAAATCCATTAGCTATCAACATAAAAATTATTGTCTTAAGCTTTTCAGCCATTCCAAGAAGTTTCATATTTTAGAGTCTCTATACAGACCTATGGGGGATTATTAAACTGTGATTCAAAGGCTTTAAAATGTATTCATGGTTAGCAATGTTCTTGAGGTCTCATTCTAATTTGTTTCTGCAACATTCACCAAAATCCAAGGTACTTTTATTAAAGGAAATGAATCTATAAATATTTTAACTCCTATCATAGATCTAAAGCCCCAGATTTCCTAACATTTTTCAGAAATTCATTTAAGTTAATATATAACAAAGGTCCTCAGAAAAAAATTTTGTTTTTGTGTGAATGAGGTATTGAGGAATAAACTCAGGAGTATTCTACCTCCAAGACACACCCCAAGACTTTTTGTTTGTTTGAAACAGTGTCTCACTAGATTGTTGAAAGTTTGTCTAAGTTTCTGAGACTGTCCTGGAACCTGTAATCCTCCTGTCCCAGCCTCCCAGGTACTTGAATTACAGGTGTGCCAACATACTGAGTTGTAATTTTTCAATGCCACTTTGTATTTAAATTTATAATAATACAATTTTTCATTCATTTGATATTTAACAAATACAAATTTGTGTCCATTATGTAATTTGTTGAGTTTTAAATGAATTGACAATTGCCTTGTAGTAATAATGCCTTCTGTTCTGCTTATTTTTAAAATTGCACTATTATTAGAATGTATGAGGACAGCACATTATTACATTATACATGTGATAAGAAATCCAATGCTAAAAATAAATTCTGTCAATATCAGTTGTCTGACTTTAAAAGTCTTGATTTTTTTTACTTAGAAATAGCTTAAAACCTGTTGTAGTTAATATAGGATTTCCCCTGAAGAGCTCGTTTTTTTTTCTATTTTTATTTTTTGTGGTACTGGTACTGGGAGTTGAACCCAGGGGCATTCTACATTTGAACTATATCCTCAGCTCTATTTTATTTCTTAGTTTGTAACAGAATCTTGATAAGTTCTGAAGAATCTCACAAATTGCTTAGAATAGCCATGAACCTGTGATCCTCCTGTATAAGCCTCCAAAGTACTGGGATTACAAGTGTGAACCATCACACTTGTAATCCCAGTACTTTGCCCATTTATTAATATTAGTACTTAGAGCCCATTTATTAACATTCAGGGTTGATATAATTGATTAATGAGGAATGTAATCCCAGAAGTGGATAAATCAATTGTAGTGAATTTACCTGGCTGGTAAACTGTAGGCTGGTAGGGAGTGGCTGGAGAAGGTGATCCCTATAGGTGTGGCCATAGAGATTATATATATGGTCCCCTATTCTCCCATTCTCTCTCTTGTTTCTCACATCCATGATGTGAGCACAGTCCATGCCATCTCCCTTCCATCCTCTGAGATACGTGGTACCTGGCTTCACGGGGACTGAACCTGAAACTGTAAAAAATTAAATCTTCTTTTCTCTAGGTAAAATGATCGATCTTGCCGGGCATGGTGGTGCAGGCTTGTAATCCCTGTGCTTGGGAGGCGAACGTGGTGGTGCACGCTTGTAATCCCTGTGCTTGGGAGGCGGGCGTGGTGGTGCACGCTTGTAATCCCTGTGCTTGGGAGGTGAAGACAGGATTACACAGGTTTGAATCCAGCTGGTTTAAGATACCCTGTTTCCAAATAAAAATATTAAAAAAAAATAGGTCTGGGAATGTAGCCCGGAGGTAGAAGGATTTCCAGGAACCCCAGGGCCACCAAAAAAAAAAAAAAAAAAAAACAATCTTTAGACTGCAGCTGCAAGAGTGCCGACAGATACAAACCCTTTCCTATTATTAACAGTTTTCAGACTGCATTGTTCTTCTCCATATCACAACTTAGTTCTAAATATCTAATAATTGAATCATTGGAGCATGTTACCTGCAAAAACAACACCTTATAAGTAAAGATAGTAAAAAACTAATGGTGAAAGGCTGAAGCAAGGTAATCCATGCCAATGGGCCTGGAAGACAACCAGGAATAGTAACTATGATATCAGACAAATTAGACTTCTAGCCCAAGCTTATCAGTAAAGACAAAGCAGTTTATTTTAATACTTGTAAAATGAATAATCCAGAAGAGAAAATAATGATAGTCAACATTTATGCCCCAAATATAGGTGTAGCCATTTTCATAAAAAAAGCTCTTTGTGACATTAAATCACACATAGATCTAAATACAATGATACTGGAAGACTTTAACACTCCTCTTACACTGCTAGACTGACCTTATAGTCAAAAGGTCAGTAAGTGTTTCTCAGATTTAAGCACAATAAACCAAACAGACCTATTAGACACATACAGAATATTCTACCCAACTACAACAACAGAGTTTACATTTTTTTCAGCTACTCATGGAACCTTCTCCAAAATAAACCATATCTTGGGACACAAAGTGAGCACTAGCAAATTCAAAAAATTACATACT
Source organism: Muscardinus avellanarius (assembly GCF_963383645.1). NCBI lineage: Eukaryota > Metazoa > Chordata > Mammalia > Rodentia > Gliridae > Muscardinus > Muscardinus avellanarius. Next base: position 92,032,275 of record NC_137788.1, read on the forward strand.
CCTTTGCATGTTTTCAGATCACAATGGAATAAAACTAGATATGAATTATAAAAAGACCCAGAATAACCACATAAACACATGGAAACAGAACAATATATAATTATAAAATTATTTTAAAAAGGTTTTTATTTAATATATGATGCAAAGATATTTTATTAAATCATATAAATATTTCAGAAAATGTTAATAAACATAAATTTTATTAATATTTAAACTGCCTTGAACATTTGTCGTTGTTTTTTGAATTTTTTATTGGTGCATTGTAGTCATACATCTTAATGTAGTACAAGATGGTAGAGACATACATGCACACATCACCCAATTAGCCCTTACTCAATTTCTACCTCATCACCCCCTCTCTCTTTTACATGTTTGGCTTAGTGGTTGACTTTAATATGTTTGTGAATGTACAGCATGTACATTAGGAAATTTTTCTCTACTCCCTTGCCACTCCCCAGGTTAGGTCACTTTATTTACTTATCTATAAAATCTCTTTATAATAATTTATTTATTTATTGTGGTATTAGAGATTGAATCTGAGGGCATTATACCTGTGCATTAAATCTTAAGTTCTTTTTTACTTTTATTTTGAAGCAGAATCCTTATATTCTGATGAGTCTCACTACTTGCTGAGGTTGTCCTCAAACTTGTGCTCATTCTGTGTCAACCTTCCAAGTACTGAGATTGTAGGCAAATGTTACCATCCCTGGCTTTTTCATAGTAATATAAGGGGTATATGATTCTGAGGCATAAAAGAGGTAAAATAAAGCTTTAACCCCTTAATATTTCCTGGGAATTTTGCCTAAAAAGGCAAAAAAAATATTGTGTTCATTGTAGTAAATTACAATTGCTTATACACTTCTCTCTAGAGTTGGAGTATTTTCTAAATGAGTGTAATTACTTAAAATTTAGAAAAGCATTTAGAATTTTTGAAAACATGCAATTTTGTTTAGTATTCCTGCTTTCTTTCATTCATAAATATATCGATTTTGTGCCAGAATATTATTCACAATGTTAAATAATGATAGATAGGAGAAGGATATGTGTGTGTGTGTGTGTGTTTGTGTGTGTGTGTGTGTGTGTGTATTCAGCCTTATATTGTGTACCAGAGCTATACAGATATGTTCAAAAATTGGCTAAAATGATGTTTTATAAACAATGTTAACTATTATCTCATTCTTTCTTTTTTCTTTCTTCTTTTATTCAGAACTGTGGAGGGAACCCAAGAGCATTCTACCTCTGAGCTACAACCTCAGCCCTATTTCTCTATTCTTTTTTTTGGTGGTATTGGGTTTCCTGGAAACCCATCTATCTCCGGGTTACACTCTCAGACCTAATATATATATATATATATATATTTTTTTTTTCTAATTTAGAAACAGGGTCTCCTAAGCCAGGGAGGCTGGCTTTGAATCTGTGCGATCTTGTCTCTGCCTCCCAAGAGCAGGGATTACAAGTGTGCACCATCACGCCTGGCTTTATTCTTTATTTTGAAACAGGGTCTGCCATTTATGGTGTCATGAATGGGAATGTGGGAAGGGAGTGGTAGTGGGTGGTAACTGGAGAGTAGAGTTCAATGAGTACTGTGTGCATGTATGCCTCTCTACTACCCTGAACTACATCATGATATATAGTTGCAATGCACCAATGAACAATTATTATGCAACTCCATAGTAATAACAACAGTATAGTGTTACCACACACACACACACACACACACACACACACACACATACACACTCTTTACTTGACTTTTTCATACATCATTCTAAGCAGTACATTTGTATCTGGCTTCATCTAAGCAACTATTTTAACTTAGCAAGTTTGAAGAGTAAGCTTAATTCAATGGATTGCAATGCATTTACTTATTAATGTCGGCAAATCTTATTAAGGAGTTTTACTACACTGCTGAATTTCAAATTTAAATCCTTTCACAGAACAAAATGCAAAAGGGAATAATCTGTTCGACTTACTTCCTTATTTGTTAAACAGTGAAATTTCCTTAAGAGGGTAAGCTGAAATGAAACAAACCTAGTATCATCATGATCTTTCCATTCTCTGTAATTCTCAATGTTAAGAAAATGCAGAGCCTTCATTGACTTTAGTAGAAAATTTTGACTAAATTTTTGTACCATAAGATTGAACGCTTCTGAAAAGCACAGTTACAGAGTAAGTCTGAGTGTGCGTATTCACTGTCATGAGGGGACCACATGAATCTTCTCTGTGTGGTCATTCTAGCTATTCATATACACATCGTGTCATAATGACAAGATGTATGCAGGCCTCAGGAAAGGCATGTGAATTGAATAGTAGTTCTTGACTGAAGAAAATTACATAAAAGGGTTTGCTATGCTAACACCTTAGAAGTAGAAAATGGATTGATTTCTATGAGGCAGATAAAAGCTATTTTAATTTGTTAAAGAAAACCAACACTTAGGTTTTGAGTATATATTGAACTCTGAGCAAGTAAGGTCTTTATTTTTGCTTTTCATCTAATGGCTTATAGTTTATAAAGCTCTGCCTTGTTTTTTTTTTTTTTGCTAATGCTTTTAAATATTTTCTAAGATGTTACCATTAACAAAAGATCTCTAGTAAGGGTGTAATGTACATGCTTTACTTGTAATGGACAGTCTTATTTGGAATCAATTTTCTTTTATGTAATTCCAAAGGAATATTTTGCTTTAACTGGAATGCTAGTTCTATTTTTAAATTAAAAAGTTAATTTTTCTCTCTCTTACAAGAAGGGTGACAATCTAAAACTCAAAACTTATGGTTCTGTTGAAAGGTGACATTGAGTTATAATTTAGAAATTTCAGAAAGTTATTTTAACTAATTTTATAAACTATTTTAGGAAGCTTAGTCAATACACATTACAGTAGAATAATTTATATGCACCTTGCTTGTTCGTATTTAAAATTTTTCAATGTTTTCAGGATAGAAAAATGTTATTAATCTAAAATATTTATAGATACATGACATCATATATTTACATTTTACCTGGTATGTTATATTACTATATATAAATATATAAAACAAAGTATATAGGTATGTATTTGTATACAGTACAGTATAGTGTATACAACTAAGGCTATATTTTCTTAATAATTCCTTGATATTCTTCCTGTTAGCTAAGTATCTCTCCTATGCACTCCCTTTGTATTTCTTAATTGTAGCTTGTGTGGACTTAAAAATACTTTGCTTAATTTTATGGGAACAAGCTTTGAGAGCAAAAACCTAATCTTCTTTATCTTTGTGAGCTCAGAAACCCTTGAAATTCTTTGTCATTTATGAGCTTTGTGAAAATAAAAATGCATAAATAATGAATTAATAAACACATGGAGTTTAAATAGTTTTATGTATGTGTGTGCACAATGAAAGAAATTCTTTTACTATCTATGCTACACTGTATATAGCTATTTGAATAAAAATATAAATGGCATACTTTGGTTTGTTAGTGGCTATAACCTGAGACTAAAATCTCTTATCAAATTATTTTTCAGTTATAATGTTTCAAAATCCCAATAAGGCCTATAAGAAAAAAATAGCTAACTATTTTAAAACCAGTATATTTATAAGTTATTCTGTTATATAATCACATTTAAACTATCAGAAAGGAATAATCTAAGGTTAAATGATTTTTGAAAAGGGTACCAAGATTATTCAGTAAGGAAAGGGTAAGAGTTTCATTCAGCAAATAGTTCTGGGGAAACTGAATTTCTAAGAGGAAAAAGCAAAACAAAACAAAACTATATTTTACTCTTTCCTAAAAATATAAATGAAAATTGACTTGAATGTAGAGGAAAACTTTTAAAATACTGAATTGACAATGACTTTTTGGCTATGACATCAAAGACAGAGACAACAAATTAAAATTAGAAAAATTGGCTGGTAATTACATAAAAATTGATCAACATTTCTATTAATAAGAAAATGGAAATAAACACCTCAATGAGGTATCAATCACATCCATTAGGAGAGTTAATATATTTTCAAAAGTTGAAAGTAGCCGGGTGTGGTGGTGCACGCTTGTAATCCCTGCACTTGGCAAGCAAGACAGAAGGACTGCGCAGGTTCTAAGCCAGCCACGCTGTCTTAAGAGACCCTGATTCCAAATAAAATGTATAAAAATGGTCTGGGAGTGTAGCCCGGAGGTAGGAGGGTTTCCAGGAACCCCAGTACCACAAAAAAAAAAAAAAACAGTTGAAAGTAACAGAAACTACATTACTGTTACACTGTTAATTAGAATATAATATAATCACTGTGGAAAATAAATATAGTGGCATCTAGAACAATTAAAAATGGAATTACTATATGATCCAGTAATTTCATTTCTGAGGTCTGGGTAAATGCTCAAAAAAAAAAAAAAGCAGAAGCATAAAGAGATATTTATACATTTGTATTCATAGAAGCACTTGATTCATAATAAGGTGGAAGCAACTTATGTGTTCATACTGAATAATATGTAAGCAAATATGATATGCAGTCACAATAGAGTAGTATTTAGCTTTAAAACTCAAGATTCTGACACATGCTACAACATGGATCAATCTTAAATTATATGTAATAAGCCATTCACAAAAGAACACATATTATATATTTCCATTAAAATTCACATGAAAAAGAAGAGTAGTGACTGCCAGGGTCTGTGAGGAGAAGATGGAGAGCTTTTATCTAATGAAAATAGGGTTGCAGTTTTGTAAAGTAAGATAAAAAGAGTTACAGATATTGATGGTGATACAATTTACACATAACATACTTGAAACCATTAAGTTATATGTTTATTTTAAATTGATTAGAGCAGCACTTTTTATATTATGTATATTTTATTACAAAAAGAAATTGGGAAGAAAGGCTCTACTATTTCTTTGCAAATTTTGCTACAGGTTTGAGATGTACTTTTTATTTTCAAAACAAGTGTTTCTTATTTTCAAAATAATTTTGTTGGTTTTTATAGATATATCCAAGAATATAGTGTCTTGCAAAAATATCATGCTGTTGTGAGAAAGTACTGAATTAGAAGTTGGAAATTTAAGCTGGGCATGGTGGTACACGCTTTTAATCCCAGCATTGGGGAGGCTGAGACCAGGGATCACCATTCGCTAACAGCCTCGGCTACTTAGTGAGGCACTCCGCAACTCAGTGAAACCTTGTTCAAAATAAAATATAAAAAACAGGCAGATGTAAATCAGAGGTCTAATGCCCCTGGTTTCCATCCCCAGACCCTAAAAAAAAATGAAGAAATAGAAGCTGATTAAGAAATTCAGCAAAGTAGCAAGATTTAAATCAAGCTAAATAAATCAGTATCTTTTCTATAGTCCAGCCATGAATCCACTAAAAAAGAAATAGAGAAAATAATTTCATTCACAATTACCCCAAAACAATAAAATACCTAGGAATAAATCTAAACAAGGAAATAAATGATCTCTACAATGAAAATTATAAAAAGGTTTAAAAATAAATTAAAGAACTCAGAAGATGAAAAGATCACTTTTGCTCTTGGATAGGCAGAATAAATATCAAAATCATCATTTTCCCAAAATTTCTACAGACAATGTAATTTCTATAAAAATATTAATGGAATTTCTCACAGACCTAAAAATGTCATACATGTTACATGAAGAAAAAAGCATAGAATAAGCAATTCTCAGCAATAAGAACTATGGAGGAGGCATTACAATTCCTGACTTCAATTCTTGACTACAGAGCTATAGTATAAAAACAGCATGGTAGGCTAGGGGATATGGTGGTACACACTTAAAATCCCAGGACTTGGGGGGCTGAGACAGGAGAATGGCAGGTTTGTGGCCAGCCTCAGCTACTTAATGAGGTCCTCCAAAACTTGGTGAAATTTTGATTAAAAATAAAGCATAAAAATAGGCCTGGGGAAGTATCTTGGAGATAGAATACTTCTGAAAAAAACACAAAGCCCTGGTACTGGAAGAAAAACAGACACTTTGACAGATGGAACAAAATAGAAGATACAGAAACAAATCCACACACTTGAAGTCAATTGGTTTTTAACAAAGATCCCAAAAACATAGTTGAAGAAAAGATAGCCTTCCATTTATAGAAAAATAAAATTAAATCTTCACCTCTCATTCTGTACAAAAGTCAACTCAAGATGATTCAAAGATCTTGAAATTAGATCAGCGACTGAAATTAATAGAGGAAGTGTATAGGTCTAACACTTTACCAAATAGGCACAGATAGAAACATTCTCAGTAAGACCTCCAAAGCTCAGAAAATTAGAACAAGAATTAAAAGAGATGGCATTATACTATAAAGCATTTTCTCCTCAAAGGAAACCATCAAGAGCCTGAAGGGAGAGCATACAAAATATGAGAAGATCTTTTTCAGCTTTTCCTTTGATAGATTATTAGTATATATAATATACAAAAACTTAAAAATGCTCAATACTAAGTGCCCAATCAAAATTGGGCAATCGAACTAGATAGATGTCACTAAAGAAGAGATAAAAATTGCCAACTAATACATAAAAATATCATCATCAATAAGAGGCAAATCAAAACTACACTGAGATTCCATCTAACCCCAATCAGAACGATAATTATCAAGGAGTTAAACAACAAATGCTGGTGAGACTGTGGGGAAATAGGAACTCTTCTACACTGTCAGTGGGATTACAAATTAGTATAGCAACTATGAAGATCAGTGTGGATATTCTTTAGAAAATCTGGAATAGATACATTATATGATTCACCCATAATAATACTCTTGGGCATCTTCCCAAAGGGATTGAAATCAGATATTCAGAAAAAGCATAACTATGTGTTTAGCAGCACAATTCACAGTAGCCAAATTTTGGAACCAACCTAGGTGTTCATCAACAAATAAATATATTGCAAGTTTATGGTATATACAGAAAATGAAATTCTATATAACAATAAAGAAGAGCAAAATAATGTAATTTGCAGGAAAATGGTTGAACCTGGAGAACATTATGCTAGTTGAGATTAACCAGTCACAGAAAGTAAAGGTTTATATACTTGCCTCATATGCTCAAGAGCTAGGAAGTAATTGGGCTACAGGAGGGACTTCAGATAATGGAGGAGAAGCTTCAGTGGAACCAGGGAGCTGTTCCTGACAAATGGGGAAAGCAAGAATTAATGAAGAAATCACTTCCATTGACATTATGTATATATGTAAGAATATGAATGTCAATCTCAATACCTTGTATGGGAAGAGAAAGATGGGGAGGGAGCTGACAGAAGGCCCACCAAGTGCTGACATGTATGTCACTATTACTATAACTACATTATGATGTGAGACTATAATGCCCCAATAAAGATATAAAAAATAAAAGTAACCTAAAACAATAAAAGCCTAAGAAAAGTAAAACAGCAAAAAAATTAGAAATTGTGTGTGTGCTTTTTGAATGACTCTAGCTAATCCTTTAGCATCTCTGAAACTATGGATTATATAATAAAAGGTTGGAATTTAGTATCACCCTCCAGATTTATATTACTATGTGGTTTCTAAGTTTTTTGTTGTTCTGAGTTAAATTCAAGATAGTCAAGAGAAATATTTAGAAGAGAATAGTACATTTTATTGTTACAAACAGGAAGCCATGAAAATTGTCATTTCATCATGCATTCAACTCACACATAAAATAATAATCAAGACATTATCTCACTTGTGATGGTCTAGATGCAGCAAAGGAAAGGAGACATAAAATTTTTAAGTACTATGTATTGCAGTTTTTTCCTCTCAACTGTCTGAATGTCTTAATATTGTTCTGTTCCTGTGAGTTAAGTCCACTGATCTAACTAAAACGGACTTATTTTCTTAGTAGGCTGCCAAGACATCCTGCTGCCTCGGCATCTATGTGTTGAGACCCCCACTCCACATAGTTAAATCGGCAAAAACGCCCCGAGAAGAAGGTGTCGTCTCTGGCCAAAGTACCCCCCACTTTTAGATACCCTTCACTATTATTCCTTTTAACTTTCTACACGAATTGCTCCAGTGATGTGAAATTAGGACTATAAATAGAAACTGAGTCCGTGGAAATAAACTCTCTAATAATTTGCCTAAACGTCCTTGGCTCTGCTCAATAACAATAAAAACTGGCCAGAATTCAGATGCTGTGATAAGCATTCCAGCTGCAGCAATTACAAAGGGTCTCCGACCCTCACTATCACTAACTTAGGTTAAGCTATTAACTCCAGTAAGGTAGCTCAGTTTAAGGAAACTTTGCTTACCCTTGAGATCCTGCCTAGAGACAGAGAAGATAAAATTTTGTGTGTGACTTCGAAGCAATTTAGTTGATGAACAACTTAGTTGCCCAAATACAATAGAGCCAAGGAAAAAGATTGTTGACTTTTACGCCCAGTGTAAATATTCCTGAAGAAAAAAGGCATTTTTGCATGAAGAAGAGCTTATCATAAGAAAGTCCCAACTGGGAAAGAAAGGAATTAGAAGGTTAAGAGCAGGTTGCAGAGGGCTTGTGACAGGGAAATGGATTATTAAAGTTGTTGTCTAAAGAAGAGTGTTCAGCAGTTAAGGAAATACATCTGACAGTTAAAACCAAGAACTTTGTGGTGTTGTTTGTGGTATTTTGTCTACCAAACTGTGTTGTGAGTTTGCTTAAGCTTTCAGATTTAGAAGGTAAAATGCCAACACCTGGAGAAACTCTATCACATCCACCTGAATCACCACATCTCCCCACACTTGCTATATGGAACTGAGCACAAAAGATGGAAGGTTCCAGGAAAGTTAAAGAAGATTCCCCGAGAAGCCTCCAAGCCTTGGGTGTGCCCGTTTTCTTCTGAAAGATTGCCCTTTGGAACTGCTTGACTGCAAGATCTGGGAGAGAGCCGGAGTTAATCCCTTGAAAGCCAAAAGCCAGCTGAAAACCGGACTAGTTTTTTTACCTCTGTTTACGTGTCATTCACTATTGTTTCACAGTGATTACATTCACTTCCTTTCCTCTTACTATTAACTTTACTGGTGAAGGGTATAAATTTCTTGGAGTTTTTGTAATAAAGTGTCATTGGCTCAAGAAGCCTTTGTCCGCCTCAGATTCTTTCCCAAACGTCGTACCTAAAAACTTAGGGAATTCATAGAGGGGAAAGAATTGCTGCAGATAAGTTTCTGCAGGACATCACCTGCCTTTTGCCCCATCTTTCTGAGGCTCCCGGCCGCGAGTGGACTTGCCCCCCCACAAGGACTGAGCTCGTCGGTAACAGTAGGCCTAACCAAAACTTTTTTTTTTTTTTGCTTTTTGCTTCCGTATTTAATAAAATGTTTCCTTTGGTTAACACTGTAATAACTTCATCTATGATTCGGTGAACAGCCACTCACTGTGTACTCTCTCATTTGCTTATCCATTCTATTATCTTTTCAATAAATTAGCTATTACATTCTTAAATTCATACATGAATACTCCTTAAAGAAGGTTTATTAAGTTAGCTCATTGTCTCTCTGATTCTGGTAATCACTGCAAATTAAGGCTTTGCAACATTTCTTTCTAATAATTCCTTTTTCTATGAAGCTGAAGAAACAGTCATATTATGACCACTTGCAACTTTTGTGGCTTCACACTATTTTCTAGAACATTAACCATTTTCTAAATTCTTCTGTACCTAAAATTTTGTTCGAAAACTAAAAAAAGTACCTGGACTTGCATATTCTAATGTGCATGTACACATATATGTAAATATAAATATGTTAAGTGGATATTTTGCCTCCATTAATTTTGCTTCATCATTTATAAAGTCTCTGCTATTTTCTGAAGATGAAATTAATGAAAGACCCACTGTGATTTACTTCAAAGTACTTTATAAGAAGAAATAAAATTTTCAATTTATATAGTTAGAGTCAGCAGTATACACCCTCTTTTAATTTAATAGTAAATTAAATTTATAATTTTATCTTAGTTCTAAGACATTCATTGCCATATGATAATTTTAATCACATATATACATATATAATCTAGGTCCATTTATATTATATTTAATATAAGTGGCATGCTTATGGATAACATTTCTGTACTGAAATGCTGTAAAAAGAGTAGCAACTTCAGATAATATGATGTCTAAAATTTCTTTTAAATCATCAAAGTTGATTTATTTTTGGTTTGGTTTTAGTGTTAACAAATTTTATTGAATTACATTTCTTGAGAACTTTTAATTAGATATATGAGAAACTCATTTCCAGTGCATTATTTTCTTAAGGCTGCCATAACAATATGCTGCAGAATGCATTATTTAAACAACAGAAATATCTTACAGTTTTAGAGGCTTAAAGTAAAAACCAAGGTAACCATAGGAGTGGTTTCATTCTGAGGCTTTCAGATGGCTGCCTTGTGGCTATGTCTCAGCATACTCTTTTCTCTTTGTTTCTGTGTCACCAATGGCTTTTTCTTTTTCTTCTCCTCAGAGGAATAGCAGTTAGGTTGGATTAGAACCAACCCTAAAAGTTGCATTTTAATTGATTTTAGTTAAGTCCTTATCTTCACATTCTGAGGTCCTGAAAGTTAAGGCTTACACATGAATTCAAACACAACTCAGCCTATAACAATTTGGCAGAATATTTCATATACTAGAATATCGTTCCACTCTACTTTTTTTTCTTTTTTTCTTACTTTTTTTTGTGGGTCTGGGGATGGAACCCAGGGGAGTTCAACCTCCGAGCTACACCCTCTGCTCTGTTTAATATTCTTTATTTTGAAACAGGGTCTCACTAAGTTGTGGGCAGCCTTACTAAGTAGCTGAGGCTATCTGCTAACTGTGATCCTCAGATCTCAGCCTTCCAAATGCTGGGATTACAAGCATGCACCACCGAGCCTGGCCATTTCACTCTATTTTAATATTAGAAACCATTTTCTTGTTTTATAACCACAATGCAAGGAGTTTAAGAAATATTACTATTTTTAGATGTGAAGCCCATATTTTATATGATTCTAAGCAAGTAGAACCATATACTAGAATATCATTCCACTCTACTTTTAATATAAAAAACCATTTTTGTTTTATAACCACAATGCAAGGTGTATAAGAAATGTTACTATTTTTAGATGTGAAGCCTATATTTTTATATAATTCTAAGGAGTAGAACCATTTGATTTCTAATATAGTTGCTGAATTCTTGCTTATTTAAAACTTGTGTGGATGCAACATAAAATACATGGGAAATCTTGTCATATTATGCTACTGGATTTTTTAAATGTCAATATCTATGTTCCATATAAGAAACATATGTAATACATTGTAAAGCCAAATAAAAATTTTTAATAACTGAAATGAAATATTTCTGGTCAATTACATACAGGGTGCATACAATGTTGAGTATAAACATTTATTCCCCCAGTTTCTGATATTTTTATTCTTGTTTTATTTTGAATAAACTTTAAATGAAATTCTTGTTATAATGTTCTGTGCTATATTACATTTTCTCACATACTTGAGTATTCTCAAAAATTTTACCAATGACTTTGGAATTAAAAAATCAGTAACATTTAAAGACACAAGTTTAAGAAATTATAACAGAATAATAGATTTAAAATATCTGACTCTGATTTTATTAAAATAATATTTGGAATAGAAAAGCATTTTTAAATAAATATTTCATTTTCAACATTTGTCTAGTCTTGTTTATTCAGTTCTGGGGAATAAAGGGGAAATTTACAGTACTCAACACTATAAAGATTGTTAACATTTACATTTTATCATCAAATGATGAAGCCCCTACAGCTAAAGCATGCCAGGTACTTGCTTCACAATTGTTCTCTTACATAAAATTGTAACTTCCTAACCAGGCAAAGATTGATACACATAAACATAAAATTTACAGACAGAAAGAATGCAAACATATTGAGAGCATTATATAAATTGTTATTTGTGGTTTGGGATTAATTTTAATGATAGCATCATAAAGAGACAAAAATGTCAACATTCCAACCTATTGGCACACATAGAAATTTTCTCAACAAGAATTTCTATATCTGTATGAAATTGAGAATTCTTAACTGTATGAACTTGATGATGGCTCCTTTCTTGTTTCTTCATTACCTTCTTAGCTAGTCGTAGAGTGTTTCTGAACTTGATCTTTTTCCTTCCTTGCTTTTTTGTTGTTGTTTATATTCATGCCTTTGTAATCTCTCTAAATGTCATGTTTATAAGTATCAGATGTATGTGAATACTTATAAACATGACATGTTTAAAGTATCTGCTGCATGTGAATAATTTTACATTTATTGTATCTCTGATTACTAACAAACGTCAAGCATATTTTTACATATTTATTGGCCATTTTATTTCTTCTTTTGTGAAGTGTCTATTTAGTTCACCTGAGAATCGTGAGTCTTTTTTTTTTTTTTTGTATGTTCTAGACATTAGTCCTCTACAGGAGGAATAGCTGGTAAAGATCTCCTATTTTTGGCTGTCTTAAGGTTCTTGATAGTTTTCTTCAATGCTCAGAGGCTTTTCAGTTTAATGCAATTCCACATATTAATCCTCATTTTAATTTCTTGTGTCTTAAGGTCTTATTAAGGAAGATTTTACCCATGCCTATATGTTTTAGCATTGGTTTTATGGCCTTTTCAAGTAACTGAAAAATCCTTGGTCTAATTTTCAAATTTTTTACCTATCTTAAGTTGACTATTGTGCAAGGTGAGAAAGTGGGATTTATTTCCTTTTTTCTACATATGAATCACAAGTTTTGCCAACACTATTTGTTGAGAAGAATTTCTTTCCAGCATGTTTTTGGACCCTTCATCAAAAGTGAATTGGATTTTTCTAAAAGTAAACATCTGGATTTTTTCTAAAAAGATGTAAGATAAGGAAAGTGGGACTACAACTACTAGTATTACTACTATTACTACTACTACTACTACTACTACTACTACTACTACTACTACAGAGGATAGAAAGGGCAGACTACTGGCCACAGAACATCACTCACAGGCTTTATAACCTCATCGAATCCCCATGGTTGGTTATAAATTTGCCTTATGCTTAGCAACAACTTTAACCTTTAATTTTCTTTCTTTCAAATTGGGAATGTACCATGGTCATTCAAAATTTTAAAATCTTAACTCTGAAAGTGATAGTAGTTAGAGACAGAGCCTTGGGAAATAAATTGGCAATGAGTACAGAACATTTATGAATGATATGGATGGTCTCAAAATTATTATATATTCACCCCTTCAACCATCTGAAGATATGGCACAAAGTTGTACCCATAAACCAGAAAATTTATCTAACTATATGAAATCTTGTAGGATCTTAATCTTGAGCTCTTTAACCTCCAGAACTCTGAGAAATAAATTTGTTAAAAACAAATAAATAAATGGATACACTTGCTAAAGAATAAATAAATAAGTTAATAAATTTGTTACAAATAAGCTTATTTCTAAGTTACCTAGGATATAATATTTGTTATAACACCCAAAACAGACTGAGAAAATTTAATATTTGCCCCAACACTGCATTTCAGAAAAAAAAAATCTTATCTGGATTTGTAGGTCTGTAGAAAAAGAGAAATTTTACCTAAGAATGGACTGCACCAAAGTTCCATCTCTGCTTGATTTACTTGATTTTGCTAATGAAATTGAGACTTTTTAATTTGGCACTTAACAATCCATGCTGAAATGTGATAATAATAACACAATATTTAGATGAAGTAAGCACATTCTTCACATATTATAGACAAGAATTATTGGAAACAGATGTAACTATTATGGGAGAATTACATTCCCTAAAACTGATATGTTCAAGTCCTTAGATGTAGCATACTACATTGCAGATGTTCCATAAATGTTTATGGAATAAAAATTGACTCTAAAATAAATACAAAAAGCCCTGACATGCCAAATAAAATGTTTTTTTCTTAATGTCTCAAAACAATTTAAGTTTTTTTTTAAGTGACATAATACACCATATGTTTCTAAAATAAGGCTTTGTGACAACTGTGTGACTGGAGGGTGCAGAAAATCATGAATAAAACAGAAAGATAAGTTAGTAAACTATTAAAGTGGTCAAAGTAAAACCATAAAAAGAAAGTAAAAAGTATCTTGTAATATTCTAAAGATGAAATAAAAATTAATATATTGAGAGTAATGGTCATAAATAGTTCTTAAGAATTCTATTTTTCTAATATGAGAAACATTTTTGATAGTATGATTCATAGATTTGTGAAAAGCTAAAAAATGGTATAAAGATATTAAATATGAGAAATGGTATAGAAAAATTCAATATGGGAAATTAGTTTGGAGAATTAATATGGAAAATTTTATATGGGAAATTAAAAATGGTATAGAGAAATTTAATGTGGAAAATTAATTTGGGGAATTAATATGCAAAAATCAATATGGGAAATTTAAAATGGTATAGAGAAATTCAATATGAGAAATTAATTTTAATTTAGGTCATCTGCAGTTCTAAGTTTTCCATGGGCTATCTAAGGGCACATACTAAGAAAGCATACCTTGGAAGCTAGATCTTTTTTTATCTTGAATAGGCAGAATAAATATCATCAAAATGGCCATTTAATCAAAAGTGATCTGCAGAATCAATTCAATACCTATCAAATACCAATATCATTCTTATAGACCTAGGAAAATCAGTCCTAAATTTTATATAGAGAAACAAAGGACCCAGAATAGCCCAGTAAGAACCTTGGATGAGGCATCCCAATTCCTGACTTCAAATTATACTACAGAGCTATAGTAATTAAAGGAGCATGACATTGGCACAGAAACAGGCACACAGACCAATGAAACAGAAGATACAGAAACAAATCCACACATTTTTAGTTAATTAATCTTCAACAAAGGGGCAAAATACACTGGAGACAAGCCAGCTTTTTCAACAAATAATGCTGGAAAAACTGGCTATTTGTTTGTATAAAAATGGAACTAAATCCTTACCTCTCACCTTGTACAGGACTCAAAGACCTGGAAGTTAGATTAGAGACTGTGAAGCTATTAGAAGAGAGCATAGGTTCAACACTCCAACATATACACAGAGGTAGAAGCTTCCTCATCAAACCCTCAAAGCTCAGAAAATTAAAATAAGAATTAATAAGTGGAATGGTATCAAAATAAAAAGGTTCTGCTCATCAAAGAAAATTAAAAATCTATAGAGAAAGCCTTTGGAATGGGAGATCTTTACCAGCAATTTCTCTGACAAGGTCTAATATTTATTTATTTATTTATTTATTTATTATTTATTTATTTATTTATTTACGGTGGTACTGGGGTTTCTGGAAGCCCTTCTACCTCCGGGCTACACTCTCAGACCTATTTTATTTTTGGAAACAGGGTCTCTTAAGCCAGCGCGGCTGGCTTCGAACCTGCACAATCCTCCTGTCTTTGTCTCCCAAGCGCCGGGGATTACAAGCATGTGCCACCATGCTTGGCATGACAAGGTCTAATATTTAGAACATACAAATTACTTAAAAGACTACCTAAGAAAAACAAATAACCAAATCAAGAATTGAGCAGACATTTAACCAAGGAAGATATACAAATGGCCATTAGATACATTAAATTTTTTTCAACATCATTCACAATCAGGAAGATGCAAATCAAAACTACATGGAGATTCCATCTTATCCCAATCAAAACAGCAATATTAACATAATCAAATAACAATGAATGTTGGTGAGGATGTGGGGAAATAGGAACTCTTTTATACTGTTCATGGGATTGTAAACTATTTCAACCACTGTGAATATCAGTGTGGAAAGTCCTTAGAAAACTGCTAATGGATCCACCATATAATCCCGCTATACCACTACTGGATATCTTTCTAAAGGAGTCAAAACCAGAGAACTACAGTATTACATAAATACCCATGTTTATAGCAGCACAATTCTCAATAGCCAAATTACAAAACTAATCTAGGTATGCACCAACAGCTGAATGTATTACAAAATTATGGGAAATACACACAATGAAATTTTACTCAGTAATAAATAAGAATAAAATTATGTTATTTGCAAGAAAATGGAAGTACTTGAAGAACATTATGTTAAGTGATATTAGCCAAACACAGAGAAAGAAGGATCATATGTTTTCCCTAACATGTTCAGGATAGGGAATAATTTGGATACAAGAGGAACTCCAGATCATGGAGGGGAGCCAGGGAGGAGTTCTAAGAGTAAGAGAGGAAAATAAGTGAAGTTCATTAATGAAAATACTACAATCAAATATATGTATATGTGTTAATATATCAATGTCAATCTGGGTACTCTGAATTGGGAGAGAGAAAAATGGGGAAGAAATGGAGGGGCATCAAGTTCTGTGTGCAGGTATGTCATTGTCAACATGAGTTATATGATGATGTGAGACTATAAGGCACCAATAAAAGCACACACAATAAAAGAAACTGGATAGTATAGTTCAAAAGTCTTGCACTGGAGATAAACTTTTTGAGTATGTGCAGATAGGTTCTAAAGTCAAGATGATGCAAGAATAAAGAGAAAAAAGGTTCAAAGGTCAGAAAAATATGGAATTACTGGCAAAACTAAAGGATAAAGAATTTTAGAAATGTGGAAAGCAAACCAGAAAGTATACTGTTAGGGAAATGTAAAGTTGTTTCTTTTTTTTTTTTAATAGAGCCAAGAATCAACTAACTTTTAAAGTACTCCTTTATTATTAGAACAATAGATGACATCACCAAAGGGCCAAGTTTAACTGATCACTGCTTACTTATTATCTACTTGTCATTATTAACCCAGAAATGCCCTTCCCATTGTTAACCAGCTCTAGTCTAACATTCTCAGTGCAACGTTACAATGACCCAAGGATGCTACCTGGCATAACCAACACATTCACTTTAATTTAATTTTCTGTCTCCCATTATCATCCTTCAAACTTTTCCATTTTTCTCACAAAGCCTTCTATTTATATCCTAATTTATTTTTTCTTTGTGCTGCACATATTCAAACTTAAAAACAAAGAGTCATTGAATACAAATACGACACATGAGAAAGGAAGAGAGATTTCAATGACAAAATAAAACAGCTTGATTCCCCCTGGTATTTTTATTGTGTTCTGGTTATTGTACATGAAAAGTCACATCTTCACACACAGAACTATTATATTAGACTTGTTCTTATTTTTAAAATTTCACAGGAACTAAAGAATAACATCTGATTCAAATGAAAAGTTGAATGCATATATATATATATGCATTGCACTTGTCAAGATGTAGATAGCTTATTTTGTGGAATGACTAAAAAAATTTAATAAATATGATTTGAAAAATTTTCACAGAAGTAAATTATGACATAATGGTTCATATTCATGGGACCCTGATTAATTTAAATGATTGACTAAAACTTTGTGTAGAATAAAAAATAAAGAAAAATTCCTTAGAGACTGCCCTAGAGATTCAGAGAAATACAGTGTTTAAACCAGTATTGAACACTTTCTTTTCTCTGTAGGCTTGAATGTCCTGAAAGATGAAATTTTCTCAGAGATTATTTGCAATGAAAGATTTTGTGATTCCGAGCTTTGATTGTAAAAATAATCTTAACTCCATTGACAGAGTTTTTCAAAACTCTTTCTTCAAGTGCTTGAGGGCAATTAAGTGAGAATATTTCTTGAGATTCTGAGAAGAGAGACATTCACAAAAATCTTTCGTAGGTTGTATTTCATCTGACCATATAAGGTCATTATAATTTTATTATATGTTTTATTATAGTTCAGTACACTTCTTGTCTCAGAGAAAAAAAAACCTAAATAAACCCTAGAGCTGCATGTACTTGTTTTTAGTTTGTTTTAAAAAGCAGTTATTTTGGAGAATGCACAGGTGAGCAAAGCTGGTGGGAAAGTAATGATGCATCTTAATCCATTAGATTACTTCAATAAGACATTGACTAAAAATTTTCCATGGAAGTTGCACTCCACTATCTTCTCAAGCAAATGTTGCCTTTCTTTACTCTTCCATACTTCTCTATGGTACAGTTAATGGCCTTTTGGCTTTCAGCTTAAGCTAAAAATGCTTTCTTTCTTCATCATTCTGTCTCTCAAATATTTGGCTTCACTGAGCAACAGTAGAATTGGACCTTTCTCAGTTACATTCTTACCTACTTTTAGTAAAAGTCATGCTCCTAATGGTTTATGGTATTTATGATAGCAGGAGCTATGTGTACTCCTGAAAAAAATTCTGTAAAACCCAAGACATTACTTTTAAAAATTAAAGAAATGGTTGATAAAGAGGCACTGAAAAATTAGAAAACAGTAAAAAAAAAAAAAAAAGAATTTTCCAAAAGATGTTTCAACAGAAATAATGCAAGGACATTTCTGTTCTCAAGTTCCATGCATTTTCTGTAAATGATGTAATTCTGTTTTTCTTTATGGCTAAGTAAAATTCCATTGTGTACATATCCCATAATTTTGTAAACCAATCATCTGTTGATTGTTACACTAACTTAATTTAGTGGTTGTACCAATTTTCAATCCCACTGACAATGTATTAGAGTTCCCAATTCTCCACATCCTCACCAGCACTCGTGTTTTTAATGATTGCCATTCTAGTTAGAGTCAGGCAAAATCTCAGGGCAGTTTTTAATTTGCATCTCCCCAACTGCTAATGATGTTGAGCATTTTTTCATGCACTTATTTGCCATTTAAATTTCTTCTTTTATGAAGTGTCTATTTAGTTCACTTGCCCATTATTGATTGGGTTATTTGTTTTCTTAGTGATGAGTTTCTTGACTCCTCTTTATATTCTAGATATTATTCCTCTATTGGGGGAGTAGTTGGCAAAAGTCTCCCATTTTATTGGCTCTCTGTTGAGGTTCTTGACAGTTTCCTTTGCTGTACAGAAGCTCTTTAGTTTCATGCAATCCCACATATTGATTCGCCTTTTAGTTTCTTGTGCCTTTGGGGTCTTGCTGAGAAAGTTTTTATCTGTGCCTATGTGTTGGAGTGTTAGACCTATGTCCTCTTCAAGGAACCTCAAGTTCTCTGGTCTAATTTCCAAGACTTTGATCCATCTTGAATTTACTTTTATAAATACCACACTGCTGAATGAAGACTGGTTATAAAAGAAGTAAGGAGTGAAATAAAAAAATTCCTAGAAACAAAGAAAAATAGAGATACAACATATCAAAATCTCTGGGACAGTTTGAAGGCAGTACTAAGAGGAAAACTCATAGCACTGCATGCCCACATAAGAATAGAAAATTATCAAATAAATAGCCTAATGCCACTCCTCAAAACCCTCGAAAAACAGGAATGGTCTAACTCCAAAGCCATTAGACGATAGAAAGTTATTAAATCAGAACAGAAATCAATAGAGAATTAAAAAATACAAAAAAATCAACAAAACCTAAACCTTGTTTCTCAAAAAAAAAAAAAAAACCCACAAGATAGATAAACCATTAGCCATCTTAAATAAATAAGAGAGGATCAAATTATGAAGATAAGAGATGAAAAAGGAGATATTGCCACTGACAGTGTAGAAATTCAGAGGATTATCAGAAATAACTTTGAAAAACTATACTGCAACAAAATGGAAAATATGGAATAGACAACTTTCTAGATAAATACAATGTACCTAAACTGAATCAAGAAGATATAGAAAATTTAAACCCATAAATAGCAATCAAAGAGATTGAAGCAACAGTAAATAACCTACCATCAAACAAAATCCCAGTAACAAATGGTTTCCCAACTGAATATTATACAACCTTTATAGAATAACTAATCCTAATACTCCTCAATCTAGTTCATGAAATAGAAAAAAGTGTGTCTCTCCCAAATACAGTCTATGAAGCGAACATCATATTAATACCAAAAGCAAAAAAGATAGCTCAAGGAAAGAAACCAACAGGCCTATATCATTGATGAACTTGGATGAAAAACTGCTAAACAAAATATTAGCAACATGCATTCAAAACCACATCAAGAAAAATCATACACAATGTCCAAATAGGCTTTATCCCAGGAATGCAAGGCTTGCTCAACATAAAAAAAGGAATCTATGTAATTCATTACATAAACAGAACTAAAGACAAAAATCACATGATCATTTCAATAAATTTTCCATTTCTTGATTGAGTTTTTTTAGTGTTAAGTTTTTTAAGTGCTTTGTATATTCTAAGAATTAGTCTTCTATCAGAGGAATAGCTGGCAAAAATTTTCTCTTATTCTGTAGGTGCTCTCTTTAGGCTTTTGATGGTTTCCTTTTTTTTTTTTTTTTTCAGGTCTGGAGGGCATTTGACCTCTGAGCTACACTCCCTGCCCCATATTTTATTCTTAATTTTGAAACCAGGTCTCACTGAGTTGCAGAGGGCCTCACTAAGTAGCCGAGGCTGTCTGCGTACTGCAATCCTCTGGTCTCAGCCTCCTGAATACTGGGATTACAAGAATGCGCCACCATGTCTGGCTGATGGTTTCCTTTGATGAGCCAAAACTTTTTAGTTTAATTCTACCCCATTTATTAATTCTTGTTTTAATATCCTGAGCTTTGGGGGCCTATTGAGAAAGTGCCAACCTGTGATTTTCTGGTGGAATGTTAGTCTCATGTGCTATCTTAGTCATTTAAAAGTATCTGGCCTAATTTTCAGATTTTTGATTCATCTTGAATTGAGTTTTGGGCAGGGTGAGAGGAAGAGATTTAATTCCATTTTTCTACAAATGTAAAACCAGTTTTCTCAAGACCATTTATTGTAAAGGTTGTCTTTTGTTTTCCAACATATGTACTTGACATTTTTGCAAAAAACCAAAATCAGTTGATTATATGTGTGTGGATTTCTTTATCTTCTATTCTGTTTCATTTGTCTATTTGTTTTTGTACAGATTCCATACTGTTTTTATTACTTACTCTGTATTATAATTTGAAGTCAGGAATTGAAATGCTTCCTGCATGGTTCTTATTGCAGAGAATTGAGAATTGCTAGGTATTTTGCTTCTTCAAATCAATTTAGGACAGATTATTTTAGGTCTGTGAAGAATGACATTGGTATTTTGATAGGGATTGCACTGACTCTGTAGATCACTCTTAGTAGAATGGTTATTTGATAATATTTATTCTGTCTACCCAACAGTATAGGAAATCTTTCCATCTTTTAAGATCATTTTCTGGACTTCTTTTTCAGTGGAAAATTTCTTTATGCAAAGCACAATAAAAGTAAAATGCAGAGAGAGAACTAAAACATAGCTGGGCGTGGTGGAGTACACTTGTAATCCCCGTGCTTGGGAGGTAAAGACAGGAGGATTGCGCAGGTTTGAAGCCAGCCTCTCTGGCTTAGGAGACTCTATTTCCAAAAATAAAATAGGTCTAGGAGTGTAGCCTGAAGGTAGAAGGACTTCCAGGAATCCCAGTACCACCAAAAAAAACCAAAAAAAACAAAAAACAAAACAAAAAAAAACACTAAAACCTAAGTACAAACTGATAGAGATACTGAGAAAAAGCCAGTTTGCTTGCACACTCCTGTTTGGCATTCTAGGATTTGATACAAGAATGAGCACTTAGGTTCATTCTTCAGAATGTAGAACTTATTTCTCTATTCTTAAATAGACCTGATGTAAAAA
Source organism: Muscardinus avellanarius (assembly GCF_963383645.1). Classification (NCBI taxonomy): domain Eukaryota; kingdom Metazoa; phylum Chordata; class Mammalia; order Rodentia; family Gliridae; genus Muscardinus; species Muscardinus avellanarius. Next base: position 92,053,783 of record NC_137788.1, read on the forward strand.
ATATTTTAAAAACTATTAGGTCTATTTCCTCATAAAATCATGTTCTCATCTTCTAATATTGTGATAAAGAATTGTTTACCAGGATGTGTTAGAAAGGAAAGTGGAAGCTCTAAAGGTTCATTTAAAAAATGCTATAAATTTTTCACCATCTTTCACAATCTCTCCAATCCAATGACCTTCCAAGATTTTTTAAGAATATATCAAAATACATGAGGAGGTTTTACATTTTGAGAGTAGTTATTTGAAAAAGATAAAAAGGATAGAATGTCAAATTAAATCACAAAAATAATAATAATTAAAGTTTTCTAGTATTAAAAGATATGAAACAATTCAAATCAATGTGTTTTACAAAGTTTTATATCAAAATACACTACAAAAGAGGTGAGATGGTACATTGCTTGGTGCTACTTGGAATGCTGAGACAACAGCATTGTAGATTTGAAGCCAATATCACCAACTAAGTGTGACTGTAAGCAATTAGAGAGACCATGTTTTAAATAAAAATAAAAAGGTGGTGGTGTGGCTCACAGTTATATTGTCCCTGGGCTTGATACCTAGTACCAATAAGATAGCTATAGAAAGATAACAGGTAGATAGATGATAGATGGATAGATAGATAGATAGATAGATAGATAGATATAAATAGTTGATAGGTGATACACCACTAGAAAGACTTAAAATATCAGGAACAAAGAGGAGATTTTAAAAGCTTTCAGAAAATAAACTATATATTATGACAAGTAACCAGGAACAAAATGGAACTAGTGTCACTATATTAACATTAAAGTTTTCATAAAATAAATAGCATCCAAATGTCAAGTTTCTTCACTATAAAATTACTACATTTCCCACTTCCCATACTGTACTCTTTGGAAGAAAGTCATGTGTAGACAACACTTAAGCAGTGAAGAATTATATTTCCTCAAGGACAAAGTATCTACATGAATTAATTTTTTGTATAAGAGATTTGCCTGTTATTATTTATTTATTAAGCTATATTATTTAATTATGGACTTTTAGATATTTATTTTATATTTTGTCTTATGTATAATATTATTTTACTTACTTCCTTGCTCACATTCTTTCAGCTTGGGCCACTGACCCATCTTTCACTTGGCTTCAACATTCTTTTGATATGTTTCTATTAATGTAGCTGTTTGGCAATTGTTTTAGCATGGCATTTTAAAAAATGTTTTTATTGGTACATTGTAGTGATACATCTTAATAAAGTACAAGATGGTAGAGGCATACATGCACACATCACTCAATTAGCCCTTACCCAATTCCCACCCTATTGCCTTCCCCTTCCCTCCTTCATATGTTTTGCTTAATGATTGACTTTTTGATATGTTTGTGAATGTACATCATGTACATTAGAGAATTTCCCTCTTCACTCCTCCAATCCCATTCATTTAGGTCACATTATTTGCTTATCTATAGTTTCTTCTTCATGTAGAGTTTCTCCTATGACCCATTTTCTCTATAGTTTCTGCATAAGAGGAAGAATATCCAATTTCTTATTTTTTGTGACTGACTAATCTCACTTAGCATAATCTTTCCCAGTTATAGCCATTTCTGTATAAATAAAATTTATGGGGTAATTTTGTTCTTCTTTATGGCTGGGTAAAATTTCATTGTGTACATATCTCATAATTTTTTAATCCATTCATCTGTTGATGGACATCTTGGCTGGTTCCATAATTTGGCAAAGGCAAATTGAGCAGCTATGAACATAAATACACATGCATTAGTTTGGTAGATTTGATTCCATTCTTTTGGGTATATACCCAGAAGTGGTATTGCTGGATCATATGGGAGGTTTGTTGCCATTCTTCTGAGGACGCCCCCCATACTGTTTTCCAAAGTGGTTGCACTAATTTGCAATCCCAACAGTATAGAGTTACTGCTTATTTCTAACTCCAATTAGCATGAGATTTTTAAACCTTCTGGCACTAAAAGATGCTTCAAGCTAATCTTGCATAGTTACTGCTTTATTTCTGAAATCAAACATGTTTTTAATAAGCCCAGATGAAACCAGAACAGAATATTATACATACACAGGCTTTATAATACTATTTTTCAATTAAAAATAAAGAAAATCATTGTCAGAAAATCTAAGTAAGCATAACTAAAACAGTGTAGTATCTTATATTCATTATAAATGACTTTTTGAAGTTTTAGAATTAAGTATCTTTTGAGTTTCAACAATTAAATATTAATTTACTGGAGGATTTGTGTGCCCTGTAAGAGCATTTCTCCAATATCTAGTATGATTTTGGATAAAAACAATGGTTTTATTCCTGTCATTTATGAAAAGATATGTAATTAGTTAATAGAACATTTTACTATTTATCCACCTTTATAGCTTTCTAATTATGCCATCAAATTCCTTTACTTCATTAATACATTTTTATATTCCTTTTCAGACATATTATGAGGTAACTTTAGTTAGTGTATGTACCTGCCTAGCTATTTGCTTTGTGCTATAATTGACCATTCTCTATTACGTACTATAGAGGATTTTTCTTATTTCTTGTCTATTAATCAAGCTAGCAATTTATTTCATCCTTTCAGTACAGAAGCCTTATTCATGCAGAAAATTAAAAAATAAAACTTAATAGATTTAAAAATCATAATTATTTTTCTTTGAACACAAAGCAATTTACTTAATAGTTATAGAAATGGTCAGGAAACAATCTTAATTGAACATTAAATTCTTTCTACTTTTTTCTTAGCATTCATTTTACTCAGCTTCAAATTCACTCTCACTTCTGTGATTTTAAAGATGTCATATATCTCAAGTATTATATGTCAAACAATTTTCTATTTTTATCTATTTTACCACTTGGTTATTGTATTATTCTTGCCTCTTTAGATAAGTCAAATATACAGTTGTTAAATGTCCTTCTCCTTATTAATTTTTAAAATTTGTTTTAAAGCAAGTACATTGAGGAATTGTATTATAGGTCTTCAAGCATTATGGAAAGCTTTGGGATATAAGGAAGACAAACCACAGCCTTCAAGCAGATCACTATGTAGAAATTTCATGAAACTAACCAAGTTAAGATATTATTTACACGAGTCTCCTATGTATTTGAGGATTATTCCCCACTAGTAATTCTTTCTATTACATATTCAATACTATGTTCGTAGGACTCTTCTCTTATCTTATGACCATAGTGAAGACAATGTAAGGACTTTAAAACACCTACTAAAGGTACACAGTGACTTTAGTGGATGTTAGGTAGTTTGAGAGGTTGAAAAGCAAAGGTGCTTAAAGATATTAGAAGCTAATTTTAGAAATATACATGGGATGAGTACATAATAAGCCCTCTTTTCACTGTAAGATATTCAGAAATAGGATGAATACCTAAGGTCACATGACTTTATGAATGTTTTTTAGTAATTATGCAGTTTTCCCTCTTGCTTTTTGCTTGGATTGCTGCCAGTTACAACTAAAATTAGTTTGTCACCTTGTGTTCATGCCAGAAATGAGGATAATTAATACTATGTAAAACTGAAGAACTGCAAAGCTGTTTGAGTGGGAAATCCTGTGAGCGATGCTTGTCTCTGATCTCTACAAACTGCTTAAAACCTGAACATGATGGCTAAAGAGAAGATATTTTAATGTAGAGATTAAAGCAATGTGACAGAAGCTCCATGTGCTAATTTCAATTCATAGAGCCTGAATAGATCTATGACATTTTACCTTTCTCATTTGTTTTTGGTTCTTCTCCATAAATGGAAGCCTGCAATTGTCACTCCCAGTTTTAGTTACTATTATTCCATCAGCTTTTCCACACTTTCTACTCATTTTCTACAGAAAAGTTTGGAGTTTCTCTCATTTTCAAAACTGCCAGAAGCCTTGTTGTCTTGGCTTTACACAGGTTTAGTTCTTTATAAACTAGTAGAGAAGGGTAATTTCCCCACTAGTTCATATTTTGGAGTTCATGAAATTGGTTATCATTTACTGGTTGTCAGTGCTGATAGACTTTTTAAAAATTTTATGTAGTTATTCTGTTTGTTTCTGTGCATAAATCTGGGAAAGTATAAGGCATATCTACTGTCTCAGTTGTCTTCTCAAAATATTTATAATTCTACTCCTTCACTGGTTTGGACTGCAGAATCTCAGACCTAGGGAGATTATCAAAGCTGTGCAAGTCCCTGGGGGTATAGTGCTGGGATTTCTTATTTAGGGGCCACAATTTTACTTACAGTTATTGTGTGCGCTGATCTGGAGCTGTAGCGGATGTGGTGAACTTATCACTGCTGATGGCAATATGGTGCCACTGCCACGCCCTCAGCCATGAGGCTGGCATATTTCTTTTCTGGCTTTGAGCTCTGTTCTGAGTCCTTGAAAGACATGATGAGCTTGGCCACTGGGAGTTTTAGACATTCTTTGCACTGAAAGAACTGCTGAATTACACCTGAATGATCCACAGCTGCTCACTTCAGCCCCTTGTTTACCTTTCCTCTCTAGAGCCTGGTGCTATGAGGCAAGATGGTACAAGTGCAGCTCTGTCACTGCGATGCAGGCTGGTTTCTTTTCTGGTCTCTAGTTGTTCTTCTAGTCTTCTTTTTCTCTGTCCCTTATGTTTACATCTCTGCTGATAGTGTTTTCTGGCTATGAAAAGCACTGATTTAGTGGCAATAGAGATCGAGTGCTAGCAGGACTCATAAACACTGCTTTTCTTAGCCGCCATCTTCCCGGAAGTCTTAAAGCCTAATTTAGATCATAGATCTAAATTAAATGTAAAATATAAAACTTTTAGAACAAAATATTACATGACATATGTATGACCTTGGGTTTTCAGGCAAGAATCAAAAGTATGATCCATGAGGAAATAATGTAAATTGGGCTTTATCAAAATTAAACACATTGTTCTTTAAAAAAAAAAAAAGGGCAGCAGCTTGGAGAAAACATTTGCGGATCATGTATCTAGTAAAAGTCTAAAATATAAAATACATAAATATTTCTTAAAACTCAACAGTAAGAAAATGAACAAAAAATTAAAATGAATTAATGGCCTAAACACATGCTTCATTGAAGAAGATATATAAATGTCAAACGCATGAATTGATGCTTAACATCATTTTTCATTAGAAAAAAGAAAATTAAAACTCCGATGAGATTCTACTATATACACAAAAACCTTTACACAGTGTTCATTGATATACTTAAGTACTAAAACCTGGAGACAACCAAAATGCCTTTCAAAAAGGGAATGAATGAATAATCTGTGGCACATCCTAACAGTGGTATACTATTCATTGAGATAAAAGAAAAATCTATTAATTCATAAAATGGTATCCACAAATCTTAAATGAATTTTTCTACCTTAAAAAAGGACACTAAAGGCTATGGAGAATATGATTCCATACATCTTATAATTTGAAGAAGGTCAAATAAAAGTAAAAAAAAAAATAGAGTTTGCAAGGAGTTGGTAAGGATTGGAATGGCTGACTTTAAAGGGAATGTAGCAGGAATATTGTAAGGTGATAAAACAGTTCTATTTGACACTAGAGTGGTCAAAACACACAGAATTTTTTTTTATCACAGAAAGCAAATTTAAATATATTATAAAATTTTAAAATCTATGATGTTGAGAAAAGCTATGATGAAATGTAAACTGCATCCAATGCATTGTAAATGTCTAACAAAATTGCACCATAGGGGTTGGGTTGACCTATGTAACTTTACAATGGAATGAGAGTCAGATATCAGTATTTTAATGGAGGCAAAACATAGAAGCTGAACATGGTGGTGCATGCCTGTAATCCCAGAACTTGTGAGGCTGAGACAGGAGGGTCACAATATTTAGGATAGCCTGAGCAACACATCAAGACTCTCAAAATCCTAGCAAAACTGTGTTTAAAAATAAAAATAAAAAGTGTTATAGATGAGCAAATAAGGTGACCTAACTGAGGGGGTAGGAGAGAGGAAGAGAGAAACTTCCTAATGTACAGGATGTACATTAACAAACATCAAAGTCAATCACTAAGCCAAACATGAGAAGGAGGGAGGGAGGAGAGAATAGGGTGGGAATTGGTAAGAGCTAATTGAGTGATGTGTGCATGTATGCCAGGTTTGGAGCCAGTCTCAGCTACTTAATGAAGACCTTTGCTACTTAGTGAGGACCTTTGAAACTTAGTGAGACCCTGTTTTAAAATAAAACCCCAAAATTAATAGGGCTAGGGGTGTAGCTCAAAGGTAGAATGCCCTTGGGTGTCATCCTTGATACTGAAAAAAATAGATGGACAGAAACAGTTATAAGCACATGTGTGTGCATTTGTTAATATATCACTCTAAGGCCGGGCGTGGTAGCGCACGCTTGTAATCTACGCACTTAGGAGGCGGAGACAGGAGGATTGCGCAGGTTCGAAGCCAGCTGTGCTGGCTTAAGAGACCCTGTTTCCAAATAAAAATATAAAATAGGTCTGGGAGTGTAGCCCGGAGGTAGAAGGGCTTCCAGGAACCCCAGTACCACACACAGACATATTTCTAATAATTACCATTTTGATTCAATTCTTCTGTTCATTTGTGATTCTGTTTGGTTAATAATTCTTCAACATCCTAATGAATAGGCTTTCAGCCTTAACAAAAACACCTTGGAATGCCCCTTCAATGTGTCCACTATATGAGGATATAGTGAGAAGACTGACTGTGAAAACAAAATAGACCCTCACCAGACACTAAATCTGCTGGTGTCTGATCTTGGACTTACACAGAATAGTAAGAAAAAAAGTATCTATCCTTTATAACCCCACCAATCTATGGTATTCTGTTATAGAAGACTTAACAGACTGAACATATCCATGTATATATTCTAGCTCATTTTGTTTAAAGAATTGAGAAATAGCGATACTTCAGTAGTAAGTAAAAACTCTTGCAATATCTTGAGACAGAATTACATAGCAACCTGCCCTGAATTCTTAGTGCTGAGAAACTGTAAGATAATAAACATTTGCTCTTTGAAGCTGAAAATTCTGGTAGTAATACATTATGTTGCAATAGACAACTAATAAACATCATAATAATGCCTTATATATCTATATTCTCCCAGAAAAGGATATCATCTAAAATTGAGTATTAGAATTAGTTATCATGTCTTAGTTTTCTAAACTATAGAATGCTTCCTGAACTTGACTTTAACTTCGTATTTATTTATTTATTTATTTATTTATTTATTTATCTACTTTTGGTGGCACTGGGGTTCCTGGAACCCTTCTACCTCTGGAATACATTCCAAGACCTATTTTATATTCTTATTTGGAAACAGAGTCTCTTTCTTAAGCCAGCGAGGCTGGCTTCGAGCCTGTGCGATTCTCCAGTCTCCGCCTCCTAAGTACGGGGATTACAAGCGTGCACTACCACACCAAGCTCTCTACTGATTTTTTAAAAGAATGAAGTTCAATTATTTTATAGACTGTTCTTTAGTTTATATGATATTACTTCATTATTAGACTTATGTTGTGGATGTTGAGCTGGAATACTTATAATTTATACTTATTGCAGAATTTTTAGAGCAGCAAATACTTTTAAGTGAACTTAGCCTAAGTAAATAAAAATCAGACTGGTTAAATAAATTATAGTCACCCTAATCAATAGGTTATATTAAAATCATTAAATATTATGAAAAAATGCATTTTTTTGACCAAGTTAGGATAACATAGTACTTGGAAAAAAGAAAAACAAGTTTTAATTCTGAGCGTATCATTTAATTACATTGATTAGATTCTAGATTATAAATACACTTGGCCCTCAGTATATGTGGAGATTGGTTCCAGGATTCCAATCAGATAACAAACACTGCAAATGCTTAGTATGAATCATTATGCCACCCTATCCCAAATATTCCTAAAATGCAAACATATTACTGAGGCATAATATAATAATACAGAAACAGTAAAGCAAACTTCATATTTATATAAAAATATCAGATCACCTATGTAATTTCATTTAACCTTTCCTAAAATTAAATTATTTACCTATGAAATAAAAATAAAAATGGCTTTTCCAACTATGTTAAATTATTTAGATAAACGAGTTAGTGGCTTTTCCTTGGATTTATAATTTCTAAGAATTTACTTAAAATTGAATAATTTAAGATTATTTTTATTATAGTTTTGTCATTTATCTACTAAAATGGAAACTAACACTTCATGGACTATTACCCACAAGTTAGCTATGTACACTTACACACATAAGCACTCAGGGGGATACAGAATGTGGAAGCATTTAAGGGTATAGTTCAGAGTGAACCTTCATAAGAAAAGCTTCATAAACTTACACATCAATGCTAAGTATGCAATCACAGAAAGACATAGATACTTGTGACTCAAAGAACTCTTGAGAATGTCATCAAATAATGGTATAAAGGTCCAAGAATTATTTCTGATCCTTGGCAGAATGTCAGAGATATGGAATTTCTATTTTCCTGTTAAAAGAACCAATTAGTTGTACTGATAATCACTTGATATTTATCTTGCTTCTATCTAGATGAATCATGAGATACATTATAACTTTCATGAGAGAAGATAAATAAAATCTTAAAGTGAATTTCTATCAAAGTAAGAATCAGTATTTCAAAGATAAGTCTTGAAATTTCTGAATAAACTTGTTCACGATATTTTGCTTTGGAACAATGTTCTCAGCACAATCATTTGTAGCTGGAGTGGTGCATTTATTCTCCCTATTTTAATTTGTGTTGATTTCCTTTTTTTTCTTCTTTTTTATCACTTGCTATTTGTATTGAGTGATTATATATATATATATATATATATATATATACACACACACACATACATATATATACATATGAATACCTTCTTTTAAATTCAATATCTAATTCTTGCTTTATTGTAATTCATTTCTTTTTATCTCTCTTTGACAAGTCATACTTATTGAATTCTATGGAATTTTTCAAAAATTTTTTATATAAGTAGCATAGTGTTTTAGCAGTTAAACTATCTGTTCTGGTTTATTCATTCACAAATAGCTGACAGAAAATATTTAGGGTGCAGAGACATATAAAGTAAAATCATTGGTTTTTAGGAGCACGGCTGCCAGGTGCACTGAGTTCCCTGGGTGGTGCGGCTGGGCTTCCCACCCAGCCCTGCTGGGCTCCCTCCAACATGCCCGGATCATTTTTCTTACAAGGAATCAACTTGAGATGGATCAAAGATATGGAAGTTAGACCAGAAATTGTGAAGCTCTTAGAGGAGTGCATAAGCACTACAACGTACAGGCACAGGTAGTCAAAGAAATTGCTGTCAAAACACTAAGACCACAACTTAAAGAATAAAGATGTCGAGTCCAGAGAAAATGGAGATGGAAAGGCGCAGCATATCTCACTAGCTGAAGCAAATTAAGTTCAACTACTGAGAAGGCAGCGTCTTAATAAAGAAAATTAAATTCAGCTTAAGACCCAAAACAGACTCGGGGACTATGGTGGAAGAAATCCAGTAACTCTGACTTGCAAGATTCACCTTAACACACAAAGAAAGCACAAGTGAGCTGCAGATGCAGGTGGCCGCCAGACCACATGCCCAAAGAGGGTTTTTGGGTGCAGCAGTCTATGGCAGTCTGAGAATTGCCCTAGAGTCTGAAAGTCGCCATAGAGCGCCAACATCTTAAGCTGCGAGCTCACCTGAGCACCTGAGCAGCACTGTGGGCTCACCAGAGGTGGCACCCTCAAAAGCTCAGGGAGACCTTCAGGGACTCAGAAGCGGACCTGCTAACTGTGTAAGCAGAGAATCAGCAGGATATGGAAGAGCTGCCAGCCCTTCAGAGCCCCAGACTGGGCTGCCAGGTAACAGCGTGAGCTCAGACGAGCCACGGGACCCAGCCGGCACACAGTGACTGCCACCAGTGTGGGGTGTGTGTGTGTGTGTGTGTGTGTGTGTGTGTGTGCGCGCGCCATTAGGGATTGAATCCAGGGACATTCTATCTCTGAGCCACATCCTCAGCCTTAGTTTACTGTTTTAATTTTGAAACTGTGGTCCTCATTAAGTTACTGGGGCGACTGTGAACCTTTGATTCTCTTGTCTCAGTCTCCCAAGTACTGGGGTTACAGGTCTGTGCTACCAAACCTGGCTAAGTGTGTTTGTTTTTATTAGCATCTTATTTTATTCAGATGTCAGCTTGGATTTTAAGGCCTTAAAAGAACTAAAACTATTTTGTTTTGAACTTTTATGTTATATGCAGTATCAGTCCAAAAATGTTTTTCTCATAAAATCTTTAGGCTGCTGCTCTTATCACCATGATTATATGTGACTCGAGTACTTTTTCAAGGAATCCTTACCTTCTGATTCTACTTCTGACTATATACAAGAAACTCATAAAATTTGCAAACCAACTCTATTCCTTCATCTTGAGAAGAATAAAAACCACAAAGTCTTTGTGAACATAGTAGATTTTGCAAAAACATGTGGTAAAGAAGTTTACAAATTGCAAATATAAAACAGAAAACATGTTTTTTACTTTCACTCTTTACAGGCTTAGGCTAATACTATTCCAAATCTTTCTACTGTGTTTTCCTTTGCCCCAATCCCCACCAAAAGTGACCAAATGTAGACATGCCCAAGGGTGAATGTTCTGCTTGAGACATCTTTTGCAACACTGCACTCTGAAACTCAGACCTTTCTAAGAGATGGCCACAATGGAGCCAAGTTCTCTTCTACTACAAATCAAGGATAACCTTAATCTTCAATTTCCTTTCAGATATTCTTTCTTTCTTTCTTTTTTTTTGGGGGGGGGTGGTACTGGGGTTCCTGGAAGCCCTTCTACCTCCGGGCTACACTCCCAGACCTATTTTTATATTTTTTATTTGGAAACAGGGTCTCTTAAGCCAGCACGACTGGCTTCGAACCAGTGCGATCCTCCTGTCTCCGCCTCCCAAGCGCAGGGATTACAAGTGTGCGCCACCACGCCCAGCTGATATTCTTTATTTTTATCTCTGTTACCACTTAGCTGAGCTCTAAGAATGTTCCAACTATCCCTATATTAGCTCTAGTCTTCTGAGCTTTAAATAGAGTCAATTTTAATCCTTAACTGACTTCAAAATTGTTCAACTCTTTAACCATTATCTAGCTTCAAAGTCACGTCCATATTTTCAAATATTTGTTATTAGTAGCAGTTTCACTAATGTTAGTCCATTTTCTGCTGCTAATATAATACCAAAATCTTGGTAATTTATAAAGAAAAGAAGTTAAGCCAGGCGTGGTGGTACACACTTGTAATCCAGTACTTGGGAGGCTGAGATAGGAGGAACACAGGTTCAAATCCAGCTTCGACAATTTAGAGAGGCCCTCTACAACTTAGTGAAAACCTGCTTCCAAATAAGAAAAAAATTGGGCTGAGGGTTTAGCTCAGAGTTAGAATGCCTCTGGGTTCAATCCTTAGAGACACACACACACACACGCACACGCACACACACACGCACACGCACACGCACACATACACACACACACATGCACACGCACACATACACACACACGTTTATCTGAGCTCACAGATTGAGTCAAAGGTCAAGTGACTCCATCTAGACTTTTTCCTGGTATATTCCCAAAGTGTTTTAGGTCATAAAATGAGAAGAGACAGAAAATGCTTGATGGACTTGCTAGTCTGCCTTTTATAGCAAAGTCACTCTTGAAATAACCCATTAATTCATTAATCTTATGAATGGGCTGAATGAGTTAATCTACTCATAAAGATAGTGCCATAATCACCTCTTAAGATTTCTACCTCCTCCCACCTCTCAATATCTCATAAAAGTGCTGAAATTTCAACATTAGTTCCAGAGGGGACTATTTTCAAATTATGGCAATATATAGCTTTTATATTAGTGATATTTCTAATGCACTTTCATACATTTAAAATGTTCTATCTCAGTCTGCTTTACTTCTTCTATAGTTTATTATTCATGTCAAAAACAAATAAGACTTTTAAATACAATTTTAAGTAAACCGGTCACAGAAAGTGAGGGGTCAGATGTTTTCTTTCATATGCAGAAGCTAGGGAGTCACTGAGATATAAAAGATACTTTAAAAAATGGAAAGAAACTCCAGTGGAATAAGGGAGGTAGTCTTGGGAGGGTAGAGGGATGGGGGAAAATTAATAAAGGAAATATTTTCATAGACATTATGTAGTTATGTAAGAATATCAATGCCAACCTCAACATCTTGGATGGGGAAAAGGGGAGTGAGGAGGAAGCCAAGGGGAAGCTCACCAAGTGCTGTGTGCATGTATGTCACTATCACTAGGAAATTGGATTATTATGTAAGACTATAATGCACCAATTAAAGTAATAAAATAAAACATATTGAATTAAAAAATAAAATAAACCCTAAATATAGCCATCCACATACACATGTTAAAATATAAAACATTGGAAAAGAGGTCTCTTTCTGCTTTTTAATTATACTTCAACCAGCCATTACAGAAAAGTGATTACTTAGGCTAAAACATCCCACAACAAAACCAATGGTTCTCAATTTTTCTACCATTATTTCTCCAACTCACTGCATAATTTACTATAATCTATAACCACTAAATTTCTAATAAACCCTCAAAACCTCAGGAAAACCTTTCTTTCCACCCTTGAATAGGTCAAATCACCTCCTCAACTAATGATGTACAAAGAAGATTTTCTGATTTTTTCAGCTGTAATTTTATACCTACACATATGATATTAGATTAAATAGAGTAGAAATTAAATTCTTTTTTGCTCAGTTATGATGACTTGATCAGAGATTCTGCTTCTGTATTCTGGTTTTGGTTGAATGACTTAAATTCTCCTTTCATCTTTCCTCTAACAGCCATGATACAGTGATTGCAGTTTGACTATTATTAAAGGTTTGTGTCAAAAATAAAGTCAGGTCAAGTTAGAAATGGTTTAAAATGTATGGTGCATACAAAAGAATAGCTCATGAGCTTAGAGACTTTGAACCAAAAGTATAAAGATGCCCTGCCTACAGCAAATATGGTACAGTTTATAAAGCATAAGTGGAGAAATATGTTGACCTTCATATGACTGGTTATTAATTTTCCTTCCTTTCGGGAAAGTAGAGTTGTTTAAGCTGACTTGTCTTTAGCTAATTGGCTTAATTTTATTGAATCGTGCTGACAAAGGCAAAGATTTTGAATTTCAAATTTGTTTGTAATTAGAACTAGAATTTCTGGTACATCCAAATAATTTAAGTTTGGGCTACATGGCTACCTGAGTGGTTGGCCTCAGAGTATCTAAACTGCAGATTTATTAATATTAATTAATTATTAATATTTGAAAACAAACTAAATCTGAAAGACCAAGAAAGAGAATTATAAATAGTAAATAAAACAGCCAATATCTTATCTTAGAAATGAAATGATACTGCTGGCCCTGTTAACACTACTGGTGCATCTGCAAGCACCATAGGACTCTTAACTCTACTGACCACTAAGTGAAAAATCTATCATATTTTCTGTTTTCCCAAACTATCCAAATACCCAATGTATGACTATTTTTTACAATATCTAAAAACATTTTTTTTTGGTGGTACTGGGGTTCCTGTGGGCTACACTTTCAGTCCTATCTTTATACTTTTTTTATTTGGAAACAGGGTCCCTTAAGCCAGCGTGGCTGGCTTCAAACTGTGTAATCCTCCTGTCTCCGCCTTCCAAGCACGGGGATTACAAGTTTGCATCAGCATGCCCGGCATCTAAAAACAATTTTCTCTATTATATTTTAATTTTTTTCCACTGGCATATTGCTAATACGTAATGCAATACCTGAAAACATTTGTAATAAATGTTTAAATAAATATTTCTTAAATTAATAAATATTTCTTAAATGAATACTACTCAGTAATTTTTTGTGGTGTGGGAAATTGAACCCAGGGGCTTTATACTCCTGAGCTACACCCCCAGCACTATTTTGTTTTTATTTTTTTATTTGGAAAGTTTCATTAAATTGCTGAGAGCTTTGCTAAGTTACGGAGGCTGCCTTTGAACCTGTGATCTTCCTATCTCAGGCTCTCAGGTACTGGTATTACTATGCCCAACTCAATATTTTTTAATTATAAGCTTTATAATAATGCTTACTATATATGTAAAACATAATTGTAAAGGCTTTAAATATATTGCTTCTCATCACAGTACTATGAAGTGGGTCTAATCAGTATCTCAATCTTAAAGCTTATATAAGTAGATCTTAAAGTTTATATGAGTAGAGGGGAGAAAATAAAGTAACTCTCCCAATATCACATGATAGTGCATAATTGAGCCTGAATTTGAATTCAGATACATGACTGAAATGTATATATACTTTTTACAGCAAATGTCATAAAATAGTGACATTGAAATTTGATGACCTATTATGAAAACATCTAATCAAAATGGATTGATTGATTAATTAGAAAACCTAGCTAGTATTGTGAGGCAAGTACATCAATGTTTCTAAAACTTAGCCCTATTCAGAAGATGTCAACAGCTCAACATTTACTAGTAATAGATTCAGCTTTCAGTCTGGTCTTGCATGATGACATGATCTCATACTAGTTTTCTGGTGCCCGGCACACTGTTTCCCATAGACAGTAAATTCTACTGTCACAACTTGTTACTCTTACTTTCATTGTCCACTCTACTTTCATATATGCCCCTTTTGCAAAATTAGGCTTTAAATATAAGTATTTATGAAAAATCCTGGAAAATTTAATTGTCATATATTGTGTTTTGACAATAGAGCAGCAGGAAAGATATTCTGTAGGGTCTTAGCAGGCCATTTGTTTTAGCAGTGTGGGTCCACCCCGCATGATGACCACTCTTTACATTCACAGATGACTATCTGTTGGGTCCATATATTGCATGCATGTCATTTTTGTTCTCCAAAGTGCTTTATGGAATGACCAAACCCCACTGATGGCTGAAATACACAACCAGTGCTCACAGAAGAGTAATTCTCCTAAGCCTAGTGTCAGGTATTTCTTATGTGCAAATAAAACCACATAGTTTAATCTGAGATACACAGACAGGTAGACACACCAACCTAGTGCCACTTTAAGGTGGGTCTTCATCACATATTTCTCTCCCTAATCATTAGTTGCCAAAAGTTTTTGCTCCTACTTCCATTTCTCCATCTTATCTGCCTATCAAAGTGCAGGTTTCAATCAGCATTTTATAAAACTTTTGCTGAATATAATTGCTAATTTCCATTCTGCTGAAGCAGCACAACATTTTATAGCATTCATTCAGCAGCAATGATGTGTTGTATCAATGTAGTTATATGTCCTGACTCTGCTAGAAGTTCTTAAATAAAAAGATATTTTATAAATGTCATTGTCACTTTTAATGTATATTCTGCTCCTAAGTGCATTCCAATAACATTTGTTATATTAGACTAATGGCCATTTTATAGACTAGATTAGAAAATGTTTTCGTTAACAATGAAGGGTAACACCATGTAAAATCTACTTAAAATATTGATGTTTCTATTTTAAAAATAAAGAGAAGAACAATGTTCTAGAATTTCTCAAAATGTTTGTTATAGTTTCTGAATTCCCTGAAAGCACAGAGAGAGAAATAATATTTTTTAAAAGCCTATTTGTGAACCATGGGAAAGTCAACCTTTGTAAAGGTGCCATGATTTTGACATAGGTAATTTTTTATTTTTACCTTTCTGCCTCTGGTAATGACAAAAAGCACTCTCTTTTTCAGATAAGCAAGGTTCTGAAACTTGCTTCTTAGAAAAACTTAGTAGATTCTATTCTCAGCTCTACTTCTCTAAGGGAAAGTAACCTGGGGCGATGAACTGATCTGGTTGAGACTCCTCTCAGCCTCTGGAGAAAATACGAGTGGTTGTAGACTCTTAAACTTGCATTAAATGTGTATGAATTAATGAAAAGGTCTAAGAAATTGAAATTGAATTGCTAGGAAAATTACTAATTGTACATATTAGCCTCTGTTATTATGTCTGAGACTGACTTCAAAGTGGTGATTCTCAACTTTACAATTTCATATCGGATAAGAATAATGAATTGGGATGGCACCTTGGAAATGATCTACTATGCATGAGCACTGTAAGATCTCACTTTAATGATAACAAAAAGGATTTAATATATACTCATCACACATAGTTATCATTACTTGACTATTTGTTGTTGAATTTCTATGAACAAATAAGGAATTAAATATGCTAAATACCAATCCTGCAGCTTTGCCTAGTACCTTCTCTAAGAGATCCAAGTGCTTTAGATAAAAATATTTGTGTTGTTTCTTTGAAAAACAAGTGAATATTTCTGAGACCTGTGTATTTGATCACTTAATCATGTAGATGAAAGTACACTGAGGATAACTCTGAAAGCTTCAAGGCTATGATTATAATAATCATAGTAACTGATAGCCTAGTAGTTAGCAATGCTCAACAACAAAGAAATAAAGCAACTTCTGTAAAAATCAGGCTACAGCTCAATTCAGCACTTTCATATTTCCACTCAAATTCACTTTTATAGAGAATCTGCATTTAACTAACCTATTAAAATAGCAACAGCACAATCATCTGTCTTGTCATATCTGATTTATCTCAATTTTTCTTCCTAGTTATGACTACAAATGTAATTGTGTGTGTTTATGTGTATGTGTATATGTGTATGTACATGTTGTATCTGTTTTCTGCTCCAAACTGTAGAATTACTGAAAGATTGCAACTTTTATTCTCTTTATTGCTTTATCCCCAGTGTCCATAAACCACACAGGAGATGCTTAATATATATTTATAGAATGGATAACTAGCCTGTTTCTGATCCATCAAACTACCCAAATCATACTTTTAAATATATGTGAAATACAGGGCATGTGTATTATCAGTGGCCAGTTGTTTTCAATATGAATCATAGAAGTATTTTATGGCCTTTCATTTTATATTCTAAAATAATTGGTCAGTATAATAAATTTGTAAGAATGAATATTATAGAAAATATATCTTAAGCTGGACATGTTGGTGTATGCTGGTAATCACAGGACTTGGCATTTAAGATGGAAAAATTTAAGGTTTTAGGTTTGAGGACAGCCACAGCAAGTAGGGAGATTCTCAGTAACATAGCAAGAACTTGTTTCAAAATAAAAATAAAATAGGGCAGGAAGTCTATCTTGGCAGCAGAATAGCCCTGAATTCAATATCCAGTAACCACATACATAATATTTTAAAATTCACATACAAATCATAGGCCAGCTGATTTGACATGTATGTGGCTTTCCTGCCTTTAACCCTTTCAGCTAAGGTTTATGGACATAATTATCTTGTTTGAAGGTGTCTTTCTTTCAAAGGGTTTTGTGACTTTAGAAAAATTGAAATCACTCAGACAAAGCTGGAATATCTATTTTCAAATTATAATAATTGAACTTAAATATAAATACATTTATTTGTTCTGGAGGTATTTTTTGGTCAATATTTTTCTGTGATTTAAAATTAACAATAGCCAAACTATGGAATAAGCCTAGGTGTCCATCAATAGATGGATTAAAAAATTATGGGTTATCCACAAAAAGAAATTCTACTCAGCAATAAGGAACAAAATTAAGTCATTTACAAGAAAATGGAAAAGCCAGTAAAACATTAGGTTAAGTAAGATTAATCAGTCACAGAAAATGAAGGGTCATATGTTTTCTTTAATATGTGGAAGTCGGGGAGTAATCTGAATACCAGCAGAACTTTAGATAATGAAAGAGAAACCTCAGTGAAGCCAGGGAGGAGGTCTAGGGGAAGTGGTGGGAGAAGAGCTAGGATCAATGAAGAGATTACTACCATAGGCTTTGTGTGAAATTACTAATGTCAATCTCAGTACCCTACATAAGGAAGGTGGGGGTGGGGAGGGTTGTGTGGGGTCAACCTCGTGCTGCATGCATGTATATGTCACTGTCAACATGATTTACACTA
Organism: Muscardinus avellanarius; assembly: GCF_963383645.1. NCBI lineage: Eukaryota > Metazoa > Chordata > Mammalia > Rodentia > Gliridae > Muscardinus > Muscardinus avellanarius. Next base: position 92,071,695 of record NC_137788.1, read on the forward strand.
TGATGTGATACTATAATGTACTAATAAAATTACATAACAACAAAATTAATTAAAAACAAAACATTCTTTAAAGTATAAATGGTGATTATCTTTGCCTTTAAGTAACTTATGATGCTTGTATATTGGAGAATCAAAATGAATGTGTATATATATATGTATATACACATTACTATAAGTAATAAAAGCCCCATTAAGATAAATTAAAAAATTAATGAGATGCCTATGCTGTACGATTTTCAGACTGATGAATAGTAAGAAAGGTAGACAGAAATATGAAGAAGAAAAATTACACATCATTTTAGTTGATCATTTGTGGTCTTAAATGGTAATGAGAATAAGGATGTGAGAAAAAGAAATGCTTCAAAGGAAAACAAACTGAAAATTTGAAATTAAGCTTGACATGGTTTAAATATTAATAAATGTATACTGATTCTTGAAATAACATTTAAAATGGCCTTATGAAGAATATTTTGCCCTTAAGATGAATAAATTGCATCATCTGAAAATATATTTAAAACATCATTTTCTCATGATATTTAGTAAGTACAAACTCTACTTTATTGGATCTGTTATACTATAAAAATTGGGATCTTAGTTATGCATTAAAGTCACAGCTATTTTTCTAGTGTAACTTATAAACTAAAATTGGTATATATTTATCCTTTGAAAATGATCAGCAGTTATTTCTCTATTAAGCATGTTTTGAAAAACATTCTTGATCTAAGTGCAAAACAGGTATTAGAAATATGACTCTATGATTCTGTGAAACTGAATCTCTGTGGCCATGTGATTGTGTCCTCAGAGAGGACTGAGGTTATAGATGACTTGTACTGTATAACTACAGGCATGTTGACCACTATACACTTATTACTTAAGTTCTGTGCTTTTTAGTTTCTTGGTCTTTTTGCTGTTTGCCATCTCTTTTTCCTTGCCGGTATACTCACTTCTAACAAGACCTACCTTCAACTTGTTTCTAATTTATCCTCAGTTGTTCGGTAAGAAAGCTAGAAAATATGTGAGCTCATTAAAACTGTAACATGTGAGTGCTTATATTACGTAATATAATAATAAAATATATAATTTGATATAATTATTATAGTAAAATATTAGCTTTATTTTCATGTCATAATACTAGTTTTGGCTACTGAAAAGTCTTTTTGTTTCATTCCACATTTTTGTTGTATTTTTTTCACATTAGGCAATGGTGCTTCCTAGGTATGTTACTTTAGAAAGAATAAGGCATTTAGAAAATAAAAAGAAGTATAGATAAAACATCAAGTTACTTGAAAATAGAATTTTTAAGTTGGAAGGGGGAAGGGAAGTGTGGGGGGAGAGGGCACCAAGCACAGTCTGAATGTATGCTGATTTCAATATGGTCCACATAAAAATAAAAAAATAAAAAATAAAAAATAAAATTTTAATATAGTGAAACAATAACTATACAACTTAATCATCTTTATTACAAACCCTTTTACTAAATAACCCATTTAATTAACGTAGACTAATATCTGTACTTTAAATGAGCCTCAATATAATGAACATATACCCAAAACATAATAAAGCAATGTTAATGATTGTGTGTATATATATATATATATATATATATATATGATTTTAAATTGGACATTTTTACTATCCCCACCACAAATATATGCTAATAGTCCTTGAAATTAATTACTAAGTGAACAGCAAATTGATGGCTGACTCCATACCTAAATAAATATAAATATAGCACACTGCAAATTTTTTTAATGTCTACAACTCTTAATTTCCTATTCCTGAATTACAAGTTTATGTATTGGATAAATTTCTAAAAATCATATGAGATCTATCTCAATTTTTTTCTCTTTCATTTTCATAATTTTGGCCTTAAACCCATGGGTTAAAGAAGTATCATGTGTGTGTCAGTGTGTGTCTATGCAAATGCTCACATATATGTGCAAATACATTTAATTAAGAAATGAATTTTCAGATGAATATTAATCTCAATAAACTAGAAAAAGAAATTTCTGGATTTTGTTCTCTATGTTTAACTGATGGTTTTACAAAATTCTATAATATTAGGTCATTTTCTTGTCTGTAAGAAAAAAATTTAAGAATAGGGTTATGTACAAGAAGTGTCCTTGATAATATAACACCAGGAGGAAGGAATGAGGGAGATGGATCAGAGGAGATGGAGCAGATGTGGAGATGATAGACGGATACATTACTGAGTCTGCCACATCTACTCAATTGCTTCATTCTCCAGGGGTGTCTGAGAACAGTTAAATGAATAGATAACTCACTGTAAAAAGAAAGAAGGAAGCATCTAGCCTTTGGTTTCCATAGTTATTTTTCAAGAGTTGTCAGACAAGGGTTAACTCCGCTGCAGTGGTTCTCATGGCCACCCACAGCTAATCCCCAGTGTAGGAAGCCAGGTCTACTTGAAGCAATATGTTATAAACCACTATAGGTAGCACCAGTAAGTCACAGGTGATAACAAGACACATTCTTTGCAAAGATATAAAAGAAGATGCAAACAAGCTATTTTCCCTGCTAAAGTCACTGAAAGGTTTTAAGGAATTAAAAGATATTCATCATCTTCTTTGTCTCTCACTAACTCTAGACTTTGTTTTATTAGCAGTTTGTTTAGTGGAGGATGATTTCTTTGTGCAGTGAACCACATTTTTCTTTCTAAATAGTCTGAGCCTCTGGTTAACTTGATGTTGTTGTAAGATGACTATTCTAACTGCCCCTTTGTTGTTATTTTCAAACAGTGAAGTACTTCAGAAAATTGTCCGAGTCAGTTCTAGACATACTAAACCCCATTTTGTAGGCACAACAATAACGTTCCATGCTAAGGAGAAACAGTATTTTTGTCTTGTTTATTTTTTGATCAAGATAGTTGGTCAAGTAGAGCATATAGTTTTAAAGCAAAATTTTTGCAAATAGGTAAAAAAGAATGATGGAGAGAAGGTTTAAGCATGCTTTCCCCTTTTGACTTTCTCCAGTATATTATAAGAACTGGTAATATGTCATTGTATACTAGCCACTGATTCAGCACATATACCTCTGTCCTGAAGGTCAGCATTGTAGCCCATAGGCTGTGAAGTCTTAATTGAACAATATTAAATAATAGCACCATTTTTATGAATACCTACTCTGGATTCTTCTAGATTTTATCATCAGACATTTATTGTTGAATCTCCCTTGCCAAAATAATGAGGTTTTCATTTTTCCTAAAGAAATATAATATGGTATATCATAACACTATGTGAGGCATGTTCAGGCCCTTGAGTAGCAGTGGCGGCAAAGGTACTGAGGCAACAGCAGGCAAAATCACACTGGTGCTAACTTCCAGTTAAGGAAGAATCACTAGAAGGAGTCTGATACAATTTGCTTCTTTTAAAATATCAAGGTTGTCATTCTCAGTTATTGAACTTCCTCAGTATCAATCTCTGCTGCTGATTGATTGGACACTAAGTGGGAACAGGTTGACAATCTCTTGGAACCACTGGTCTCCTGTGAAGCTTCCTTCACTGCAAAGCCTCCAACACCATCTTGGCCACATCTTTCATAGGACCATTGCACCATATCACCCTTAGTGTAACCAAGAAAAGAGGACACATTATCCTTTCCACCTGGCTACTGAGTTCCTTCTCTGTACTGGAATGCAGTTTGAAGGATACAAATCCTGTAACACATAGAGCTCACTCTAGAATCTTCTTTCCTATATTTTATTGCCTCCATTTTTTCTTATCTTTTTTCAGGGCCTGAAAATACAGATAAGTTACTCAACATTAGTCATAACTTTAGATCCTGTCTAAATCTATGTAAATTTAGCAGATGAATATTTTATATAACTGCTGAAAGAATTCCTTTCACAGTCTTTCTTGTGTGTTTGTTTGGGGGCTACTTTTTTTTTTTTTTGGTGGTGGTACTGAGGTTCCTGGAAGCCCTTCTACCTCCGGGCTACACTCCCAGATCTATGTTATACTTTTATTTGGAAACAGGCTCTCTTAAGCCAGTGAGGCTGGCTCCGAAGCAGCACGATCCTCCTGTTTGGAATGTCCTGTGGGGATTACAACTGTGCGCCACTATGCCCGACATGAATATTCTTACTGAGAGAAAAACAATATACAACCACTGAATTTTTTACCACCTTCCCCCAGGCCATTTAACCCTAAACACTTCAAGCAACAGTGGGTTGTTTGAAGTGTATTTGAGCATACAAAGGCATCTAAAGTTTCCACCAATTTCTGTTCACCAAATCCAACTAAAAAATTATCTTTACTATATTGTACCAGTGTGCTGAAGATCCATGAGAGAGCAGATGATAGCCCCAGGACAGGAAAGTGATTGTATACTTTTGTTCTTTTTATGTAAAAGTAAATATTTTGATCCTTTTTAATACTTAAATAAAGTTAAAATACTTAAATAAGCTGATTTTTGATAGTGCATATACACTATGCAATCTCTCTCCTTGAAGAATATGTTGACTATTTTAAGATCTTGTCCATAATATGGAAATATTAAAATCAACTTGAAAAGTTTCTCAAAAAAATTATCTTGGGTTTTTCTTGGAAATGCTTTCATCCAACATTATATTTGAAGGGAATTAATCGTTGCAATAATTTAAGCTTTACATTAATGACTATTTAGATATTTATAAATATGTTTCTAACTTTTTATAATTATATAAACAAACCTGTCAAAATGTTATGTTTAGGCCTGTAAACATTAATTTTTATTTATTATTAATGGTTTTAAGACATTTAAAGTCCTAACTACATGTGCTGGTATGTATAAGTTGTTGAACATACAATATTAACTTTAATGCTGTATTCTCTGTGAATCAGAGTTTGCTTCTTTCCAATATGTATGCATTTTGTTTCTTAAAATGTCTTGGTCTTAATCTCCTGAGTAGTACTTACTGTACAGTATTGAATAGAAACAGTGATATTGTGTACTGCTGATTCATTCTGATTACGTAGGATCACGCATTGTGTTAGTGATCCTATCATAGTGACAAAATGCCCGAGATTATTTAGCTTGAAATTAGGAAAGGATTGTTTTGGTTCACTGTCTCAGCCCATGGTCACTGGCCCTGTTTTGGTACCTATGAAAGACAGTACGTTATGGCAGGGATACTTGGCAGAGGAAACTGCTCATCTTATGGTCGTCAAGAAGCAAAGAGAGACAGAGAGTCAAAATCACCTTGAAGAGAATATCCCACTGACCTGATATTCTCTAGTGAAGACCCACTTCCTGAAGGTTCCACCACCTTCTAAGCATGTCACCAACTGTGGTCAGAGACTTTACTGCATAGGCTTTGAGGGCATTTCAGTTCCAACCCGTAGTACATGTGTTTTCTTATTTCTCATATTAATATTAATTTTAAACTATGAAAACAGTTTGAAGTTTGTTTTTCACTATGAAGTATTACATTGATGTATTTACATTGCACCAGTAAAAGTATATAAAAAGAATTGGTACCTTCAATTCATATAGCAAAGGAGAGCTATAAAAATTATATGCAAGGAATTATTTAAGGTATTTTACACATATTTTCACTAATCTTTATTAAAAATACAAGATAAAAACTTTTATTAGTTCAGCTTCATAGAAGAAAAGGGTAAAGAAAATATTATCCAAAACATATAGCTAGTAAGTGGTTGAGCAAATTAATAATTGGGTAGTTTGTCTTCTGAATACAATGCCTTAGCTTTATGTCATGGTATATAAGAAGGTAACTGGGAATTTATTTCTTCCTTATCTACAAATATTCAAATAATAAATATTTTTTCTGACTTTATTTTTGCACATCTAAACATGACCTTTATTCCTTGTCCTTCTTTTTTTCTTTTTTCTAACATAAAATAGTACTTTTTATTTAAAAATTAGCATCTATCTGAATACACCAATTCCACTGACATAAATTTCATATATATCAAGACAATTATTTAATTAATATTTTTAAAACCCACATGTTAGAAGACCTGAAATTATAATTTTTACTCTAGAGTTATTATTTAATATATTTGGTCTCTAATGTATCTACATGTTAGTTTTGAAAAAAAATCAATCTACTAGCACTAAATTTTTCAAACTTCAATCTGATAATCACAAATTCAATCACTGAATGTCCTCTGGGAGTTCTAACCCCAAAGTCACAGTCATACGTGGCTGCACACTGTGACAGAGAAGGCGTTCTTGACTAGAGTTGGTCCCCACCAGTATTTAATCATTCTTTTACATGCTCTGGATGGAATAAAATTAAAATAAACAAATTCTAAAATGTTTAAAACTCAAATATGTAATATAAACTGACAAATATTAAAAAATTGATTAGTGACAATTATTCAAAGACTTAGCTTCAAGTAGAAATTGATGTTAACTACTAAATAGTGGAAGAAATATATAATATATTATCTTTACCTGTATACTGCATCAACATTATCTTAAAGGACAAATATAATAAGAGTAAAGAAATGTAGAATTTTAAAATTTTTTTTATAAAATATTTTATGTGCTATAATTGCACAATGTAAAGAAGGGAAGGAATGATAAAATACAAATTTTTTCTTTCTTTTTTTTTTTTGGTGGTATTGGGGTTCCTGGAAGCCCTTCTACCTCCGGACTACACTCCCAGACCTATTTTTATATTTTTTTAATTTGGAAACAGGGTCTCTTAAGCCAGCAAGGCTGGCTCGAACCAGCGCGATACTCCTGTCTCCGCCCCCCAAGCGCGGGGATTACAAGCGTGCGACACCATCCCCGGCCAAATGTTACTCTTGAGATTTACATCAGTTAACTTTTCCCTTGGACAAGTTCAGAGAGTAGTGACAGACAAAAATTAATGATAGAGTATTTTGAAAGAAATAATAAGACCTGAGCCATTGTCAGCTGGAGACTAAAGAATAAAATCAGACCCACAAATATTGAGTTCACATATCAGCAACTCACCTATTTAACTGTATGAATTTTATTATGGCCTTAGAAATAATTTTATTGGTGCATAGTAATTATACAACCTAGTGAGGTTCAAAGTGATTTATGCACATGTCATTGGTGTATTTCCCTCCAGGTCTCATCATGTTCCTCTTCCTTCTACTCCCTGTCTATATATGGTAGTTAGATTGGTAATGATACCTTCATATATGAACATAATATTTTTTATCTGTTTCCTCTTTAAACCTTCTTTTCCTCTACCTCTTCCCCCTTCCCATTCCCTCCCACTCTTCTACTAGCCTCTCAGCTCTTTTATCTAGTCTTTTTTCTTTCCTATTTTTCTGTCTAGCTTTCACATATGAGAGAAAACATCTACACTTGACTTTTTCGACTGGCTGATTTCAGCATAGTGTTCTCATTTTCCATCCATTGTTCTACAAATGATATAATTTTGTTATTTTTATATCTAATAAAACATTCTGTGTATCTACTACATTTTATTTATGCATCTATCTAAGGACAAATTAAGTTCTATAATTTGGCTGTTTTGAGTTGTGCTTCTATAAACTCTCATGGTGGTTCTACTTTTAGTCTTTTGAGAAACCTCCGTACTGATCTCTATAGTGGTTGTATTAACTTACAATCCCACAAACACTATAGAGGAGTTCTTAATTTTCCAGGTTCTCACTAGCCAATTTATTATTGTTTGTGTTCTTGATGATTGCCATTCTAATTGGTGTTAAGTGGACTCTCAATATAGTATAAATTTTCATTACTCTGAATGATAATCTCAGCAACTGTACAAGATCTTCAACAACTTAGTGAGGCCGTCTTTCAAAACAAAACAAACAATAGATAGATGATAGATAGATAGATAAGTATCTCAGAGACAGAATGCTCCTGGGTTCAATTATTAGTACCAAAAAAAAAAAAACTTTATGATTTTCAAGTGTTTCCTAAGCACTCTGATATTTAGGCTTTCAGGCATCTTTTCTGGATATATGACTATCAGAGGTAGGTTTTTGCAGATACCAGCAAAAGCCACGCCCTCTCGGCATCTGCATGTAAATTCTTATTCATGCAGCCCATAGGCAATATCTCAATGTGAGAAATAAGCCCCGAGAGAAGGTGTGGTCGCTGGCCAAAAGCATTCTCCACTTTTAGATATTCTTTCATAACTATTATTCTTTTAGTATTCTTTTAACTCTCCACATGAATTGCTCCGGTGGTGTAAGATCAGGACTGTGAGAGAAACTGAGTCCGTGGAAAATAAAATTTCTAGTAATTTGTCCAAACCTCTAAATGCCCTTGGCTTTGTTCAGATGGTAAAAGAACTTAGAGATTAGATGCAGTGGTAGCGGTTCCAGTCAGTAATTACAAACGCAGATTTCCTCTCCATCTCTGACCTTCAACCTAATTACTAACTAACCTAGAGGGGGAGGTGACCCGATGCCTCCATTTACCTCTCTTTGTGATCCTGCCCAGATAAGGGAAGACAGATGTTGGGTGTAACATCAAAGCAACCCAGTTTATGAGCAACTGATACTGCCCAATACAATGGAGCTGAAGGCTAGGAAGATTCTTGACCTTTACACCCAGTATGAGCCCTGCCCGAGATGGGACGGGCGCCACGTGGCCCAGGAAAGGATATTGCAAAGGGTCTGGGACAGGAATATGGATTATTTATAAGATGAATAGGTTTCTAATAAGCCTATCATTTGGGGAAAAGTGTTTCACAGCTAAGGAAGTATATCTGACAACTAAATCTAAAAACTACATGGTGAAAGGTTTGAGCCTGCCCCTGCCCTGCAGGGGGCAGGGCCAGAAGCTAGGAGGCAGAGCCCAGTGATTCCCGGAGGGGACCATGCCTCCCGATCAGGGGAGAAGCGAGTTCAGAGTTCAAGAGGAGCCCGAGAGAGACAGAGAAAGACAGGCTCTCCCCCACCATCCCCCGCGAGCACGCGGGGTCTGGCGGCCGACTTCCCACGAATAAAGACATCCATATCATTTATTATGGATTTCCGTGTGTATCTGTGCACCAGTGGGACCCACAATATCTTTCAATTGGTACCGAAACCCATACCGGACTTATGGGACCTGGCTTGGATCTATGCTTATTGTATCCCCATCTGCTCTGCCTGTGGCTCACACTCCATGCTCGGACTTTACACAAAGGCACGGGCCACTCCGGCTCCATCCCTTCTTTGCATGCCCGCCTGCCCCGCCGGCTTCTGCAAAAGCTAAAAGAAGATTGCGGCGCCACCAGGACGGGCCCATGCTGCCCGCCCACGCCGCTGGGATGGGACCGCGCCACCCGCTGACCGCGCCATGCCGCGCGCCTATGTCTTCTCCGCGCCTGGCGTTGCTTAGACCCACCTGCCGGGGCCGCCTGCCTCCTCCATCTAGGCAGCCGCCACTCTGCTAAACAGCCCTCAGCCCGCCAAGTCCAGCCCGCGCTCCAGCTGGTTCCTCCACTCGGACTCGCGCCCTGGCGCCCTTCACCCTGTGCCCGCCCACCCCCGCTGCCTGGGCCTGGCCATTCTGGTAAGCAGCCACATGGAATTACTAGGCGGGGGGGGGGGGTGGTCACCAGCTTTGGCCCGCCATCTTGGACACGTGGAATCACTGGGGGGCCGCCTCTTGGCCCCACCATCTTTAACCTCTCCCACCTCATGGCCTCACTGGAGGCCTCGCCATCCTTAACCCCTCCCACCTCATGGCCTCACTGGACGCCTCGCCATCCTTAACCCCTCCCACCTCATGGCCTCACTGGAGGCCTAGCCATCTTTAATCCCTCTCACTTTCCACTCCTAACCAATCATAGGAGTTGGCGTCCACCTTTCCGGCCTGAGCCAGGCGGCTCGGCACTTGCTCTGCCTGCCAACCGCCTGCGCGGGCCAGGACCTCTGCCTGCCACTTGGACCTCCTAAAGCCAACATTCCAGCTTGGTGCTCCTGTCACCACTGGGACCTCTGGCTGGTTTGCCCCGCCCACCCCGAGCCAGGCTCACTGGCGGTGCTCCTCGGGGCCCAGCCTCAGCATCTGGCGCGTGCCTGGAAGCCATTTTGTCTCCACGCCGCGGGCCCGGCAAGCCATGCCGCCTGCGCACCCCCACTGATCCCGCCTGTGCCAGCCGCCAGTGCTGTCCACACCAGCCACCGGCATCCACGTGCCCCGGATCCACCGCGCCCCCAGCGGCTTCTCAGCGCTTCTGTCACAGCCAGGGCTGGCCGACAACGCTATACTCCGGCAAACTGCCTCCTTCCCTTGGTTAGCAGGTTCTGGACTTGGGTCTTCCGGTCCACTAGGACCCCAAGATCCAAGCGCTTGGTGATCCATTGTCCCCTGGTCCACTGGGACCACCCTGCGGATGACCAGGTCATCCTCCGGTTTTGAGAAGGAATGAAGACGTTCTTCCCTATCTCTTAACCTCCGTTTCCAAACGATTGAGCGGGGAAATCGGGGACGCCCATTTCCTGTTCTTTGTTTCTGCCCGCGAACCAATTATGGGGAGTCGAACCTTTAAACTAGTAGATGCCCTGAGAGACTGTCTGCCTTGATACGAGTTGGGAAATGGGCTGTGGTGGCCCAGGAATAGTTAGGAACTTTTCTAAGCGGTCTGGTATCCCTCCAAATGCTCTCCCCCATCAGCTGCCATTTATTTTCCCGCCAGCCGCCATTTTGTGATGGTGTGCAGTCACTGCCTGGTGACGTCACAGTCGCCATCTTGGCCCCAACCAGACTGCAATTTTGTTGGGCAGCTGCCTGGCCGCTCCGCATGGTCCTAAATGCGCTTGGCTTCTGGCTCCCTTTCCAGCCTGCTTGGGCACGCCTTAGGTGCTGCAGGAAACACTGGGGCCAGTCTAGGGTTGGGGCAACACCCTCTGTCTGCCCTTGGGGAGTCCGCATTGCCATTCTTGCCAGACACCCACCCCGGGATGCGCTCTTTGTGTGTGAGTGTAGGTCCGTCGCAGCTGACAGAACCTTAACATGGCATCTAAAGTTTTAATTCTAGAGAGAAACAGGCGGAGATGGAGCGTACACTCCGACTTTGCCAAAAGGCAGATCCCTGGTAGCTGTCCTTTGGCTGGCGGTGGCGGCTCAGCCCTCTGCAGCGCCACCTAGGTGTGGAGGACTGCAACGACAACTACCTCCAGGAGCCTGCCTGAAGTGGGGCGAAGCCACGCCCACCAATCAGACAGTGGCCAGCGTGTGGCCAGGAGGGCCACTGAAACAGTGCCCTTGAAAAAGGCCCTCGTCTTTTCAATCCTCCTCAAGCGCACATCACTAAGCTCTCCAGGGTAACCTTCAACTCTCGCTGTGACCACACCCACCTGCCCCCTTTCAGCGGCTCAGACTCCCATTTCTCCAGACCTCTGGGGCCCGTGACAACGCCCCTTCACAGCAGGAAGTCGCTAGAAGAGCCAATCATCACCTCTCTCCCCCCCTTAGTCAAAAAGGTCGGAGTGAAAGGTTTGAGCCTGCCCTTGCCCTGCAGGGGGCAGGGCCAGAAGCTAGGAGGCGGAGCCCGGTGATTTCCAGAGGGGACCACGCCTCCCGATCAGGGGAGAAGCGAGTTCAGAGTTCGGAGAAGAGCCCGAGAGAGACAGAGAGAGACGGGCTCTCCCCCACCAGCCCCCGCGAGCACGCGGGGTCTGGCGGCCGACTTCCCACGAATAAAGACATCCATATCATTTATTATGGATTTCCGCGTGTATCTGTGCGCCAGTGGAACCCGCAATATCTATCTTTCACATGGTATTTCTGGTGTTTGTCTGCCAAACTGTGTTGTGAGTTTGCTTAAGCTTTCAGATTTAGAAGGTAAGATGGCAACACCTGAAGAAACTCTATCACATCCACCTGAATCACCACATCTCCCCACACTTGCCATACGGACTGAGTCCTAAAGATGGAAAGTTCCAAAAAAGTCAAAGAAGAATCCCTGAGAGGTCTCCAAGCCCTGGGCGTGCCCGTTCCCTCTGGAAGATTGACCTTTGGAACTGCCTGTCTGCAAGATACAGGAGAAGATCAGAGTTAATCTCTTGAAAGCCAAAAGCCCAGACCAGCCCTTTTTACCTTTGTTTACATGTTATTCACTATTGTTTCACAGTGATTGCATTCACCTCCTTTTCTCTTATTATTAACTTTACTGGTGAAGGGTATAAATTTTTCGGGGTTCTTGTAATAAAGTGTCATTAGCTCAAAAGGCTCTTGTCCATATCAGGTTCTTTCCAAAAGCGCCGTCACTTAGGGACTTAAAGAAATTTAGTCCCTAAAAGGGAAAGAATCGCTGCAGATAAGAGGCTGCAGTATTTCACTCTATCCTTCCCCATCTTTGCTAAGATTCTCGACCGCGAGTGGACTTGCGCCCGGATTGGACTAAGTTGGCTTTCGGCAGGTTTTAAAACTCTCAAGTAATAGCACATTGAGTAGCAATAGCAAGCATTAAAATTACATTTTGATTTAAAGGTGTATATATAGATATTTAATAATAAGAATTAAAACACCATTTATTTTAGGGAGATTGTTCTTGAAATAATTATCCCTTTAAAGTGTGTGGTATTTACAATTCTTTACACTTCTTAAATAATGACATAATTTAAAATCTTTTATAAATTATTTGCACATTACTAGAATTAGTATTATTAGCATTAGTATTATAGGACATTTTAAAGGTAACTTTATATTACTATCAAAAAAACAGAATCATTTTTGGTTAACTTTTTACCAAAAAGAAAGCTCTACCTAATGATATGTTAATTCCTCTTATAATTTTAATTTTAATTCATACATTGATCCAAATTTTGTCAACATTTCCACTTTGTCTGTGTGTTTTAGCTCTCTCTTAGGAGTGGTTCAAACTGCCCACTGTGTGCTGTTTCATGGAGAACCCACCAGTCAGGCAGGGGACATGGTAATACTCTTGGCCCAAATCTGGACAGTGTGGCATGCTCTGGCATATCAGGAGATGTTTCTTTGGCTGAGCTGGCAGTTTGTAGTATTCTGAGAACAGACTCTTGTCTTTGGGGTCTGCAATGCAGTTAAGCCCATAGGCAGAACAAGATGGATGTCTTCAGGGCAGCTGAACAAAGCACCTGTGTAAACAGCTCACAGGCCTTTGCTGCTTCTGACTTGGATCTACTGTGGGGGTACAGTGTCATTGTAGCTGCTCTTTGGAGGGATATTGATACCCCACATCCTGGGTTGATCCAGGTAAATCATAAATGAGAAAAGTAAAGTTAAGGAAGTTTATATCCCAGCTCTCTCAAAACTACAAAGGCTCTGTCTATTCTACTTATATGTTGTTCTAAGGCAGCATCTCACTCAGATGTCACTCTAAGAGAAGGGGAGAGCACAAAGTCCTGAAGTAATGAGCTGAAGGGGAAGGTCCTTGAGAGCTGTAGATGAGAGCACAGAGAAATCTGTGAAGCTGAATCCTGGTGCCTTTTAGAGGAAAAGGCAGCCTGATGTCATCATAACTGAGACTGGAGTGATTTACCTTCTTCTGATATCTGTCTACTACAAGGTAATAAAAACAAACAAAAATGAGAAAAGGGCTATGAAGGGCATTCCAAATCTCTCTTGGAAGAGAAAATGTGTGTTCTCTCCTTCACTCTGGTGTCTTCTTAAGAATCCTATCCAAAGTACAACTAGACAAAGTGATATGCATTTGTTACATTTTGTCACAACTCAACTTGTTAGATAAAAATCACCCAGATTTATATGTAGCTAGGACCATGCACCAGAGCCATCATATCACACTACTAACTAATGTTAGTAGCCATGTTCATGGCCATGTAATAAAGCAGTCTTTCTTTCTACAATCGATTCTTCCAGCTTCCCCCACAAACCCAACAGACTGGCTGCAAAAAGGCTTTGAAATTCTAGTTGGTGTCCTATCTTATGCGGGACTCTGTCTCAAAAATGTTTCAACACAGACTGCACATTGGAGTGCTACAAAACAGCATAGAATTCAGATTATAAAACAACATGGGATCTGAGACAGATTGCTACATAAACAAGGCAAAATGATGGTCTCTGCATGCTGCTCCCCAGGTTGTTTATTTCTTCACTACAGGCTGCAACCAATTAGTTTAAAAGCCTGCCAGTGCCAAACTCAAATATTTACACTTACGGTTATTTTTTAAATAGTCCAAACAAGCAGATTTTTAGCCACTTAGAGCCTGCCTGCTTTGCATACTCCTTGAAACCTCACCCTACACCCTACAATATATAAACCCTAGGCTATAAAGACCCCCAAACTTTGCTGTCCTTCTGGAACCCTCTTAAATACTGCTAAGCAACATCAACCATATACATACATCCTCACTCATCCCACCTATCCCCCAGGAATTCCCCTCCCTGTGTTCCCTTCTGAGCCCTGGATAGACTTGTGTTGTGAAGCATGTCCCACACATAAAATACAAACCTACTGAAGCACTACCCAGTACATCTGCCACTCAAGGGTCATGTTGTTTTCCTCATTGATTTCCAGCTCCCTCAAACCTCTTATCAGTGTGCCATGTATACACCAATGAAAAGAAACCTGATGTGCCTTTACTAAGATCTGATGAAGCAAACTTCAGAGCATGGAATCCTATCAGGTATAAGAAAGGATTTCACATTATGAGAAAATGGTCGGTTCTCCAAAAGACTTAAAAATTCTCCAGTGAAAAATGGAAAAATATCCACAAGCATAATTGGAGATGTCAACATTTCACTTGCAGTAGTTGATCAAAATAATAGAAAATCAGTAAGATATGAAAGCCTATCTACTTATGTACCTAGATATGAAAGCCAATATACTTATGTACCTATCTACAAACTTGACCATATCTTTATAACACTGTTCCTAGCAATAATACAACATAAGGTCTTATTAACTGTGCATAAAACATACCCAAGAGATACCATCCTCTTGTTTTTAAAATAAATCTTAACAAATATAAAGGAATAGAAATCATACAAATGACATTTCTCAGATAACAACAGTTCAAAATAAAAATCAATATTAGAAAGTTATCTGTTACCGTCCCTCAACTCAAGTATTAAGCAATTAATCAGTAAAACTATATGGCACATACAGACAAAAAAGAAATATCAAAATAAATATTTGATTTAAAATATATTGTACCGAATACCAAATTTTATGGGATACAGCTAAAGCAGCCTTTATAAAGAATGGGAATTATAACAAATGCTTATATTAGAATATCATAATAGATTTGTACTGATCATTTGTCTGTATTAAAATAGCGACCGAGCATAAACACAGAAGACGTAATTTTCTACATGGAATTAGATTGTGTTATATCTCTGGATTTCTGTCATATAGAAAAAAAATTAAAATATGCTCTTTGAAGAGTAGCCATGTTTTAATTAGTAATTTGATGAAAAATTTTCAAAACTGTTGTGTAGTTATGTTAAAAAGAGACTGTACTAATTATACATAGTGTATAGGCAACATCTTATCCTGGCTTCTGTTCCTATGATAAAATAGTGCATGATGGGTAATTTATAAAGAGAAGAAGTTTATTCTATAGTTCAACAGGATTGAAAAGTCCAGGGTGTTGTGTAGATATGTGGTGATGGCCTTTGAGCTGCATTATCTCATTGAAGATAGGCAAAAGGGCAAGCAAGGGTGTAAGAAAGAGAAAATCAGACTGAACTCAACCTTTTTCTTAACAATTCACTCTGAAGATAACTAGCCAACTTTGGAGATAAAGGCATTAATGCTTTCATGAACCTCAGACTGCCTGATATAGTTAAAAAGCATAGATTTCATATAAAATTGATATTTTTGTATGGAATCCCCCCATTTAGGATTTATTTCAATTTGAGGAAACAACTTGAAAGATTCTCATGCCCAATTAGGAGAAAAAGGACACAATTGCACTCTGGCCACAACAGCCTGTGCTGCAAGTACCCATATTGTGTGAGGCAATTTGTGTCTGTTAATTCATTCATTTACATACTTTTCCATGTTTATTGAATTATAGGCATTATTTCAAAAGTACCTCAGTGGGGGAAAATGTATAGACAATAGTACTTGGAACTCAAGTTCTATCTTGTGTGTGAGATGGTGAGAAAGAGAAAAATGTTAGCAAATTAAATGAATAAATAATATAAGTGGTACTTTAGAAAGTAATAATTATTATGAAAGGAAACACAGCAAGTTAAGAAAACAGAGAGAATAGAAAATACACTATCTTTTAGACTCTACTTTTTGGTTTATTTTTTACTTTCTTTTATTTAATTTTGTGGTACTAGGAATTGAACCAATGGACCCTATGCCTCTGAGCTACACTTCTCAGCCATATTTTTTATTTATTTATTAATTTTTTTAAGATTTTCAAACAAGGGCTGCATAAAGTTGCTATGTGTATAATGTCCTTGTATATCATCAACATAGTATCCCAAATTGGCATATTAATAAATTAACATTTATAAAATAAAAACCCAAATACCTCTGAGTTCATGTAACTTAAATAAATCTAACAATTGAGCAAATTTAAGATTTGTTTGTGAGACTAAAGTAAAAATGTCTTTAAAATTACTAATACATGACATTGTTCTAGGCAAGTGGTTAATCAGAATTATGTCTCTGTAGGATGTTCCCAAATACATTGTTTATAGCTTTTAAAGTTGTCTCTGGGGTGGGAAAATGTTTTAAGAAAATAATGATATTCATCTGATACATTGATTTTCAGGAGTAATTTATAATTTAATTGTTAAATTGGTAAATACAAAATGTAATGCTTTAAAAATTTCATGGCTTCTTAGGATATAAAATAAAATTTTGGTCAATTAAATAGGCTTCTAAATATTTGGTATACAGAAAACCGTATTTTAAGATGGATTTGCTTTGGAGTCTTTAATAAAAAACAACAACAAAGATTGCAGGAAATCAGGATTCAAGCCAACATGTAATTTTATATATATATTGTTTTGACACAAAAAACTATATATTTTTCTGCCTGAGAAACCTGAAAAATTTGAAACAATGATCAGGCCAATAAAACCCTTCTTAACAATCTTTAGCTAATACAACTGCATGAAAATTTACAAGCCCTCTAAAAAGAGATAACACGTTTTATCACTCCAGATGCTGAATATCCCAAGTTTCATTTCCTTTGTGGTTATTGTCCTAAGAAAACTAAACACAAATAAAATATGTGTACTCCTCTTTGGCAACAAAGGAAAGTGAGACAGGCAGCAATACCTGCTGCAATTGCCATGGTGCAATCAGGCCCATGGTCATCAGGGTGCTGGTCTCATGGCTCACTGACACACCCTCACAGATGCATCATATATGTATCTGGTGGTGATTAGAACTAGCTACTGGCTTGCTTATACCTCACCATGGATTTATTACATATGTATCTGGTGGTTGTAACTAAGTGCCAGCTCTTTGTCAAACTCATAAGCATGCTTAAATCTGGTAGATTTACGCCATTTATGGCTATGCATGAAACAGAAGCTGCTAGCCTATGGGACACTCTGAGATCACTCAGATAGTGGGAGAGATTATGTCTCGTTTTCCTCTTTCAGCTAGAAAACCACTCATTTGTTAATTCTTCTAGCACCTCATTAAATGTTTAATCTTTTCTGTGCCTGAGTTTGATAGTATGAATTAAGAGACAGTGGATGGCTACCAGAGGGAAATAGAAACAATGACACGATCTTACAGTGAATAAGATCTTTTGCAGGAAAAATTAAACTGGTCATCTGTATTCCGGTTGAAGGTGGTAGACAAGTAGGTGAAGAATGATGGAAACGAGGAAACTGGGCCATGACAAAGACCCCAAATAATTAAGAATCTTTAATTACTCAAATTAAAAATAGAAATTGTGCAAAAGTTGTTGGTTTCCCAAAATCCAATTTTGGCCAGTTTATAAAGAATGAATAGAAATCTTAAGAAGAAGCCTACTTCCCAAGAAATATGAGGTTACTCCCTTTCTTGGAACCTCTTCCCTTTGGGGGAAGCTGCTTTGTCTTTTTTCTTTTATCTAAAATAAAATTTTATATATCTATACCCTTCACTATTCCTTGGACTTCATTCATTAAAATACATTGGCAAGAACCCTAAAAGAAAAGACACCTCTCATTTTATTTGTAGACAAGAATCCTGATAAGAAAAACATTCATTTCATTGAAAGTTAACAAAATCTCATTATTTCATTGCTAAAAATATTTTATTATGTATAAATTTCTCTATCCATTCATCCATTAATATACACTCATTTGATTTTATATCTGACTATTGTAAAAGCACTATAAGAAAGAGTAAAAACTATATATTTGTTAATGCAATGATTTCAATTCCTTTGGATATATACTAATAGTGAGAATGCTGGCATATAATAATTCATTTTTTATAAAACTTTGTTGTTTTCCATAATTGCTGTACCAATTTCCATTTCCACTAGCATTATACAAGAGTTTATTTTTCTCTGCATCCTTGCCAGCACATGATATTTTTTTTTTTTAATAACAGTGATTCTATCTGGGATGAGATTTTATATTATTTTAAAATAATCATTTTTATACTGTAGTTTTCACCAGAGTAGGGGTTTAATTTTATTATTCTGCATATGTGCATCCAGTTTCCTCAGAAATCCTTAATGAAATTACTATCTTTAATATATGTTCTTAGCACCATTGTCAAAAACTAGTTGACTATATTACATGGATACTTTTGTGGGTTCTTTATTCTCTTCCATGGTGCATTATACATTTTACAGAAAAATGTATTCAACTGTAATCTGACACCTTGAACAGGAATCAAAAAGAAACTCTAAAGAATGTAATGGATGTGATCATTGAAATGAAGGCATAATACAAACTATAAACAATAGATTAGACCACATGGAAAATAGAATCTTGCTCTTAGAAGGTGGCAACTGCAAAAATGAATGAATTTATAGTGTATAATTTAGAAAAACAATTCAACAGCATGAATTAGACATTGAAGATATTTGGGCCCATCTTAAAAGATCTACCTAAGAACAATAGGCATAGAAGAGGAAATAGAAAGTGAAATAAAAGGGATCAACAATTTCTTCAGAGAAATATCAGAAATATTTTCAAACATAGAAAAAAAAGTCAATATACAGGTACAGGAAACTTATAGAACTCCCTTTAAACAAGATCAAAGAAAAGGTTAACCATGCCACATGATACTCAAACTGACTAATGTAGAAGCCAATGAGAGAATATTAAAGGCAAAAAAAGAAAAGACCAAGTAACATTTAGGAGAAAACCAATTAGATTCACTCCAGACTTCCCAAACCCAGGAGGTTATGAAACCCAGGAGGGTCTGGAGCAACATATTCCAAACTTTGAAAGAAAACAACTTGCAGCCAAAAACTTTCTACTCAGAAAAACTAACTCTCAAATATGACAAGGAAATAAAAATCTTCCACAACAAACAAAAGCTGTGAGAAATTATGTCTTCCAAACCAGCACTAGAGAAAATACTTAGATATATGAACTGCAAAGAATAAATAATTAACAATAATTTTCATCAAAGAGACAACCAAGCAAAGAAAAACAAACATTACCTCAAACAGATGCTAACACTCAAAATGTTAGTAATTAAAAATAATTTCTCAATAATCACACGGAACATAAATGGCCTCAACTCCCCAATAAAAGAACATAAAGTGGGAACTGGATTAAACACCAGAATTCCTCTATATACTTCCTTCAAGAGTATATTTAAAGTAAATATACTCACAAACTAAAGATGAAGGGCTCATACAAGTTAATCCAAGCCAACAAAAGTCTAAGACAAGCAGGAATAGCAATTATGATATCAGACAAATTAGACTCAAGCCCAAGCTTATCAGAAGAGAGAAACAGGTCATTTTTTACTGGTCAAAGAAACAATCCAGCAAAAGAAAATAATGATAGGCAACATTTAAGTCCCAAACATAGGTGAAGGCACTTTAATAATGCAAACTCTTTGTGACAGAAGTCCCACATAGCTCCCAATACAATAATACTGGGAAACCTCAACACTCCTTTCACACTGCTAGAACATTATCCTAGAAAAAAGGCCGGTAAAGATGCCTCAGGCATAAAGAACACCATAAATCAAATGGACATATTAGACATATACAGAATATTCCACTCCACTACAGCAGAGTTCACATTTTTCTCAGCTGCTCACGCAACATTCTCCAAAATGAATTCATCCTTGGGCACAAAGTGAGCACTAGCAAATTCAAAATATGTGACATACAACCCTGTGTATTTTTATACCACAATGGAATAAAACTAGAAATCAACTATAAGAAAACCCAGAGTAATCATATAAACATGTGGAAAGAGCTGAACAAGGAATGGGTCATAAAAGAAGTAAGAGGTGAAATTAAGACATTCCTAGAAACTAACAAAAATATAGATACAGCATATCAAATTCTTTTGGACATCTTAAAGGCAGTATTAAAAGAAAAATTCATATCACTTAGTGCCCACATAATAATAGAAAATCACCAAATAAATAACTTAACGACACACTTTAAAGCCCTTGGAAAACTGGAACAGTCTAACACCAAAGCCAATAGAAAACAGAAAATCATGAAAATCAGAGCAAAAGGTCAATGAAGTAGAGAATAAAAAACTAGAGAAAATGAACAAAACCAAAAGCTGGTTTCTCAAAAACATAATCTAAATAAACCACCCTGTATTCTCATTTAAATGTTTCAAAGTTTGTATATATATATATACAAAGTTTGTATATATATATATTTGGTATTTGGTACTGGGGTTCCTGGAAATCCTTCTACCTCTGGGCTACACTCCCAAACCCATTTTTATATTTTTCTTTGGAAACAGGGTCTCTTAAGCCAAGGAAGCTGGCTTTGAACCTGCGAGATCCTCCTATCTCTGCCTCCCAAGCGCAGGAATTACAAGTGTGCACCACCACACCCGGATCATTATATTTTTTTGTTTACTAAAAGATTATATAATTTATAAGATGTAATTTTTAATATTCTTTGCATAGAAGTAGTAAATTATCATATCATTTTATTGCCATTACTCTGAATCTTGTCTTTCTGCTTTCCTTATATTCTTGTCTCTTAAAATTTTCAACTATGAAAACACAACTAAAGACATTAGTAATAAGAAAATCCTCTATGTAGGCTTCTTTATATTGGGGTTGATCTGTATTTGAAAGCCAGTGTGCTTTTTTTAAACAAATTCATCTACTCCAGTCCAACATTTTTTAAATTTAAAATTTTAAATTTATCTTATGGGATATGTACTGGTTTGGCTATTTGTAACAAAAAAAGATTAGTGTAAAGTTGTAAACAATAAAGATTATATTACTTGTGTAATTGTTCTAGTTCAATATATCCTTGCCAACTACTATATATTGTTCTTATGGGGAAGAATAAACTATGACATAGTAATCCTGAGCAATCCTTGCAGAAGCTAATAAATTTACATCATTGGCTTCTAAAACACAATTAATTTGTGCATGTTTTCCTAGCAGCAATTAGCAGCAGGCAGGAGTTTTAATGAAATAAAGTTGTGATTCCCACAGGGACTATTTATAATGAACACTACAAAGCAACAAGAGCTTCAAACTATTTACATTAAGAATTGATTAATAACAAAGCCATTAAGCTACATATTGGGTAGCATGTTGTGCCAATTTAAGAGATACTACTAATTAAGTAATCATAATCATTTGTGTGTGCTATATCTAATTAACTTTTTATCTCTACTTAAGCATTTCCTCCAGGACCAATAGCATTCAAGTGGTATTAGCAAATGAAACATTTAGGGCATTTCTTGGAATACTGTTTTCCAATAAGATAGGTTTTTATGAAAAGATTTGTAAAGTTTAATCATAGAACTGTCTTTTAATGACAATTACTATGGGCTAAGTCACATCTGCAGTCCAAGGACTGTCTTAACATTAAGTTAGAGCTAAATAGAGCCTTGAAATCTGTCTATGTAAATGAAACTTAGAATATAGCTTTAAATTTTCTGAAAAAATTTTAAAAGTGAGTTTTAATACATTAAAGGGCTTATTGTACTTTCTAAAATGTATGTGATTTAAAGAATGATATATATCCATCTAAAAAGATACTTCTAGGCTTTTTCATGGTGGTAAGAGAAGGCTTACTAGACTTCTCCTCTTTAATATTTGCCTCAAAAATAACTTCAGCATAGTTCAAACTTTGCATGAAGAAAAGTGCTGCACCCTCTCCCCCCAAAAGTTTTATGGGGGCATCGTGGTACAGACCTGTAATCCTAATATGTGGGAGGCTAATACAGAAAAATTACAGATTCATGGAAAGCACACACACACACACACACACACACACACACACACGATTCTTGTTCTCTTTCCATCATCCCAGAATTACTCAGTTTTGATATTATAAAATCAAAGTAATTTTTTATATCACAGTATTACCTTAGAACAAAAGGGTTAATTAAGATCCTTTGAAAATTATTTGCTTTTAATACATCCATATTCTTGGGACATACATTTGTAGAATTCCATTTCAAAACAGTTCTGAGACTTTCTGGAGGAAATAATCAAGGCAAAAAGAATACAGAGAAAAATATTTAAGCAAAATGTGTTTTATTTCACATGTGGTTGGGATATTTTTCACATTTTGTGATGATCTTCTGCATTTCTTTTCATGGTAAGGCAATTTGCATTAAATCATGTCATTCCTGCCCAAAATATAGTGATAGACATAGCAGTGAGAAATAAGCATTTTAAATTATAATTTTCTATTCATAATTTTGCTGTGATATTTACATATGACTTTCAACAAAATACTTGATTTGAACTTCTATATAGAAATCATATTTAATAATATTCAAATATTACTCATTTTAGCATAAACTTAACATTAAATATTTGGTTTTAAAAGATATCTTCAACATTGAAAATATTGTTTCTTCATGATAAAAGTGTAGAAAATCAGCCAGGCGTGGTGGCACACGCTTGTAATACGCGCGCTTGGGAGGCTGAGACAGGAGGATGACGCGGGTTCGAAGCCAGCCTCAGCTGATTTAAGAGACCCTGTTTCCAAATAAAATATAAAATAGGACTGGGAGTGTACCCGGCAGATAGAAAGCCCCTGGGTTCCATCTGCAGTACCACCAAAAAAATGTAGAAAATCTTTTCACTAATATAACTGCTTTTGTAGACTCATTTTTTAAACTTTTATATATATCTTAAATGGCTGAAAGACTTCATGCAGACTCAGGAGGACTGTAGGAGTCAAGTCTGCTTAGTATTCATGTATTTGTAGGGTTGTATTATTTTTTGTATACAAAATGTACAAAAAAATCTTGCAAATGTTGTTAGCATTTGAACTTATGTATGTTCTAAAATATCTAGAATGTCAGTTGTAATGAGCCAAAGTCAAAATGATTAAGTACAAATGGTGTAAATCAGAGAAGAGCTCATTATTAGCACGCTATTTCCCATCCAAACCTTTTCATTTCCTTAGATCTGTTATAAATTTTCTATCTCTATGTAGTTTTTAAAATTATGATTTCTGATTTCTAATTTCTAATACATGCATATTCATGTCCCTAGTTATTATATTTAAAAATTTTGCGAAATATATTAAAGTGAAGGAAAGTTAAAAGTATGCATGATAGTGTGTTATGAATCATACTGACTTCAAGTCAAAATGAGCAGCAATCTACCCTGAGAACAATGCTTATTGCTAAAATAGGTTTGGAGGTGAGTAGGTATCATCATTGATTTTAAACTTACTTCTGAAATTATTAGTGACAATAACCCTCCACAGACTCCAGAAGGAGAATTGACCGTAGGAGAAAGAAAAACTAATAAAAAAATAACGTGGAGACTACTGATTTATTCTATAAAATTTATGGTAATTTTATGTCTTTGTTGTACAGCTGCATTTTCAGGAAATGTCCAATCATATTGTCCCAGGAGAAAAGAAAAATAGGAGAAGCCTATGTTAACTATCATTGTGAAAAAACTATGGTCTTATTGCTACTGCTGTTTGATAGTTGGTTTTGTTTTGTATTACCTATTTAAAGATGATATACTTTAATGAGGCATACTCTTTCATAGATTACATATGTGTCCTATTTACCGAATGGTTATAGTTCTTAAAATTTTTGTATAAAAATTTGGTGTTTTAACACTTAAAATTATGTGGCATACTCTATAAGAGAAAACCATTTACATGAGTTTTATATTTTAGATTGGTAATATTTATATGCTTATTTTATATTGCTAATTGTTTTTCCCTCTGCATCTTGATTTTCTAAATTCAGGAATAGTGTTAGAGCTGACTATCCATCTCATTTTAGGTCTATCAGTTTTGATCTTCAGCTGAGTTAAAACAATATTTTTTTAGTAAGTTGATCTACGGCCTTGTTACTAACTTCTGAATAATAACTTAGTTACTTTTATCACTTATTATTATATCCATGAAAGATTTCAATCAATCCTACATGAAGATAACTCCCAAATCAGATTTCAACTCCTCTCTTCCTTTTGCTACTCAGACTTCTATTTACAATTGGTTCCATATATTTTTGGCTAGAATGCTATTTTTTGGTGTTATTTTTATGATATTGGAATTGAACCCAGGGGCTGTTTCTCTACCACTGAGCTGCAATCTCATCTCTCCTCCTATTTTTATTTTCTTGATAAGTGGCTGAGGATGGCCTCAAAATTGCAATCCTTCTGCATGTGACTCCCAAATAGTGGGAATTATCTCTGTGCACACCTAGTGCCAAGTTGGCTTGAAGGTTTTAAAGCATCTCAAATTCATCACATCTAATATAAAACAACTTTTGTGCTATGCATACTTCTTATTCTTATCTTTTTCTTTTCATTTTCATTAACATTTACTTAGTCTACTATAAAATGATTTCTTCCCACTGGGTAATAATAAATTTACATTCCTCGATGTCCCAGTTCACTTACTGCCATCAGAGTCATGTTCTTGTATGTCACACCTTTTATGTCACAACAGACTTGTTCCCATTCCTATACAAGCTTCTCTGGCTCTACACATACGTTTTGAAATGCCCAGTCTTTTCTTCCAGGAAATACCTACTCATCATTTGAGAGTCGTATTATTTTTTAATTTACTATAACATTTTCTGGAGGGACAAATCATTGCCTCCTAATTCATGCCATTCATGGAGGAATTAGTATGTGTCATCTGGAAATGCTTTCCAAATTCAGACAGTCTCAAAGGTATGGATTATTTTCACTCTAGTTATTACAAATACAGATGTTAAGGTAAAAATCGAGGTTTAAATAATAACTCTATTGTGTTCTTGCACTTTGGAAATGTACTTAACATTTCCAATAACGTTAGTCTCCTTCAGTACTATAGGAATAGTATTGAAGAGGTTATCTTTTAGGATTAAGTAAAATAATGTATACAAACAACAAGGGTGGCATCTGTCAGATAATAAAGGCTCAAATTGATATTTGGTTTTATGAGTTATGTTTATTTTTAGGTGAGTTTTTCTCTTACCTTCTAAGTGCATAAACTGTATTCTGTTATTTTTTTTTTTACTGTTCCAAGCACATTGCTCGGCCTATTTTAAGATACAATACAAGCCAGGCGTGGTGGCACATGCTTGTAATCCCAGCATTGGGGAGACTGAGACAGGAGGAGGATCGCGGTTCGAGGACAGCCTCAGCTACTTAGTGAGGCCCTTTGCAACTCAGTGAGACCCAGTTTCAAAATAAAGAATAAAAAATAGGGTAGGGGCTATAGCTTGAAGGTCAAATGCCCCTGGGTTCCATTCCCAGACCCACACACACACAAAAAAAGATACAATACAAATGTATTTTGAAGTACAATATTGGATAGAACCAAAGAGTTAAAAGTGTTACAATTCTTATCAATAAAAACACATTTTCTTGTATTTGAAGTCATTGAGTGATTTAGTTTAATATTATTACCATTATAAATAGAAAAATAAAATTCTAAAAGCTTTCTTAGGTTATGATTGAATGATATTATATCTACATGTAGCAATATTAAAACTTTTTCGAAGTGTAAGAATTCTCACTTGAAATGAAGGAATTTTTTATCTCTAAGTTAAATATTTTAAATATTTAAATATTTATTTAATATTTAAGTTGAATTATTTTAAATATTAATTATTTTCAGCCTGGTGTGGTGGCAAACACTTGTAATACCTGTGATTGAGGGACGGAGACAGCAGGATCGTGCAGGTTAAAGCCAGCTCGTTGGCTTAAGAGATCCTGTTTCCGAATAAAAAACATAAAATGGGTCTGGAAGTGTAGCCCGTAGTCCAGAGGTAAAAGGGTTCCATCCCCAGTACCACCAAAATAATAATAATAATAATAATAATAATAATAATAATAAATAATAATAATAATAATAATGTCATTTTCCTCCTAGATATACCTATAAAAACTTATGTGAGTTTTAGAAACTCAGTAATTGTCCAAAAATATGCTTATAACCTCCCAAAGCTCTAGAACAAAACACTGCTCTATGATTATTTCTTTACTGCCTTTGGTTTCATCTTTTATCTAGGGTATTCTTTTAATCTTCAGCCCTACAGCTGAACTGTAATTGCCTTGTTTTCCTAGGAGAGTATCTCACTGTTTTGTCAATGACTCATTTCTCTATGCAGACAAAAAGGAAAGCAATGAATTAAATGAAAGAAAAATTACAGTATAGGTGTATCTTTGTTCAAAATTCAACAGGCACATAGCTATAAAAGATATTAGTCTAGTCTAGTAGGTATGAGTATCAATAGATGAAGCAATATGGACAAAAATAAGAAATGTTGTGGTAACAATATGAAGTAGTATTTGACTATATATTAATATGTGTTGGACAGAATGACTTACTATCAAAGTACAGAGTTTCATGGAACAGTTTTAATTCTATAGTTTCAGTTAATCCACTCCTATTTATCTTTGTCAACAAAAGATACTTCTATATCACTTAGGAGTGCAGGAAGAGTATTAGGATCACATTATATGAACGTAGCATACTTCTTACTAGGGAACATAGTGATTCAGTACAAAAGTAAACATTGTTACCATAGTCATCATCATTAGTTTTTAAGCACATACATATAAATGTTGTGGACACTTTGTGATTTATGTTAAAATTAATTTCAAGGCCGGGCGTGGTGGCGCACGCTTGTAATCTCAGCATTTGGGAGGCTGAGACCTGGATGATCGTGGTTCCGGGACAGCCTCAGCTACTTAGTGAGGCCCTCTACAACTCAGTGAGACCCGGTTTCAAAATAAAGAATAAAAAATAGGGCAGGGGGCATAGCTCGGAGATCAAATACCCCTGGGTTCCATTCCCAGATCCGCAAAAAAAAAATTAATTTCAATTATTTACATGTATACATTGTATATCTTAATGACAGTTAATATATATTCAAAGGTTATCTATCTACCCATCTATGTATCTGTATTTTATTAAGATGTATTTCATGACAAAGAGCTACAACAATAAAATGGGACTTATAAAGAACAATTTTGTCAGATGCTCTGACAAAAGTAGATTGAATTTAGGATGAATATCTGTGTAATACAAGTTTACAGTTTCACTTTTATGATGTTCTGTATCTGGTTTGCATGGGGGACTATTGAGGAGGCCAATGCTACACTAAATAATACAGAAGGTATTACCCATGTGTGGCTTTTGAGCATTTGAAATATACTAGTCATTTTTTGTGATGTGTTATATGAGTAAGGTGCACACTGATATTGCAGACATAATATGAAAAATAGAATAGAAATTGTGACTAGCATTTTCATACTGGTTACATATTGAAATGATAATATTTTGTCTCAATGTGTAAAATAAATATATTACTTAAAGTATATTAGCTTGTTTTGTTTAACTTACTTTGACCACTAGATAATTTAGGAACCTGAATAACTGATTTAATTTATACAAAATTATACTAGGTTAGCATGATTGAAATTCATAAAAATAAAATCAGGTAAATTTCAAAGATAAATGGTGACACATTTCTTAGAAACAAATTAATTCTATGTCTTTAAAAAATGTCATTTTCAGGGAAATGGATGGAACTGGAACACATTATGCTAAGTGAGAATAGTCAGTAATAAAAAGTAAAAAATTGGATGTTCTCCCTAATATGTAGAAGCAAGGGAGAAAATGAGTCATAGGAAGAACTCTAGACAAATAGAAAGCACAGGTAAGTAAATAAGGCAACTAAGTCAATGAGATAGGAGGGGGAAGAGAGAAATTTCCTAATGTACATGATGTACATTCATAAACATATCAAAGTCAATCAGTAAGCCAAATCATGAGAAGGAGGGAGGTTGGAGGGAGTGAGGTGGAAAGTAAGAAAGGGCGAAGTGAGTGATGTTTTCATGTATGCTTCTACCAGGTGTACCCCCATTAAGATGTATGACTATAATGCACCAATAAAAAATAAAATAAATACCTACTGTGCAAAAAGTACTGTAAGATAAGATCTGAGGCAGCTCCTTTGATGTTATTTGTAATGAAATAAAATTTTATTACATCTCATACAGAATGCTCTCTTAAATAAAATCATGATTTCGGGTTGAGAAATTCCTGTGTTGACATACTGCTTATGTTTATGTGAATCCAAAGCTTACCAAGGAAATTTAGTTTCTGAATAAATAAACTCTCTTTGACCAAATGTTTTTAAAATTGATTCATGAATTCATTAATATTCTACCTTTAAATGTTGCCAGAAAATGTGATACAGATGAGGAACAGATGAATAGAGAACTTTACCATTATTCTTCATACATTCCTTATTTCTAGCCTGTTGTACCATATCTATGTATTGATCATCTATCTATCAGCTATCTATTTCTATCTATCATCTATCTATGGTTGTAATGAGAATGTATGAGGCACTGAATTTTGTTTCTAATTTTCAAGCCATACCATATGCTTTTATATTCAGATTTAAGCATGTATTGCATATTGCATTCTTTGTTACTTGTGGCAGGATGAAATATTAATTTATTTTTCTGACTCTAGTTCATATATTTCCTATGCTCTCTTTGATATACTTTGGTATTTTATTTAAATATTTAAAAATAAATAGTAAAACATAAAATCACCATGACTCAAAATTCTAAAAATGCTTTTTAAAATTTATTGTATTTCATGTTATAGAACATTATATATATATATACATATATATATAATAAAAAACAATGTGCATTCACTAAAATAGCAAACTTCAAATATTCATATTAATGATTAAATTATTAAATATATTATTTAATTAGTAGAATAACTACATACAAGTTATAAGTTAAAAGTTTTAAAACATTTTTGCTACTTCAATAATTTTTAACTACTGAAACTTATGTACTGCTATCAAATCACACAACCACTGTTTTGTCTAGTAAAGAGTCAAAAAAAAAAAAGGCTAAGGAGAAAACTCTTAAGGAAAAGAAACCACGGTAATCTCCACTATCTAGGACAAATCTAAAAGAAAAATTGGGAAGTAAGCAAAGATGTTTTGTTGCAACCTCCCTTGAGCTCTTCTATGCTTTAAAATCTACTTGGGAAAAAAATTGGGTATTAAAAACTGCATGGCATCCTACATGATGGTAGAGATTAACATCTGATGATGAGGATTACATTTGTCTTGATTGTTTAAAAGTCCTCTAAATGATTCTGAAATGAAACTTGGAAAAGAGTTCTCAATCAAGGGCAGCCCGGAGGCCTGTAGTTCCTCTCATTTTCCCAGCATTCTATTTCTGAACACTAAACTTTCCTTCATTTGTAATGAGTCTTATATTCTGTACCTTGCCCTATTGATTTCTCACTGTTAAATGTCTTTCCTAATTTGTTTTATATTTTCAAATCCTCATTAGTTTATTTGCCTATAAGTTATATATCCTAATTTATAACAAAGCACTGATAGTTGAAAATTACTCAATGTTGGCTATCTCTTTAATTAATAAATCTGCTTTTAACCTTGTGTTAACACACCCTAAGGCATGAATTGGAGAATAAAATATAAATTTTAATAACTTCATCAGATTTATATAGAACTACTCTGGTAAAACATTCAGCATTCCTTAAGTATTCTACAAAGGTAGCTTTTTCATTGAGGCTAGTTGTCCTACTTCCATTATTTCAAAAACTGTGAAGAATTAGAAGGAAGTTGTAGGATAAAGAAAAGTCGAGATTCCTAAGAAAACTGGGAATAGATCCACCATATGACCCAGCTCTACCACTCCTGGGTATTTTTCCAAAGGGGTTGAATACAGAGAACTACTGCATACAGCATATACCTATGTTCATAGCAGCACAATTCATAATAGCCAAAATATGGAACCAATGCAGGCCTCCATCAATAGATGAATGGATAGCAAAACTTTGGGAAATACACACGATGGAATTCTATTTAGCCATAAAGAAGAACAAAATCATATCATTTGCAAGAAGATGGAAAGTCCTGGAGAGCATTATGTTAAGTGAGATCAGCCAAGCACAGAAGGAGAAGATACATATGTTTCCTCTAATATGCCCAAACTAGGGGACATAGAGGATACCAGTGAGACTCCAGATAATGGAGGGGAAATACCAGCAAAGTTTGAATGGAAGGATAGGAGAGGAGGAAGGCTGACCTTGATTAATGAGGGTCTTCATCTGAATATGTGTAAAATTATGAATGTGGCATGGTTACCCTGGACAATCATTGGTGGGAAAGGTGAAGGGAAAATGGGGGCGGTGGGGAGAGGGCACCAAGCATAGTTTAAATGTAAACCAAATATGTTCAATAAAAAATTTGTAAAAAAAAAAAAAGTTGAGAATAATTATGGGAAATTTGAAGAGAGGTAAATAGGCTGAGAACTAAAGGTAACAGAGCATCTGTATTTGTCCTTATGTATATTTTCAAACTATGCTTCTATTTTAAATCATTTTTCATTGCCTATTTTATAAATAGCACTCCATTGGATAAAACTACAAAATGTATAGTCATTTTTCATAAATAATATAGGCTCCTTATATAAAGATACAAAAATTTTTAAGAGCCATATATATTTATAAGATAGAGGTGCTAGATAGTAAAAATGTACTACATGAATGAAAGTTAAAAATTAGTACTTTTCATTAATAAAGTTGAGAGAATTATTTAAGCATGGAAACAGAGGAAACTTGAATGTATAGAAAGTGTCGAGTCCATTAAAGAAACAAAAATTAAACAAATGCAATTAATCCTTTTTATGGCATTTTCTCATAAGACATGTTATCATAAAAATAGAATTGCATGATAACAATTTATAGTTATTAGATTATCTTTAAAACTTTTACCATTGCATGTTATCAATGATTGGTTACTTTATGTATGACTGGTGATGGGTTATTTCAAGGATGACTGATGATGGATAATGTAATAACAAACGTTTTTTTCTCACGGTTATAAATTTTTTAAAAAGAGGTATGAATATAATCAATTCACAGTTTTCCCAAGTACTAAGGACAGAGGTTAATCATTTCCTCTATCTTGCTATAAATAGAAATTATATCTTTGAAATACAGAAGTATGCATCAAAATTTTAAAGATTTAAGACAATTTTCTTTGGAGAGAAGATTTTTTTGTTTCCCTGCCAATTCTGAATTCATCAAATTGCTTTTATTAAAGAGGATTTTTGTTAAAAAGAAAAAAATATATAAAAGCAGAGTTTCTTGAGAGGCTATTGGGTATCAGACACTATGTATGCTTCTGTGTACCTTTTGGTATCCTTACCAAGAAATTATATATATATATATATATATATATATATATATATATATATATATAATTTTATGCATACAAATGATGGATCAGACAAAACTATGTTCTGCTTATGTGAGGCCCCACTTTTTCTTAATAGATAATAGATAGCTAGTTATTCATAGAAACAAAATAAAAATTAATCTCTTTCAGAACACATATTTATTACCAAGATAAGTTTTAAGAAAAATCTAGATTTAATTCCATATATATATATATATATATATATATATATATGTATTTTTTTGCAGTACTGGGGATGGAACCCAGTGGCATTCTACCTCTGAGCTACATATCCAGCCCTAATTTTATTCTTTATTTTGAAACCAGGTCTTACTTAGTTTCAAAGGGCCTCCTTAAGTAGCTGAGGCTGTCCTTGAACTGCAACCCTCTCGTCTCACCCTCCCAAATTCTGGGATTACAAGCATGCACCACCACACCAGGATAATTCCATAATTTAAAAGCAATATTTTATCAATATCCATAACATAAAATCTACAAAACAACTGCATAAAAATAAAGTTGCTATGAACCAAATTCAAGAATACTCATGACCAAAATTTTCTTGAGAAGTAAAAACAGTGATGTCACCAATAATGTGGACCCAAAATGTGCCTAGGACACAAAAAGCAATAAATAGATATTCGTTTTATTACCAAATAAATATGTAAGTCTCCAGTGTTTTTATTTTACCAGTAGTCACAGCCATACATATGAACTCAATTAAGTTCAATTGTCAACTTTCCTCTACAAAAGATTTTTGGAGTTTAGTGTTCAAAGTCAGCCAGGCCTTTCCACCAACCCTGGCTCTGATAAGACAGGTGCACTCTTGTTAACTCAGTTTGAATCACATTATCCTTTTCCATTGCCTTGACCTGATACATCTGGTGATTACTATCATGTTTCTATCTTTCCAAATGAACTGGCTGTCAACCTTTGAAAGTTTTGTTAACTAAAACCTATTTGATGTCTGATCCACAAATTTAACTGCTCATAAGATGATAGTTTTACATCCACTCTGTGTTAAACCTCAAATATCCAGTTGTTAGGTATATACTTCTTTTGAAGATGAGAAAACTGGGTCAAATAACTATGCTCAATTCACACAGCTCATTAAATGCCTGAGTCGGATTTCAAACTCAGACAGATCTGTCCAATTCCAAAGCCTTTGCTCTGATGCCTTCATCTTTCCAGGTTGTCTATGGATGCTCTGATCTCCACCCAGACCCTTCTTAGTTTGCTCTCTTTCCTGGTCAGATGGTCCCTGCCCTCCTACCTTTCTCAATTAATTGCAACTCTCACTTAAGAACAAGATCTAGTTTGAAAAATAAATGATTTATATACATTAACATTTTATTTCACTTAGAAATTATATTTTTATTACTTATTTGTAACATGCAGATCATGAAGCTTTAATTTCTGCCTAATAATTTAATCAACAAGACTATATGTAGAGAATTGGAAAGGGCTTTTAAGATTATTTTAAGAGATGTTTGAAATAAGAAAAGACAACTTGTTCTTATATTAGATATATGAGTATATAAGATTTTATTTTCAATATTTTTATTGTAGAATGGCCACGATTGCCTTAAATGGTATAATAATTTAGATAAAAGCCTTTGAAACAAGATTGCATAGCTGGGTTAATTTTCAAGCCATCACTGACTATGTGGTTGTGGAAAAGTTACTTCAACTCTTCGTAACAGAAAATGGAGATCATGACAGTATTGCTCTCATAGAGTGTTGTAGAAGCTTAGAAAAACTAATATGTAAAAAACACCTAGAATAGGGCCTGACACACAGAGAACACTCTATTAATTGTTAGCAGTGCTGGGCATGGTGGCGCACACTTGTAATCCGAGCATTTGGGAGGCTGAGACAGGAAGATCGCGGTTTGCAGACAGCCACAGCTACTACATAGGGAGGCCATTTGCAACTCAGTGAGATTCTGTTTCAAAATAAAGAATAAAAAATAGGGCTCGAGGTGTAGCTTGAAGGTAGAATGCCCTGGATTCCATCCCATTATCGCAAAAAAAAAAAATGTTAGCAGTTTTTATTATTAAAACATGATTGAGCATGATGGTCCGTGCTTGTAATCCAAGCATTTGGGAGGCTGAGACTGGAGGATCACGGTTGGCAGACATTCTCAGCTACTTAGTGAGACCCTTTGCAACTCAGATCCTGTTTCAAAATAAAAAATAAAAAATAAAAAATAGGACTGGGGTTTTAGCCTGGAAGTAGAATGCACCTGGGTTCCATTCCCTGTATTGCAAACATAAACAAACTAATAAACATGATTGCATTTTCTTTGATACACTTCATAGAATGGCATAGTCTAATCCATTCTCTCTGTTATCAGGGTGGACTTGCATATCGTAGAGGTGACACTCTACATTATGACTTCTTTAGTGAGACCATTAGTAACCATTCAGCCTCTGCTTTCATTTCTGGGAACACTTAAATGTAGAGTCCTGTGTTCAACTATGATAAAAAGTCTGTGTAGGCTGAGAATGTCCTGAGAGAGAAGGCCCATGGAAAGATCATATAAAGATGTCCTGATACTGCCTAGAGCAAGAGAATAATTATCAAATCACTTCTGCTCGAGTCTTACCAGTCAGGCCCCAGAGATCTGAATCAGATGCTACCCAACCCTGTTATATTTCCTTAATTCACAGAATTTGTAAGCACGATAAAATTGTTGTTTTATGCCACTCAATTTTTATATTCTTAAATTGCAATGTTTAACCAGAAAATTAGCCTATTCGTTTTTATAATACATATTAAAACTATCAACAGTTTCTGCCTTGTAATTGGTAAAACCATTATGACTTACTATTTTCTCATTATTATCTTTATTATCCTTCTAATGGTTCCCTTCCAACTTAATCCAGTCAAATCCAACTCAATTTAAACTAAGAATGTGAGGGGTTTTTTGTGCTCTGATTACTGAACACTTTTATTTTAGAAATTTTACAACTATTACAACTTGGCAGTTGCCAAGGTTTTTACTGGCAAAACAAAGAACATTTTTCCTATTATTCTAATGAAGGACATCTACAAAATACAATGGCTAGACAATCTTACTTAGTAGTGAGAGACACTTCTAATATCAAAACAAGGGCTTGAATATCCTCTTTCAGCATTAGAATTTGATATTGTATTGGACATGCAAATAAGACAGATTTGAAATAAGGCAAAGAAAAGAAAAAAATATATGTGCAGATAAGAAAGGAGAAAGCCTGGCATGGTGGTGCATTCTTGTAATTCCAGCATTTGAGAAGCTGAAACAGGAAGATAATGGTTCGCAGACAGCCTCAGCTACATAGTGAGGCTCTTTGCAACTCAGTGGGACCCTGTTTCAAAATAAAGAATAAAAAATAGGGCTGGGGGTGTAGCTCAGAGGTAGAATGCCAGTAACACACACACACACACACACACACACACACACACACACACACACACACACAGAGAAGAAGCATAATTGCATCTAGTTGCAGAAGTCATGTATGTATATGTAGATAATCACAAAGAATATAAAAAAGGCTTCTACAATTTAAAAAATAATTTTGTGTCAATAATACCTTAAAATTATTTAAAACTTTAAATCATGTTAATTTTCTTAATAGAGAATATGATGATTCCTCAAATTTTAAAAGGTATCTCCTAAAAGAATTTTACTTCATGTCTTATACTGATACATGTACATGTCTTATACTGATACGTTTTTTCTTATAGATATATTTTTGTATTTTTGTAACTAAATCCTTAAAGTCGTATGATTAGTTTTTAGAAGTATGTGTATCTTCCTGTTTTCTATACTATCAGACAATATCAAGCCATGAAGGCAAATATATTTTTAAAAATTCTCATTTACATTTCAATTCTACATTACTTAATTATTCCTTTGAGCTTAATCTTTTCTTTTTAAAGAATAACCTGAGTTTTTATTACTAAGCTCTTAAGCATGTTATTGATTTTAGACTTTTTATATTTATTTGTGTATAAGCTTTTATTTGCACTTTATCTATTGGTTATCTTTCTTGCATACTGTCAATTATAATATTTTCAGTATGATCTAATCTATTTCCATGATGCACTGGGAGTACTTTGTGTTTGATGCTGTAATCTTTAGTAAAATCTCCCATTTGTATTCACCTAGAAATATGAAATCAGCTAAGAAATCAGCTTCGCATTTGCAGAATGCCTACATTTCTCCAATGCACATCAATAGGATGTCAATGTTAATATCATTGTAGCTGCATGTGTTACACATACACATTGTTCATTTTATTCCGCAATAATCTTAGTTTATATAGGTTTGAATTTCTCCAAACAAACTATAAGCACAAATGTTTTTATTCTCTTAAAATATTTCAGCACTACTTCTTTAAATTGTTTTACTCAGTAGTTACTCTAAGCTCTCTGAAGTTTTGTGGAATGTAGAAACATGTACTTACTTAAAAAACACTCTTATTGGTGAGTTGTACATGTATATCCTACTAACATTCAAGGTGATACAAATTTGCATGCAGAGAAGCTTTGTTCTGTTTCCCTTCAGCTTCCACTCTTGACCCCAAGCCTTTTCAGCACCTAAAAGTGAAATTGCACTGGTTGTGGTGGCCCACGTTTGTAATCCCCGCGCTTGGGAGTTGGAGACAGGAGGATCACACAGGTTCGAAGCCAGCCTCGCTAGCTTAAGAGACCCTGTTTCCAAATAAAAAAAATATTTAAAAAATAGGTCTAGGAGTGTAGCCCAGAGGTAGAAGGGCTTCCAGGAACCCCAGTACCCCCCCACACACAGTGAGATTGGAAATGATACCTTCACATCTGCACATAGTATTATTTGAACTGTTTCATATATCATTTATTATATTTCCTCTCCAAACCCTATTCCTATCTTCATCCACTATTCTACTGGTCTGTAACCACAATTACCTAAAGTCCCTTTGTTTCCTATTTACTTTCTAGATTCTACATATGGGACAAAACATTTGACCCTTGACGTACTGTTATATTCTCTAGTGCCATCCATTTTCCTGATAATGCTAAGCTAGCTGTTCATTAACATATGAATAGATAAAGAAAATGTGGTACTTACACACAGTAGAATTGTATTTAGCCATAAAAATATGTATTTAAAATATCTGAATATGTTGACACAGTGGCACAATATAAGTAAAAGAAAAGTGAAGGGTGTATTCCTTTTTAATTGCATTTAAATATTCAATAATTAAAATATTTTTTCACAGGCTGTCTAATCTCATTTTCACAGAGCAATTGGCCACCTATTTGTTGCATGAAACACTGCCTTTCATATAACTGATATTATTAGGATATTTTTTTCTGAAATGGCCAGTCTCAATGTATCTCTGAATCTGAATATAATTATAAATATATATAAAACATTATAGGCTCCAAAGCAAGATAATTTGAAATAAATTGTCCAAAGGAATAAATGAATCATAGTGTCTATTAAGTTTTTATATTAGCGTGAGGTGTGGAATTGGCATGTTCATAGTTATATTCTTTTTCAGCACCTAAGACATTGCTTCACAATAAATGAAGCCTGAATAGAAATTGTCATGTAAGATTTTCCTCACACACAAAAGGAAGTAGTCAGAATTCAAGAAAGACTTTTAGTAATGGAGGAGAATCTCAGTGACAGAGTGGAGAAGGTCTAGGGGAGGTTGGTGGTGATGGGAGAGACAATCGTTGAAAGAAACATTTCCACTGTGTCATGTACATATGTGACATTTCTAATGCCAATCTCAATATTCTGTATGGGTAAGGGGAAGGAGTGGGGTGTGATCTGTGGGGAAGCTCAACAAGAACTATATGCATGTAAGTCCTTCTCACTCTGAACTCCGTTATGATCTGAGACTATATGCACCAATAAAAGTATATTTTTAAAAAAGGTTAAGGATGATGTGCTCTTTCCAGAGTAAGGGATTTCTACCAATTTGTTTATAAATTACAATTTGCATGTAGGTATCACCTAAGACCAGTAACTTTTACAACAATTGCTATTCTCATTAGGAAAAATATCAGCAATTGTGGAATCATATCTTTATCCCAGAATAATGAAATATTAATTCCAAAATAACTACAACACATTTATTTTTAGATCATCTAAATTTCAAATATTACTTAAACCAGATCATTAAAGATTTAAAATTCCATTTTATTTCTTTACTAAATTGTTTTTTCAGGCCTATCAACAATATCTCTTTAGCCTACACAGGGTAATAAAACAAATAGGTTGTTACATGTAGTCCAAATATTTTAGTAAACCAATTCTATAAATCAATTTATATTCATTTAATAACTTCCTCGGCATAGAAAATAATGTTATTGCCCATACTACACAGTGCTATATTCAGGGGATTGGTTGAGGGTATATTTTTCTCAGTAGTGTTGAGGTCCTAAAATATATTTCTATGTAGAGTAAATGGCAAATTTTAGAGCTCATTAGCATATAATAACATAACCCATTTTATATGCACTTTGATAATGTAATTTGTGACTTACACTTTCACTACTGTGAAAAAGGCCACAGTCTAAGTAGTCATCTACAGCATGCTTTTTTAGTTAGCAAAAAGCCACACAAGTGATGGTGGCCCTGTAAGATTATGATCGTGCTGAAGACTTTCTGTTGCCTGGTGATATGGGGCTGTAACAGTGCAATGCATTACTAACATGTCTGTTTGTTGCTTTCACAGACAAACTTGCTTTATTACCAGTCATAGAAAAATACTAGCACCTACAATTCTGTACAAATCACAACATTTGGTCATGATAATAAATAACTATGACTGGGTTGTGTATTCACTATACAATACTTTTTTTTTTTTGGTGGTACTGGGGTTCCTGGAAGCCCTTCTACCTCCGGGCTACACTCCCAGACCTATTTTTACATTTTCATTTTGGAAACAGGGTCTCCTAAACCAGCGCGCGGCTGGTTTCGAACTTGCGCGATCCTCCTGTCTCCGCCTCCCAAGCGCAGGGATTACAAGTGTGCGCCACCACGCCCGACTACAATACTTTTTATTTTTTAAAATAAGTGCTTTTTTATTTGTTAAAAAAAAAAAAGTTTTCTGGCCAGGCATGGTGGCGCAGGCTTGTAATCCCAGAATTTGGGAGGCTGAGACAGGAGGATCACAGTTTGGGGACATCCTCAGCTACTACTTAGTGAAGCCTTTGCAACTCTGTGAGAGTCTTTCAAAAATAAATTTAAAAAAATGGCCAGAGGTGTAGCTCAAAGGTTGAATGTCCTTGAGTCCATACTTAGTAACATATACAAAAAAAAAAAACGTTTTCTGTAAAATACTATGGCATAATGAACCTGTAGGAACCTCTCACACCTCATGTTTCCTGTGTCACGTCTCTTAACAGCACTAAGGGGCCATATTAAGTTGACATATATCATCTAGGTTTGTGTGAGTTCACTATGATTTTTGTACAACTAAATTGCCAAAAGATGTTTCTCTCAAAATATACCCTAACATTAAGAATAGCATAGCTGTTTTTATATAACTATCTTACCCTGCAGGGTTTTTTTCAATTTTATTTTCATTCATCACAACTTTTTTCACTGACTCAAAGCCTGAGGCAGCAGTAAGTTCCCCAGTAATTGTGCTGTTTTATCATTTCAAAATGGTGACAGTAAAAATTTGAGATGTCAACATGGAATTTATCACATTTTTGCCAAGTAAAGGAGTTGCTATCAGGAGAAATAATGGGAAGATTTACAAAGAATATTACTCAGATTCTCACAATCAAATATAAACATTATTCCTTCAGTTAAAGAGTGTAGGATATGCATACCTACATTTTCTTGGTGTGGCTAAGACCAGAGCTAGTATTTTTCTATCCACATTATAGTAAAAGTTTAAAGGAGCTTGGAAGGGGGTTCCTAGAGGAAGTATGTGCCTAAAACCTAAATTTCTAGTTATGTTAGTTTTTCCCACCATCAAATATAAATCCCCTCAAAAAAACTTTTAGTACTCTTGACAGATGTAGCACTAGTACTTTTAGCTCCATTGGTCATACATCATGCTCATTTACAAAGCAATCACTCATCTATTGATCTATTCACTCATTCAATTGATATGTATTAATGATTATTTTTACAAGGAAATAATGTAAAGAACACACACATACACACACACACAAACACACACACAAACACGCACACACATACACGCATACATATATAATTTTAATGTTTACAGCAGTTTTCCTCTTCCACATTACTATTTCGTGGTGGGATGGGCAGAAGTCTATTGTCCTGAGAAAATAGTAAAACCAAACTCTCTCAGTAAAAC
The DNA here is from genome assembly GCF_963383645.1 of Muscardinus avellanarius. NCBI lineage: Eukaryota > Metazoa > Chordata > Mammalia > Rodentia > Gliridae > Muscardinus > Muscardinus avellanarius. The sequence continues at coordinate 92,111,738 of NC_137788.1, forward strand.
CTAACAGTAAAATCCAACCGAACTCTCTCAGTAAAATCCAACTGATAGTTAAAATCTAAATTTAATTAATTTGATTTTTATGTTAATGAGCTATTATAAAAGAATGGAATACCAATGTGTTTACTCCATAAAGATTTTATAATATTGCAACTTAGAATATATATTTCCCAAATGACTTTGAGAATATGAAATAATAGCTAATTTAAATGTTATTCTTGGGGGAAAATATTAAATATTATTTATGTTCTTTTGAACCATGCAAATTCTTGGGGGAAAATATTAAATATTATTTATGTTCTTTTGAACCATGCAAATAACCAGAATCCACCATTGCAGTACATCAGGTCAGCAACATTGCTCTATTTTGTGTGGAAGTAAGAATGTTCATGTCAGCATGAATAAAATAGAAAAAATAGTAAATATCAGTTGTTTTACACCAATTAAGTTCAAAGTAAGTAAGGAATGACTGTAATGATTATTCCTCTTGGAAATAGAAAGTTTTTAGAATAGTATATAGATTTGCAACTCAAGATAGGATGTATGGCTTTATTTGGAAGCCTACAGAATATCAACATTTCTTCTCTATACTGAACAGGAAGAAAATTTTAACAGGATCCCCAAGTAATTTCATGTATTTTAAAATTTGAGCAATATTGTTATAGAGTCTAAGAGATGATAGCCTCTCAGCAAGCACAGATGGACTCACACGAAGTAATTGAAGAAACATCATCCAGGAGGCTTGCTGTCGGCTGAACTGTATGTTATACCTCCACACAGAATCTTAAGTGAAAGCTCTGATTCCCATCATTTTGAATGTGACTGTATTCATTCATAAGTCTTTTTTTTTTTTTTTTTTGCGGGTCTGGGGATGGAACCCAGGAACATTCAACCTCCGAGCTACACCCCCTGCCCTATTTTTTATTATTTATTTATTTATTTATTTATTTATTTATTTATTATGTTTCTTTATTGGATTTATTTTTAAAATTACATATGAGAACTTAGTTATTATTAATAGTATGAGTCTTTCTCTGTTCCCTTAAAGTTGATCAGTCATGCACCTAAGTCCATTTTTTGCTAGAAGTTGAAACCATTTTGTTGTGTCCATTGAGTACAGTTTTGCATTTAAATGGATGTCCATGCACGCACCTTGAGTCAGTGTTAAAATTTCCATATTCTTTATTTTGAAACCGAGTCTCACTGAGTCATAAAGGGCCTCACTAAGTAGCTGAGGTTGTTCGCGAACCCCAATCTTCAGGTCTCAGCCTCCCGAATGCTGGGATTACAAGTGTGCGCCACCATGCCCAGCTTCATTCGTAAGTCTTAAAAGAGATAATTTGGTTAAAATTAAGTTATCAAGGTGAGCCCTAATATAATATGATAAGTGTCCATATAAAAAAATAAAATAGGTCACTGATGATTATAGAAAGAAAACCATCTGAAGATACAGAGGAAAATGACCATCTATCAGCCAAGTAATAAAGACTATAGAATAAACCAACCCTAAAACCAAACTGATCTCAGATTTTTAGATTCCAAAATGTTAAAGAAAATATATTTCTGTTGTTTGAGCCACCCACTCTGTGATAGTTTTTGTCAGTCTTAGAAAATGAATATAGGACTATTCAGAAATGTGTAGACAAGGTTAAGGTTGGTAGAATTCTTCAGGGCTAGCAAAGCAAAGACCTCTTATGACTCCTAGGCCTGAAATTTGTTGTAACTGTAGAAAAAGGCTCCTGAGTAAAAGCTGAGGTCTCTGAAACTTGAATGCAGTCACCAATAAATAGCAGACTAGCAGGAAAGGGGTGTAGATAACAAATCTTCACGTCACTTACTACTTTAGTTCTCCAATATTGTGGATTCTCCTACGGCTAATCTAATTGGCATTAAGAGGGAAAGTAGATTTAATGCTCAGATGATGCTGTTTGTATAAGTCAGTCTTCTCAGGAAAAGCATGGAGGAACCAGGGTAGACAGTGGAATGAAACAGATTACCAGGGCAAACATATATCATCCAGCAGAGTTGATTACAAGTATTCGCTCTCTTTTTGGAAACTAATGATCAATTTTATTCAGAGTGATAAATCCAGCTAAAACAATGTTTTCCTAATTTCTTTTACATTTTTCTGACAACAATATTAAATTTTTTGTATATGACTTAAAATTTTTGTATGACACTTCAAGGCACCACTGTGAAGGGGATAAAGATAGCTACAAAGAGCCTCAAGTTTTTTTTTTTCTTTCTTTCTTCTTCCTGATGCTTGTGTAGAAGATGTGAAGACTGATATTTTAACAGCAGTCTTGGATCCTGGAGTTGCCTTGCAGGTGGAAGTCAATAATCACAGTATTTGGGATGCTGAAACGGGAGAATTACAGGTTCACAGCCAGCCTCAGCAATTTAGCGAGGCCTTCTAAAACTTAGTAAGACTTTATTTAAAACAAAAAATACCAGTTCAGTCCTCGGTAACATACACATACATTGATGTTTGAGCCAGGAGTGCTGGCAAAGTTCTGTCATCTCAGTTCTTGGGAGGCTGATATAGGAGAATCACAATATGGACAGCCTCAGCAAATGTAGCAGGACTCTCAGCAAACTGGAAAAACCCTGTTTCAAAACAAAATTAAAAGCTGGGCTTTATGTTGCACACTTATAATCTCAGTATTGTGGAGGCTGAGACAGAAGTATTGTAGATCCAAGAAGGCTCTCCACAACATTGTGAGAACCTGCTTCAAAGTAAAGAAGAACAAATAGAGCTAGGATTGAAGCTCAGAGGTAAAATGCCCTTGGTTAAATCTCCAGTACCAAATAAGTGAGTTAATTAATTAATTAAAATAAATAAAATAAAGGAAGACTAGAATGCAGATCAGAATTTGAATGCTACTAGGTTCTAGTCATCTGCAAATAAAGATAATTTTAATTTCTCTTTTCCTGTTTGAATTCCTTTGATAAACTTCTCTTGTTATATTGCTATGGCAAGAGTCTTGAGGACTATATTGAAAAGGACTGTGATATTGGGCATCCTTGTTCCTGATTTTAGAGGGAATTCTTGCAGTTTTTCTCCATTCAATATGATATTGGCTTTGGGTTTATTGTATTTTGCCTTGATGTTGAGATACGTTCCTTTTCTTCCATTTTTCTTCAGTGTTTTTAACATGAATGGGTGTTGTATTTTGTCAAATGCTTTCCAAGAATCTATTGATATGATCATATAGCTTTTGTTCTGAGATCTATTTATGTGGTGAATAACATGTATTGACTTGCCTATGTTGAACCAGCCCTGATTTTCTGAGATAAAACCAACTTGGTCATGATGTACAATTCTCTTTATATGGTTTTGAATGTGTATAGCTAGTATTTTGTTTAGAATTTGTATAAACAAATTTTGGAAGGTATTTGTCTGTAATTTTCTTTTCTTAAGGTATGTTTATTTGGCTTGGGTATTAATGTGATACTGATCTCATAGAAGGAGTTTCAAAACAACTCATCCAAAAGATTACTGGAGCTGATTAACCAATGCAGCAAAGTTGCCGGATACAAAATCAACCTAAAGAAATCAGTTGCTTTTATATATGCCAACACTGAATCTATAAAGAAAGAAAATAATTCTATTTACAATAACCTCAAAACCAATAAAATATCTAGAAATAAACCTAACCAAAGATGTAAAAGACCTCTACAATGAAAATATAAAACATTAAAGAAAGAAGTTGAAGACCTTGAAAGATGGAACGATCTCCCTTCCTCATAGATAGGCAGAATAAATATCAGCAAAATGGTCATTCTGCCAAAAGTGATCTATAGATTCAATGCAATACCTATCAAAGCACCAATGACATTCTTCTTAGAATTACAGAAATAGTCATGAATTTTATATGGATAGACAAAAGACCAAGAATAGTCAAAGAAATTATCAGCAATAAGAACTATGCAGGAAGCATCACAATCCCTGACTTCAAATTAAACTACAAAGCAATTGTAGTTAAAACAGCATAGTATTGGCACAAAAACAGGCACACAGACAAATGGAATAAAATAGAAAATACAGAAACAAACCTACACATGTACATTCAACTGATCTTTGACAAATGGGCCAAATTCATAAGCTGAATAAAAGACAGCATTTTCAACAAATGGTGCTAGAACTGGCTATCCATTTCTACAAAGGTAGAACTAAATCCTTACCTCTCACCATGCATATTAATCCACTGGAGATGGATCAAAAACTTGGAAATCAAACTGTGAACCTATTAGAAGATGGCATAGGTTCAACACTCCAACATAAAGGCACAGGTAGTAACTTCCTTAATAAGACCTCCAAATCACAGGAAATTAAATCAAGAATTAACAAGTGGCATGGCATCAAACTAAAAGTTTCTGCTCATCAAAGGAAACCATTAAAAATTTAAAGATAAAACTTATAGAACGGGAGATCTTTTCCAGCCACCACTCTGATAGAGGTCTAATATCTAGAATATAAAAGAACTCAAAAGACTTTACACTAGCAAAAAAATAACCCAATGAAGAAATGGGCAACTGAACTGAATAGACACTTCAAAAAAGAAGAGATATAAATGGCCAATAGATACCTGAAAAGATGTTCAACATCATTATCCAACAGAAAGATGCAGATCAAAACTACGTTGAGATTCCATCTAACCCCAATCAGAGTGGCAAGCATAAAGAAATCAAATAACAGCAAATGTTGGCAAGGATTTGGGGAAAGAGGAACTCTTTTACACTGTTGGTGGGAGTCCAAACTAGTTCAGCTGCTATAGAGATCAGTGTGTAGATTTCTTAGGAAACTGGGAATAGATCCACCATGTGATCTGGCTATACCACTCCTGGGTATTTGTCCAAAGGGGTTGAAATCAGAGAACTACAGTAACATATGCATACCTATGTGCATAGTAGCAAACCAACCTAGGTTGGAAATCAAAGAACTATATAATAAATACCAACCTAGGAACCAACCTAGGTCTCATTCAACAGATCATTAGATTGCAAAATTATGGTAAATATAGTGGGAGTGTATACCGGAGGTAGAAGGGCTTCCAGGAACCCCAGTACCACCAAAAAAAGAAAAGAAAAAAAAATTATGGTAAATACACACAATGGAATTCTACTCAGCAATAAATAAGAACAAAATCATGTCATTCCCAAGAAGATGGAAAGACCCAGACAACATTATGTTATGTGAAATTAACCAAGCACAGAAAGAGAAGATATATATGTTTTCTCTAATATGCCCAAGCTAGGGAGTATTAGGGAGACTAGAGGGACTCTAAGTAATGCAAGGGACACCTCAGCAAAGCCAGAAAGTAGGGGTAGGGGAGGAAGAAGGCTGAGGTTAATTAATGGGCAAGCTACATTTAAATAAGTGTATACATGTGGATATAACAGGTAACATGGACCTTCAGTATTGCAAGGGAGTGAAAAGAGGAAGTGGGAGAGAAGGGCACCAAGTACTGTGCGAATATATGCCACTGTCAACATGATCAACACTATGATGTGAAACTACAGTGCTCCAGTTATATAAATAAAATAAATAAATAAATAAATAAATAAATAAATAAATAAAGGTACATGGGAAAAAAGAATGCTAACGGGTTCTATCTCTAGTATCACCAGGGGGGAAAAAAGTAAATATTTGGAAAATTCAGATCTCTGATAACTATGAACCACCATGAAATTTATGTAGTAACTATATATGGACTTAATGTATTGGAGCTTCAATTATTTAATTATAATGAAGGGATCTATAACATGCAGTCTCAAAATAGTTCAGTCAAAGAAAAAAAATTATTTTAAGCTGAAGGTGATTAAGAGTCAATCAATTTTGGTAGAGCTCTTTGTCCTTTCCTCATTTACCTAAATTTCCCTTTGGAGAAGTTTCTCTTACAAAACCAGAAAGGAAACAGCAACTTTCTATTTTAACATAATTTTATTAATGCACTATAATTATATGTAATTATATATTATAATGTGGTTTCAAAAAATAGAAACATACACACACATAGCACATGATCATCTCATGTGTTTTCCTACAGTTCCTGCTCTTTTCCTTTCCATACATTATTATTATTATTATTATTATTATTATTATTATTATTATATATGTGTGTGTGTGTGTGTGTGTGTGTGTGTGTGTGTGTGTGTATGCATGTAGTGCAGGGGATTGAACTTAAGGATGTTCTACTTCCAAGCTATACTCCCATCCCTATTTTATTTTATTTATTTATTTTTGTTTTGTAAACAGAATCTCACGAAGTTGCTAAATTCCTCCCTAAACCTCTGAGGCTGAAATTCTGGGAAGATGGTGACCAAGGGAAGCAGCACATATCAGTCCTCTGACACCCAATCTCCTTTGCCTCAAAAATAGCATTCTATAAAGCCAGAAAATATTATTAGTAGAGGAATAAAAATGGTAAATACAAAGGACAGGGAAAAATAAGATTAAAAGTCCAATCTGAGAGTAGAAAATAAACCACCCACCTTGTGGTGTCAGGTGCTGCAGCAGTGCCATCTTGCCTCACAGCACCCAACTCCAGAGATGAAAAGGAAACAACTGGGGACCCGAGGTGAGCAGCTGCAGACTACCCAGGTTCTTCCTGAGCAAACACTGACTACAACTTCCAGCAGTGGTGGCCAAGCTCACCACACACCAGGGATTCAAAGCAGAACTCAACACCAGAAAAGAAACCCACCTGCCTCAAGGCCAAGGGCACCACAGAGGCTCCATCTTACCTCACTGCACTCAACTCCAGTGACAATCAGGAAAACATCCAAGGACCTGAAGTAGGCAGCTGCAGATCATTAAAATTGTAAGTTATCAGTTCCTCCTGTGAAAACACTGGCTACAACTTGCAATAGTGGTGGCAGAACTCACCAAGCCCTCCAAAGACTCAAACCAGTCCACACCAAAACCATAAGTGAAGCCACTGTTCCTGAGGGAGTACACTTAGCATGAAACTCCCCAGTGACTCATGCAGCTGTTATAAACTCCCTATGTCTGAGACTTTGCAGTTCAGTTCAGTGAAGGAGGGAGGTTGTCTACAACTTGCAGCTGTGGTGGCAGAACTTAACATGTCCTCCAGAGATCCAGAGCATCACTCAATAAAACCATAAGTGAAGTCTCAGTTACTATGAAGAATGACCAGTGCAGCATCCCTAAGGACTCATGCAGCTGCGATAAACTCTCTAGGTCTGACACATTGCAGTTCAACCTAGAGAAGGTGGGGGTAGAGTCTGCTGTTGAACATAGCAGAAGCTCAGACAGACTCAGTCTCTGATCAGTAGAAAGTGTTTGGGAGACCTATGCTTAACACTAGACCCAACTAATAGGATCTATGGGATCACCACAGACCACCAAATTGTGGTGAATGGGGAGAAGTCAGACCCCATGCCTAGCTATGGGAACAGAAACTCTTACATTGAGTTTGGTCTCAGACACATATGCCACCTACCGAAGCAGGGAGAGCCTGAGACTCCAACTCTGTGGAAAATATGGAGGGTGACCTGTCCTTAACAATAGATACAGCCTCATTGATACTATCTGTATAATCATAGAAAGACTCAGAGAACCAGGTTTACAGCAGGAAAGGTGCTGGTGGCCTCTTTCTGTATCTGCACAGAGAGAGACTGCAGAGGCCGTCTGCTGAATAGTCATTTATTTGTAGAGGTACATTAATTTGTTGTAGAGGTTTTTTTGTTTTGTTTTGTTCGTGTGTGTGTGTGTGTGTGTGTGTGTGTATTTGTGTGTGTGTGTGTGTGTGTGTGTATGCCTGTTTTTTTAACCTTCTTCCAAAACCCTCGTCCAAGCTACTTTCCTTGTACATACCTACTATCTTCTATTCCTTTTCTTTTTTCATTTTCTCTCTTTTTTCTCTTCCTTGTCTTTTATTAAATCCACTTCCTATCACTATACCAATCGTATACCTCCCATCTGAGGATTTACTCTATTCTTCCATTTATTACTTCACATCCCTCCACAGTCAACCTTACCTGTTGAATAAAATACACCTTGCCCTTATATATACCAGCTGACACATAGAGTTTGAGTGAAATATATCAGAATCAACAGATACAAACTTCTAAAACCATGAGAAGGACGAATAACAAAAAAGCAATCAGTTCCCCAAACACCACAATAATGGAACCTAACAACACAGAATTGCAAAGACCTCCAGAAAGCCAAATCAGGAATATTAACTGTAGAAATAATACAGGATTTCTGAAAAGAATCTAGAGAGAGTCTGAAAGAAATAAAGGATGCAATCATTGAAGTGAGGCATCAATTCAAACTATAAACAATCAATTAGATTACATGGAGAATAGAATCTCACTCCTAGAAGATGATTACTCTAAAAACAAATGTATAGTATATAACTTAGAAAAAACAATTCAACAGCATGAATTGGACATTGAAGAAATATGGGCCCATTTTAAAAGAACTATCCTAAGAATAATTGACATAGAGAAGGGAATTGAAGGTGAAACCAAAGAGATCAACAATTTTTCAAAGAAGTAATACCAGAAAAATTTTCCAAACACAGAACAAGAGGTAGATACACAGGTACGGGAAACTTACCGAATCCCCTTTAGACAAGATTAGAGAAAGGGCTCTCCATACCACATAATGGCAAAACTGACCAATGCAGAAGCTAAGGAAAGACTTTTAAAGGCAACAAAAACAAAAGACCAAGTGACATTCAGAGGCAAACCAATTAGAAATATGCCAGATATCCCAAACCAAATCATGAAAGCCAGAGGGGCCCAGAGTAACATATTCCAAACACTGAAAGAAAACAACTGGCAGCCAAAAATTTCTTACCCAGCAAAACTATAACTCAAATTAAATGGGGAAATAAAAATCTCCCATGACAAACAGAAGCTAAAGGAATTTATTTCTGGCAAACCAGCACTAGAGAAAACACTAAAAAATATTAACTACAAAGAAGAAATAAGTAATACATGCCAGAACCAGAGAAACAAAAATTTCCCTCCAGAAAATAACTAAGCAAAAAACAACAAGCACCATTTCAAATTGAAGTTAAATCTCAACATTCTAGAAATTAAAAACCATCTCTAAATAATCACACTTAATGTAAATGGCCTCACCTTTCCAAAAAAAGACATAAAGTGCAAAATGAATTAAAAACCAGAATCCATCTATCTACTGCCTGCAAGAAATACATTTTACAAGTAAAGATAGTAACAAACTTAAGGTAAAGGTCTAGAACAAGATAATCTATGCCAACAAAACTCAGACATGTAGGAATAGCAACTATGCTATCAGACAATTTAGATTTCAATCCAAAGCTTATTATAAGAGTCAAAGCAGGTTATATTTTACTGCTAAAAGGAACAATCCAGCAAGAGGAAGTAATGATAGTCAGCATTTATGCCCCAAACATAGGTGCAGGTACATTCATAAAACAAGCTCTTGGTGACATTAAGTCACACATAAATCCCAATGCAATAATACTGGGAGACTTAAACACCTCACTCACACCATTAGACTGATTTCCTAGATAAATATCAGTAAAGATGCCTTGGACCTAAATAACACCATTAAACAAATAGACCTGTTAGACACATATAACATATTCTATCCAACTACAGCCAAGTTCACATTTTTCTCAGCTTCTCCAAAATCGATTACATCCTGGGCCACAAAGTGAGCACTAGCAAATGTAAAAAAAGTGACATACTTCCTAGTGTCATTTCAGACCATAAAGTAATAAAACTAGAAGTTGACTATAAGAAAATGCAGAGAAACCACATAAACATGTGGAGACTGAACACCACACTGCTGAATAAAGAATGGGTCATAGAAGAAGTAAGGGGTGAAATCAAGAAATTTCTAGAAACAAACAAAAATAGAGGTACTACATACCAAAACCTCTGAGACACACTGAAGGCAGTATTAAGAGGAAAATTTATAACACTTAATGCTCATATAAGGAAAACAAAAATAACATAATGACACACCTCAAAGCCCTTAATAAACAGGAGCAATCTAACCCCAAAGCTAGGAGAATACAGGAAATTATTAAAATCACAGCAGAAGTCAACAAAGTAAAGAATAAAAAAATACAGAAAATCAACAACACCAGAAGATGGTTTCTCAAAAAAATTAACAAGATAAACTACTAACCAACCTAACAAAAAAAGAGAGAGAAACAACCCAAGTTATGAAGATAAGAGCTGAAAAGAATATATCACTACTGACAGTGTAGAAATACAGAGGATTATCAGAAACTATTTTGAAAAGCTATACTCCAACCCAATGGAAAATCTGGAGGAAATTGAAACTTTCTAGATAAATAAAACCTGCCTAAACAGATTCAAGAAATATAGAAAACTTGAACCAACTAATAACAATCAAAGAGATAGAAACAGCAACAAAGAGCTTACCATCAAAGATATGATCAGTACCAGATGGTTTCCCAAGTGAATTAAAAAAATAAACCTTTATAGAAGAGTTAATCCTGATACTCCTCAGTCTATTTCATGAAATAGAAAAAATGAGACTCTCCTAAATACATTCTATAAAGCCAAAATCACATTAATACCAACACCAAATAAAGACATTTCAAGGACAAAATACTACAGGCCTATATATTTGATGAACTTAAATGCAAAACTGCTAAACAAAATACTAGCAACACACATTCAAAACCACATCAAGAAAATCATACATCATGACCAGGTAGGATTAATCCCAGGCATGCAAGGCTGGTTCAACATACAAAAATCAATCGATGTAATTCATCATATAAACAGAACCAAATACAAAAATCACATGAGAATTTCAATAGATGCTGAAAAAGCATTTGATAAAATTTAACATTCAACTATGATAAATGCACTACAGAAACTCTTATAGAAAAAACTTCAACATCATAAAACAATCTACAGTAGGCACACAGCCAACATCATATTAAATGGGAAAAAATGTGAGAATTTCCCCTAAAAACAGGAGCAAGACAACGATGTTCTTTATCACCACTTCTCTTCAATATGGTACTTGAGAGTCTAGCCAGAGCAATAAGAAAATAAAAGTAAATCAAAGGAGTACAAATAAGAAAAGAAGAACTCTGTCACTATTTACAGATGACATAATACTATACTTAGAAGATGGAACAAACTCAACCAAAAGACTTATAGAACTGATCAACAAATTCAGAAAAGTGTCTGGTTATAAAATCAATCTTAAAAAATTAGAAGCTTTTCTGTACACCAACCATAAATCCACCAAAAAAAAATCCAGAAAACATTTCCACTCAGAATTCCCCCCCACACACACACACACGTAAAATACTTAGAAATAAATTTAACCAAAGATGTAAAAGACCTCTACAAAGAAAAATATAAAAAATTGAAAAAAATCAAAGAAGATCTTAGAAGGTAAAAAATTCTTCCATGTTCATGGATTGGCAGAATAAATATAATCAAAATTACCATACTTTCAAAAGTGATCTAATGATTCAACCCAATACCCATTATATTACCAAGATCATTCCTCACATACATAGAAAAATCAGTCCTTAAATTCATTTGGAATAACCAAACAACCAGAATAGCCAGAGTATTTCTCAGCAACAAAAATCATGCAGGATGAATTACAATATCCAACTTTAAAGTATACTACAAAGCCACAGTAGTAAAAAAAAAAAAAAAAAAAAAAAAAAAAAAAAAAAAAAAAAAAACAGCATGATACTGGCACAAAAACAGATACATAGACTAATGGAGCAGACTAGAAGACTCAGAAATAATATACACACTTATAGCCAATGATTTTTAACAAGGGAATCAAAACCATACACTATAAAAAGATAGCCTGTTCAACAAATGGTGATGGCAAAACTGATTAACCATATGCAGAAAAATAGAAATAAATCCTACTTACTCATCCTGCACAAGAGTCAATTCAAGATGTATCAAAGACTTAGTAATTAGACCAGAGACCTTAAGGCTCCTTGAAGAGGGCAGAAGTACAACACTGTAACACATAGGTATAGGTAAAACTTTCTCAGCAAGACCCCAAAGGCACAAGTAACTAAAAGGCAAATCAATACATGGCATGGCATGACACTGAAGAGCTTCTGTACAGCAAAGAAAACTACCAAGAAACTCAACCAATAGTCAATATTATGGGACAAGATTTTTGCCAACTATTCCTTCAATAGAGGACTAATATGTAGAATATGCAGAGAACTCAAGATACTCAGCACCAAGAAAACAAATAACCCAATTAAAAAGGAGCAAGTTAATTAAATAGACACTTCATAAAGGAATACATTCAAATGGCCAATAAATGCATAAAAATATTCAACATTATTAGCAATCATAGAGATGCAAATCAAAACTTCCCAGAGATTTTACCTAACTTCAGCTAGAATGGAAATCATTTTAAACACAAGCAACAACGAATGCTGTCAAATAATGTGGAGAAATGGGAATTCTAATACATTGTTGGTGGGATTGCAAATTAGTGTCACCACTTTGGCAAACAGTATGGAAGATCCTCAGAAGAATGGAAATGAAATTACTATTTGATCTAGCAATGCCACTTCTGGGTATCTCCCAACTACCCCCCCCAAAAAAAAAGGGAAACCAAACTACCAAACTAATGCATGTGTAACTATGTTCATAGCTGCACAATTCATCATTGCCTAACTATGGAACCAGCCAAGATGTCCATCAACAGATGAATGGATTAAAAAACTGTGGGATATGTACACTATGGAACTGTATACAGTCCTAAAGAAAAACAAAATTATATCATTTACAGGTAAATAGATAGAACTGAAAAACATTACGCTAAGTGATATTATTCAATCACAAAAATAAGAAATCAGATGCTCTCCCTAATATGTGAAAGCTAGGGAGAAATGGGTCATAGGAGGAATTCTAGATGAAAAAGCAGATTGTATAGATGAGAAAATAAAGTGACCTGAGTGTTTGCGATGGGAAAAGAAGGTAATTCTTTAGTGCACATGATGTACTTTAACAAACATATCAAGCTCAATCACTAAGCCACATACAAGAAAAAGGAAGGGGGAGGGAATGGGGCAGAAATTGGTTGAGGGCTAATTGGGTGATGTGTGCATGTATATTTCCACCATCTTGTCTCTCATTAAGAGGTATGACTACAATGCACCAATTAAAAAAATAAATCTCTGAAGCTGCCTTCAAACCCATCATTCTCCTGTGTCAGCCTCCCCAGTACTGAGTTTACAGGTATACAACACCACAGTAGGCTGCCATACATATATATTGAGATTGGTATTGATGACTTTATATGTTTACCTAGCATTACTTAAACTGTTTTATTTCTCAAGTCCTCCCTTCCCTCTACACCTCCCTCCCCAAAATGTCTCCTAATATTCTTATCCCCCAAAATGGGGAGTGTACACCAAGATGAATTACATTACTACACATTATAATAAAGCACTCATTTTTCATTAGTTCCCCCACATATATTCTAACCACTTCCTCACAATTTATCTTATCTTGAAGCTCCAAATGCTCTTTTCTTTATTAAAAAGACAGATAAACCCTGAGTCTAACTGCTTCTTTGCATTTCACATTTTTTCTATGGGTTCCCTTATTTGTAAATATTAATTAAAAGTATGTCCCTGTTCTGTTGTTAATCTGTCTTTTGTCAGTGTAATTTATAGGACCCTAAGTAGGGAGTCTAGAAGGACAAAGAAAAAGTCTCTTTTCTTTTCTACAGTATAAAGCCAGACCCACTTCATTCTGATATAGAGACAAAGGTGAGAAAAGAGTATTCAGTAAACCTTACAAGAAAAGAATATATTAATTTTCAAGAATAAAGGATATCTCAGAAGATTTTCTAAGGCAGAACAACCTCATCAGTGCCTTCTTTGTGACCCTGATAAAAATTACAGAATCATTCTAAATCTCAAGTTTCTTACTTGTAAAATTAGTTCAATAATAGCATGCTGGTACACCCAGAGACTTATTCAGAAATTATATATATGTATGAATGTGCTTGACAAGTAAAATATAAAGAAAATAGACTAAAAATTAGAATTTGGGGATTAGCACTCACTCTTCAATTAGCTGGAACTTTATTTTTTCTTATTTATAATGTCTCTATCATAGACTAAAATGGACTAAATAATTTTAATTTTTTAAAATTTTAACAGAATTTTGGGAAATATATGTTTTTATTGTCATAATAGACTTAGTCTAATATATTAACATTAATACTCATATTGATTTCCTAAAAGAATAGTGAATATAATGTGACATAAAAACCATATTAAATCAGTTAATTTAAAATGGGCATCAATTATATCCTATGGTTTTGCACCTAAGAGAAAAAAGTTTCATTTTTAATTATTAACACTCCTTTTATAGGTCACTAAATTATTCATAGTTTGTAACATGATTCTGAAGGAACATATATTAAATTTAGTGAGTTTTTAAAAGCGTAACCTCCTGAGAATGGTAGCATATACCTGTAATCCCAGTACTTAGGAGGCTGAAAAAGAAGGTTTGAGGCCAGTCTCAGCAATGTAGAAAGATTATGAGAAAATTAGTAAGACCCTATTTCTTTTTATATATCTTTTTTTTTGTGTGTGGTACTAGGGGTGGAACCCATGGGCTTTCTACCTCCGGGCTATACTCCCAGACCTATTTTATGATTTTATGTTTCATTTGGAAACAGGCTCTTACTAAGTTGCTGAAAGCCTCACTAAGTAGCTGAGGCTGGCTTCGAACCTGTGTGATCCTCCTGTCTCAGCCTCCCAAACAAGGGGATTACAAGTGTGTGCCACCATGCCTGGAGTAAGACTATTTCAAAATAAAAACATAAAAGCAATCTTAAATTGTAGCTCAAAAGTATAATGCCTCTGGGTTCAATACCCAATAACCCCACTTAAAAACAAAAGTATCCAGGAGTGGTGGCGCACGCTTGTAATCCTAGCACTTGGGAGGAGGAGACAGGAGGATGTGCAAGTTCGAAGCCATCCATGCTGGCTTAGGAGACCCTGTT
Organism: Muscardinus avellanarius; assembly: GCF_963383645.1. NCBI lineage: Eukaryota > Metazoa > Chordata > Mammalia > Rodentia > Gliridae > Muscardinus > Muscardinus avellanarius. The sequence goes on from NC_137788.1 coordinate 92,126,766, forward strand.
TCCAAAAATAAAAAAGTATAAAATAGGTCTGGGAGTGTAGCCTGGAGGTAGAAGGGCTTCCAGGAACCCTAGTACCCTCCCCCCCAACACACACACACAAAGTAATTTCTTGTAGTTCTCTTTGAGAACAGCATTTGCTAGGAAATATTATTCAAAAAATTTTGTTAAGATAAAGACATTAGCGGGCATGGTGGCGCACACTTGTAATCTCAGTATTTGGGAGGCTGAGAACAGAGGACCGTAGTTCGCAGACTGTCTCGGCTACTTAGAGAGGGCCTCTGCAACTCAGTGAGACCCTGTTTCAAAATAAAGAATAAAAAATTGGGCAGGGGGTGTAGCTCAGAGGTCAAATGCCTCTGGGTTCCATCCCCAGACCCACAAAAAAAGATAATGACATTATTATTCAAATGATATTTTATTCTATACTATGTGCTGTACTAGATGTAGTATATATAGTCTTATTGATCACAAATAACTCAATTATTTTTTTTCTTCTTTAAATGGAGCATATTTGAATGTATATGTGTGTTATTGGCAATAGAGAAAATTTAATTTAAAAATTTCAATGAAAGCATGCAAGAAAAAACAAATTCCCAGAAGAAAAAAATCATCCCCAACTATATCATAATTGAAGGATTCGCTTTTGGCAAAGACATTATGCCTCAACTTATGAAAGTTTTTAAGAAGAGATATCAGTATTTGTTTATATTAAAATGTATTGATATGAAACAAAAAGTCATATTCAAAAAATAAATGATCATTTATCTCTCTTTAGGATTCATAAGGGTAAAACTAATAATGCTGTTAAATTATGTTTTGTTTGCAATTGAGAAAAATATTTTAAACTCATCACTGATAAATCATATTCACTTATTGAATATTACTTTGACTTAAGTTGTTAAGAATAAAAATGTCAAATTTATATTGGCTGTGATAATCATTTCATTTATTTAATTTGTCAGGTATCCATTGCAGGTTAATTGTCACATTAAAAAAAGGAAGAAATAAAGCAAATACAAACCAAAAAATAATTCAAGATAAAAAATGCATTTTTTTCTTATGCATTGCTTTTATTTAAAAAATGTGGGGTTTTTTGTTGTTGGATTTTTTTTTTTTTTCATCTTGGCATGGTAGCCCAAATCTGTATTCCAGTACTTGGGAGGAGAAAGGAGAACCAAAGGTTCTAGACCAGCCTTCAGCATGACTGTCAGCAATCTAGTGTGACCCTATTTCAAAATAAGCAATCAGCAGGGCGTGGTGGCGCACGCTTGTAATCCCCACGCTTGGAAGGCAGAGACAGGAGGATCCCGCAGGTTCGAAGCCAGTTGTGCTGGCTTAAGAGGCCCTGTTTCCAAGTAAAAAAAAGTATAAAATAGGTCTGGGAATATAGGTGGGAGGTAGAAGGGTTTCCAGGAATCCCAGTACCACCACCAAAAAAAAAAAAAAAAAAAAGCAATCAAGTGCTATATATATCTTGGAGGTAAAATGCCTCTTGGGTTGAATAACCAGTACCACAAAAAATAAGTAAGTAATTTGAAATTGGATTCAGGCCTGGTGGTACATGGCTGTAATACTTGGGAGGCTTAGACAGGATGCCCATAAATTGAAAGATAGCCTCACACACAAAAAATAAATAAAAATAAAAAGAGACAGTGCTTTTTGCAATTAGAATACTGAAATGCTTAATTCCCAGAGTACACAGTATTTTCCAAACAAAACAAAAAGGGCCGGGAGTGGTGGTACACACTTGTAATCCCAGCATTCGGGAGGCTGAGACCAAAGTATCATGGTTTGAGGACAGTTTCAGCTACTTAGTGAGGCCGTCCGCAACTTAGTAAGACCCGGTTTCAAAATAAAGAATAAAAAATAGGGCACGGGATGTAATTCGGCAGTCGAACGTCCCGGGGTTCAATCCCCAGATCCGCAAACAAAACAAAAAAAACAAAAAAACAAAAAAACAAAAAAAAAAAAAAGAGGAAAACCCTTTAAAATACTAATAAATTGAACTACCATGTTATTCAGCAACCTTACTTCTGTGCATTTATTTAAAATAATTGAAATAGCCAGGCATGGTGGCACATGCTTGTAATCCCAGCATTTGGGAGGCTGAGACCAGAGGAGCGCGGTTCCCGAACAGCCTCAGCTACTTAGTGAGGCCATCCACAACTTAGTGAGACCTTGCTTCAAAGGAAAAGAATAAAAAGTAGGGCAGGGGGTGTAGTTCGGAGGTCGAATGCCCCTGGGTTTCATACACAGACCCACAATAAATAAATAAATAAACAAACAAACAAACAAATAAATAAATTGAAATAAAGTGCATGAACAGATGTTATCATACTCATGTACATTACAGGATTATTCATAATAGCCAAAATGTCAAAGCAACCTAAATGCTCACTGTCAAATGAATGAAGAAAATGTGTATTTTATATAAAATAAGATAATACCTAAGTTTATTTTTAATCTATCTCTTTTTCCATGATTGTCATGTTGCAAATCCTACTGGAAAAGACTTGATTAAAGCAGAAGCAACTATCCTTTACTTGCTGAATAAAGAATCGTTCATATGTGGAAGTTAGAGAAAAAATGGAAAACAAAGAAGATTTCAGATTAATGAAGGTCTATACTAGTAGAATAGGAAAAAGGGCTTTGGAAAGGGAGGCAGGGAAGTGAAAGGGGAGATCTGAAGAAAAAACAGTTTAAATATTCCTTTATATATAAAGTTATATCAAATTTATATTTATCTATGGGAAAGGAAAGAGAGCATGGCGGTACCCAGAGGGAAACACACAACACAGAGTTGAGTGTATATATGTTTCTATAACTCTGAACCTCACTACAAGGTAAAATTACAGTGCTCCCATAAATTTAAAAAAGTAAATTAGAGAATTACAGAAACTTGGATGAGGAAGAGAGTCAGATTATTTAGTACAATTACCAGTACACTTTGAAATTGTCATTTTAAATCTTCTCCTTAGATTGCGCAGGTTCGAAACCAAGCCATGCTTGTGTAAGAGAACCTGTTTCAAAAATATAAAATAGGTCTGGGAATGTAGCCCGGAGGTAGAAGGGCTTCCAGGAACCACCCAAAAAATAAATAAATAAATAAATAAAAATAAAAATAAAAAATAAATAAATCTTCTCCTTACAATACTTAAGATGAATTGTTAGCCAATCACTAGTTGTGCTCTGTTTTCCACAATTATTTTCTTTAAACATTTTTATTGGTTCATGACAGTCTTGTATCATAAGTCAATGAAAGTGTTTCTTTCATTAATCCTCCCTCCCCTGATTTGCTGTTTCCTAGATCACCTCCCTCACTTCACTGTAGTTTTACTTGCATTATCTAAACTCTCCCTCCTATCCCAAATACTTTCTAGGTCTCATATATGAGGAAAAATACATGATGCTTCAATGTCTGTGACTGGCTAATCTCATCAACATAATTTTCTCCAGATCTATCCATTTTCCTGCAAATGACAAAAGTGTATTCTTCTTTACTGCTGAGTAGAATTTAATTGTGTGCATATCACACAACTTTGCGATCCATTCATCTATTTATGGACATCTAGATTAGTCCATTAATTTGGCTATCGTGAATTGTGCTGCTATAAATATGAATATGTATGTATTACTATAATATTTGGATTTCAGTTCCTTTGGAAAGATGCAAAGGCACAGTACAGCTAGATCACAAATTGAATCTTACCATAATTCTTTAATGTTTAGTATTTATTTATTGATGATGTTTAAAGGCTTTACTTTTTAGAATTCTTTTAGTTTTAAATCAAATTTGAACAGAAGGCACAAATTTTTCCATATACCTCCGGAATCCATATATGCATAGCCCTTCCTGGAACGGACTGAATGTCTATATCACCAAAAAAATCACTTTTTGTATTGAGGGATTTGATTTTTTCTCCTCCAAAAATTAGTTTTATTTGATGAACCCAAGTCATAAGTTTCTCAATAAAGGAAAAATCTTCATAAAAAATCATATGTAAAAATACCAACACCCCAAAGAATGGTATTAGTTAATGGGGCCTTTGAGAAGTGATCATGTCAAGAAGACAGAGCCCTTATCAATGAGTTAAAACTTTTATAATTTGTTCCTTCTGCCTTACACTGAAAAGACAACTGTTTGTAAAATATAAAGTGGGCCTTTTCCAAACAATGAACTTGTAGGTACCATGATCTTGAACTTCCAAACCTCCAGAAATCTGAAAAATAAACTTCTGTTGTTTATAAGGTACTCAGCATATAGTAATTTTTATAGAAGCTCAAACAGACTATTATGAGTTTTCAGTACTTCTTTAATCAAGATAAAGTTTGCCTTTATTTTGCTTCTACCCTCTGATTATATTTCTGCTCTCAAGAATTACAAGTGATTTGCTTGCTTGGCCACAAAGTAGTTCTTCATATGTGTGAGAGAGATATTTTTGGGACACAAAATAATTCTACATTTTATATGTTTATTTTGATCTTACAATTTGTATTGAAGCATATGAATTAAATAGAATACACTATACTTATTTTAATTCATTTGTATGGATATTAATAATATGTTGTGTAAACATTGTCACAAATAATTCTATCACTTTAAGTATTTCCTCATGCCCCTTTGTAGTGAACAAGTGTCCAGGTTCCTGGCACTTGATAATGACAGAGGCTCTCTTCTTATCTAAATATTAGTCAGGCCCATCATAGCCCTCTTCTCAACTAGACTTTGACTTTTAATTTTCTGCCCTGTAAAGTCTAGTATAGCAAGTATGAAATTAATGTGTGTATATATATATATATATATATATGTGTGTGTGTGTGTGTGTATGCATATATATTCATATATGTTAAATTTATGTATATATATTGTTATATATAAACTCTTAAAATTTATTTTTTATTTTGAAACTCATATATATACATATATACATATATATATACATATATACATATATACATATATATATATATATATATACAAATATGAATATACATATAAGAATACATTTTCTGTGCTTCTACTTTCTAAACTCTTCAAATTTCCTGATAGTGTCAGCTTGGTTTGGAAAGTCCACATATTTGGCATAAAATTGTCATGTGAGTGTAAAGAAAACAATTTATTTTCTATTTAGCAAGAATTCTGCTATGTCAGTTTAGAAAGAATTCTCCTACCCTTAATATATAATCACACTGAGCTGCCTCTAGCTAGAATCCTGTTAGGTCACTTGAACAAGATTTTTTGATGCCCTTGAAGTCTCCTTTTGGAAATTTTCTCTCCCCATTACCTCACCACCACCACTACCAACAACATATTTTTTAACTTTAAAATTCCTACTTTTTCTTCTTGATTTTGGAGTCTATCACTCTCTCCTATTGTGACAGGCTTAATATCTATTAAAATAATTCTAAATAAAATGTTACATTTTACAAATGTTGGGATGTTTTCTTTATCATAAGTATAAATCAGTCTTCTATTTCAATAGTTTTTTTCCTTTTATTTTAGATCTACAAATTAAGTTATATAGTATATAATCTTTCATGTCTGAGCATTTCATTTAGTTTGCAAATGCAACAGAGATTCATTTGTTTCTGTTGAATGTTTTTTTATTTATTTATTTTTTTTTTTTTGGTGGTACTGGGGTTCCTGGAAGCCCTTCTTCCTCCGGGCTACACTCCCAGTCCTATTTTATATTTTTGAAACAGGGTCTCTTACGCCAGCACGGCTGGCTTCGAACCTGCGCGATCCTCCTGTCTCCGCCTCCCAAGCGCGGGGATTACAAGTGTGCACCACCACGCCTGGCTCTGTTGAATGTTTTAACTTGCTTTTTTTTTTTTTTTTTTTTTTTTTTTGCTATGATCAAAATACCAGCCAAACACAACCTTGAGGGAAAAAAAAAGTTCATTTTTTGTATTTCAGAGGTTACAAAGCTTTCAGTCCTTGATTATCTGGTTCCTAGGCAAAAACTATCAAGGCAAGGCTTCAGGACATGGCACTGAGAAGCAAAGAGGTGGACATGGAGGGTAAGGGACATTCGTAGTCCCAGGGACATAACTCTAGCTGTGCCCTGCCTTCAGACCTGGCTGCACTGCTAAACACATGAACTTTAGGAAACACTTTAAATCCAGACCATAATCTGAGCTTGGTGGCACACACTTGCAATACCAGTACTTGGGAGGCTGTGACAGGAGGATCTGAGTTCACAGCCAGCCTTCAGCTACTTACTGAGGCCCTCTTAGTGAGACTCTGTTTCAAAATAAAGAATGAAAAAGTAGGACTGAGGGGGTGTAGCTAGGAGATAGAATGCCCTTGGATTCAATCCTCAGTAATGCAAAATAAATAAATAAATAAATAAATAAATAAATAAATAAATAAATAAATCCAAACTATAGCAATAAAGCATTACTTTTATTGCTGAGTATCATTCCATTGTTCATTTTCCCATGGAAGAATTAGGGCTTATTTCTTGCATCTAGAATTTTTAATAAAGCTGCTATAACTACTAACATTCTAGGATTTAATTATCCTGGTTAAATGTAGGACATTTTGTGTATTATTTAGTAAGTATACCATTAACTTTTTAAATGTTGTCAAAAAGTTTTTTTCATAGTGATTATACCATACTATATTCTCACCAGCCAACTACAGGAGATTTATTTGCTCTACATCTTCCATAGCATCTGGTGAAGGCATGCTGTTCACTTTGTGATTCATTGCAGTAGATTTGAAGTGTAGATTACTGTGGCTTAATTTTCATTTTATTAGTGTCCAAGAATGATTATCTTTTTCTGTGCTGATTTTCCACCAGAAAATATGTCTCTGGTGACTTATCTGTTCAAATTATTTCTCCATTGTTTAAAATGTGTTTGTGTTTGACTTTGTGGTTGTTTCATTTTGTTTTTAATTTTGTAGACTTTATATAGCATAGATAAAAATCTATACATATTTGTTTTTCAAGCAGTTTCTCCAAGTCTGTGATTTGTTATTCCATCCTTTGAATTAGCTTTTCTGAAGATAGGATCTTTTAGATATTGAGGAAATTAAATGCAACTTTTATTATAAATAATGGTTTGCTATATTATCTAGAAATTCATCTTTAACATAATGCAGAAAAAAGCATCTTCCATGTTTCTTCTAGAAGTTTTAAAATTCTTGAATACTTATATATATGAAACATTTCAAGCGAGTTTTTGTATATGGTATAGATTAGAGGAAAAACAAAATTTTCTGTTACTCTTTACATTTTTTAGCAGAAGCCTTAAAGTTGACAAAAGACAGAGTAGCAATGGAAAAACATATATATTTCATTTTTATATGTTAATGCATGAACCATTCACATAAAAGTGAAAACCTGAAGAGATAACAAATGATGATAAATTAAATAGCTTATAAAAGAAAGGACAATCATTTTTGGAGAAGTTACTAAACAAAGCGAAACATTTTTGAGTTTTGGGCTTCCTAATTGTAAAAAAAATGGTAAATATATGATGTATAAGACTATTTAGTAAAGTTATTCTCTGTTTGGTAAAGGATAGAGGAACATCTTTGCCCATAAAAAGTCATGCCAGCTTTATCTAGGAAAATTTCTATATTGTTTTTACTGAGTTCATCCTGTACCTGCTGCTTCTTGATAGCCTTCAGTTCAAAATAACCTTTATGCAAAATTGGAATATTTGGGAGAGGCTCTTTATAATCTCATTGATAATTCTGATGTAATTCAAGGATTGTTTTTGATCAGTACTGAACACAAGGTGTTTTTTTCTTAATTTGGGAATTATGAAAAATATTTTATAAATTGCCTTATATATGTGCAAATAATAGTGCATCTCTTAGATAATCAAAATATGTATAAATGAGCAGAAAATATAAATTATTATTTTATCAGTTTTATAATAACAGTATAACATTTTGTTTTAGACACTCAGTTTACTTTTTAAATACTAAAAATATGCTGATTATTTATAAATATTGTTTTTTGTATACTGATTTTCTTCTTTCATTTTTAATAAATTGTTTATTTAAGTAACTAGTGTTCTTATCATATTCATTAATAATTTTAGTCCCAGGAAGATGGTGACCTAGGCATGCAGCATATATTAGTCTTACTGACACATGATCCCCACTGCCTTAAAAACAGCATTCTTACAAAAGCCATAAAATTCCATACCTTTAGAGAACACATTAAGTAACAGGTGGCAGAAAAATAAAACCTAGAAGATAGATCAGAGAGCAAAAAAGAAATCTGCCTGCCATGCGACCCAAGGTGTTACAATAGTGCCATCTTGCCTCACTGCACTCGACTCCAGAAAATTATAGAAAAACAACCAAGGACTTGAAACTGCAGATCATTGTAATTGTAAGCCATCAGTTCCTCATGTGCAAACACAGGCTACAACTTGCAGGGGTGTTAGCTGTCCCCACCACACCCTCCAGAGATACAAACAGGAACTCAGCAACACTTTAAGTGAAGCCACTCTTTAAGAGAATGCCCATCGAGGTGCCCCCAGGGACTCATGTAGCCTTGATAAACTCCCTGGGTCAGAGACTTGCAGTTCATCTCAACAAAGGTGGGGGAAGAGTCTTCTTTTGGACATAGAATAGGTTTGAACAGACTCAAGCCCTGCACCAGCAGAAAGCACAGAGGAAGATCTACATTTAATATGAGATCCAACTAGTAGGATCTCCAGGATAACCAATGACCACCAAATCATGGTGAATGGGGAAGTCAGACCAGACCAGCCCTAGTGGAGAACAGAGACACTTTGGCCTCAGAGGGCATCCACAACCTACACAGGCAGGGAGAGACTCAGACTCCACATTCATAGAAAGCATGTAAGAGGACCTATGCTTAACACTAGATCCAGCCCCATTGATACTGGCTATCTTCATAGATTGAGAAAGGCCCAGAGTACCAGGCTTGCAGCAAGAAAGGTGGTGATTGCATTCGGTGTCTACAAAGAGAGACTGCAGAGGCCCAGTGTGCTGAATATTCATATATTTGTAGGATTGAATTATTTTGTTGTTGCTGATGGGTTTTGTTGTTGTTATTTATTTTATTTTATTTTATTTTATTTTATTTTATTTTATTTGTTGTACTGAGGCTCCTGGAAACCCTTCTACCTCCAGGCTACACTCCCAGACCTATTTTTATACTTTTTAAAATTTGAAAACAGGGTGTCTTAAGCCAGCGTGGCTGGCTTCGAACCTGTGCGATCCTCCTGTCTCCGCTTCCCAAGCGCAGGGATTACAAGCATGCACCACCATGCCTGGCTGATGTTTCACTTTTTGTTTCTTGTCTTTTTTGTGTGTATGTAAATTGTTATGCTTGTTTGTTTGCTCTCTTCCCAATTTCTCTCCCACATTTATTGCTTTGTACTTACTCTTTTCTCTCCATCCCTTTTCTTTTTCTCTCTTTTCTTTTCTCTTCTTTGTCTTGTACAAATCCATTTTATATTACTATTCTAATACTACACATTGAATACTAGAATATGACTACATATTCACTATCTCTAATCTCTACTATATACTACCTTAACAAACTCATAATATCATTCTATTTAATCTTATTTGTGGCTTTATACTATTCTTGCATTTGCAACTTCACTTTCCTCCTCACTCAACCTTTATTTTGAATACAATACAACTTGCCCTTGAATATACCTGTTAACACCTAGAAACTAAGAGAAATCTACCAAAAGCAACAAATAAAAATTTATAAAATCATGAGAAGAAGGAATAACAAGGAAGCAATGAGTTCTCACAGCCCCAAATTGATAAAACCTGAGAATACAGAATTGTAGAGATTGCCAGAAGGGCAAATCAGGAATGTAACTTTAGAAATAATACAGGACTAGAAGGTCCAAGATGGCGGTGGCTGCCAAAAAGAACATGCATTCCTTGGAGAAGCCCTGGGAACCAGATTTCAGTTTAATATCTAATTGGGACAACTTAAGAAGACATTTTCAGCCATGACTTCCTATCTAGAATATAGGAGACAGTGGATAATGGCAGAATTAGAAGCAAGATGACAAGGTGGTGCACGCCACGCAAGAAAAGTGATTTTTGGAAGAACATCCCAGAAGGGATTAGAGAAAAGACCACTTCAGCCCCCACATGCTGGGAACTCTTAACAACATACCTTGTAAGAAAAATGATTCAGGCATGGTAGAAGGAGCCGAGCATACCAGGCGGGAAGCCAAGCCGCATTCCCAGGGAACTAAGCATGCCTGGCTGCTGCACTCCTCTGTGCTGCACCGGGGTTCATGTTTTGCTCAGAATAGCAGATCCTGCTCTACACAATGAAGCTGTGCCCTTCACTCTTGGAAGGAAGATAATATTTATTGCTGCTGAGTGCTCGATCCCACAATCTCTTAAAAATACACATACTGTCTTCCCTTATTAAAAAAAAATATTGGAGAGGGATCAACATGGTGGCGGCAGCAGCCAGGATTCAGGAGATGCAGACAAATCCTATCCAATTCACCTGGAGCTTTTGGAAAAAAAATTCCTGTGAAGGGGGACTGCTCCGGCCACACCTGCTTAAGAATTCTGGATATCATACCATGTAAGGAAGGAGCTCAGCAGAGAACCAGGAGGAAGGTGCTGTGGTGGTGGAGGCAGCAGCAGTGGCATTGGTAGTGGAGGCTAGTATTTGGGAGAGGCAGAGATCTGATCCAACCCACCCTGATCTTCTGAAGAAATTGCCCCAAAGGTAGAATGCTTCTGTCGCACATGCTCAGGAATTCTGGACAACATGCGGTATGGGAAAAGTGTTTGGGAGAGAATTGAGATGGTGGAAGCAGCAGCAATGGCAGCGGCCAGTATTCAGGAGAGGCAGAGATCTCATTCAATCCACCTTGATCTTTAGAAGAAATCACCCCAAAGATAGAATGCTATCACTGTGCATGCTCGAGAATTTGGGACAACATGCTGTGTGAATAAGGTGCTCAGAAGTGAACCGAGATGGATGTGGCCGTGGCAGCAGTGGTCAGTATTTGATAGTGGCAGAGATTCAATTCAATCCACCTCAAAATTTTAAAGAAATAAGATAGACTGCTACTGCTGCACATGCTTGGGAATTCTGGAAAACAAACTGTGTGGGAAAGGTGTTCAAGAGAGAACTGAGATGGCAGTGGTGGCAGTGGTGGTGGTGGTGGTGACCAGAATTTAGCCCTCTAAAGGGCAGACAGATCCAGTTCAGTCTACTTTGACCTTTTGAGGAAATTTCCCCAAAACTAGACTGTTCCTGCCACACATGCTCGGGAATTCTGGGCAACATGCTAAGTGGTAAAAGGGTTTGGGGGGCTTCAGAGGGAGCCCTGCATACCTGGGATGGGCCACCACACTGCGTGTTCTGGGAGTCATCAGCCCTCATGGCCACCGCGCTCCTCTGTGCAGAGCGGGAGGTCAAGGCACACGTGGAACAGCAGAACCTGCTCTCCGAAGTGAAGCTGTGGACTTCTGCCCTTGGAAGGAAGACAAAATTTATTGTCACTAGGTGTTTGGAGTCCCAGCTTTCACAAAAGACATGTACGGCTCTCTCATATTAAAAAAAAAAAAAAAAAAAAAAAAATGGAAGAACGCCGAGTGTGGTAGTGTACGCTTGTAATCCCCATGCTTGGGAGGCAGAGACAGGAAGATCGCACAGGTTTGAGGTCAGCCTCGCTGGCTTAAGAGACACTGGATAGGAGCCTGCTGGGGGGCTAGGCCAGTGGTGGGGCCAGAAAGCCTGGCATCAGAGCCTGCCATGAGGCAAGGCTTATGCTGGGGCCTCCAAGGCTAGGATCGGAGACTGCCGAAGGGTGAGGCAGGTGCCAGGACCAGCAAGGCCAGGATCAGAGACTGCCATTAGGCAAGACCATTACTGGTCCCTCCGTGGCTGGTATCAGAGCCTACTGAGGGGTGTGGCCGGTGCCAGGACCAGAGAGGGATAGGAGCCTGCCATGAGGCAAGGCCATTGCTGGGGTCTCAGAGGCAGGAATCGGAGCATGCTGATGGGTGAGGCTGGTGCCAGGGACAGCAAGGCCCGGATTGGAGCCTACCATGAGGCAAGGCCAGTGCTTGGGCCTCTGAGGCTTGGATGGAAGCCTGCTGAGGGGGGTGGCCGGTACTGAGCCAACAAGGCTGGGATCGGATCCTGCCATGTGGTGAGGCTGGTGATGGGGTCAGCCATGCAGTGAGGCCATAGTTGGAGACAGCAAGGCTGGGATCAGAGACTGCCCAGGGGCCAGGTCAGTGCTGGGGCCTTCAAGAGTGGGATTGGGACTTGCAATGTGGCATACACTGAGAAATGTTATAGAAAATAAAAATCAGATGCTTTCCCTAATATGCAAAAACTAGGAAGAAATGGGTAATAGGAGGAAATCTAGTAGAAGAAAGGGGCCTATGGAGGAGCAATTAAGGTGACTAATCAGAGGGGAAGGGATGGGGGAAGATGGAATCTCTTTAGAACACATGATGTACGTAAACAAATATATCAAAGTTAATCTCTAAATCAAGCATGGGATTGAGGGAGGGGAGGGAGTGGGATGGGATTGGATAAAAGCTAACTGGATGATGTGTACTTGGGTCTCCTCACAAGTCTTGTATTCCATTGTGATGTTTGTCTACAGTGCACTAATAAAAATATATTAAAAATAAATAAATAAATAAATAAATAAACAAATAAATAAATATTGGGTCAAGTAAAAAAAAAAGAAATAATACAGGACTTCTAAAAAGAATTTAGAGAGTCTGAAAGAAATAAAGGATGCAATAATTGAAGTAAAGGCATCAACTCAAACTACAAACAATTGATTAGACGACATGGAGAATAGAATCTCACTCCTAGAAGATGATCACTTCAAAAACAAATGTATAGTATATAACTTAGAAAAAGCAATTCAACAACATCATTTGGATATTGAAGAGATATAGGCCCATTTTAACAGTGCTAAACTAAGAATAATAGACATAAAAGAAGGGATAGATGGTGGTGAATTCAAAGGGATCAGCAATTTTTCAAAAAAGTAATATCAGAAAATTCTCCAAACATAGAAAGAGAGGTTGATAGACAAGCACAGGAAAATTAAAGAACCATTTATAGACAAGATTAAAGAAAATGTTTGCCACAAAACATAATACTCAAAATGACAAACATAGAAGCCAAGGAGAAAATCTTAAAGGCAACAAGCAAAAGACCAAGTGACATTCAGAGGCAAACTGGTTAGAATCACTCCAGACTTTCCAAATCAAGTCATGAAAGCCACTAGGGCTTGGAGTAACATGTTTCAAACTCTAAAAGAAAACAACTTGAAGCCCAAAATTTCCTACCAAGCAAAACTATCTATAAAATTAGATGGGTAAATAAAAATCTTCCATGACAAACAGAATCTGAAAGAATGTATCTTAAAAACAAGCCCTAGAAAAAAATACTCAAAGCAATTAATTGCAAAGATAAAATAAGTAATACATGCCAGAATCAGAGAAAAATAAAATAAAATACTTAGGAATAAATTTATCCAAAGAGGTAAAATACCTTTACAAATACCTTTACAAATACCTCTACAAATAAAATTATAAAGCATGGAAAAAATAAATCAAAGGAGGCCTTGGAAAATGGAAAGATCTTCCATGTTCATGGATAGGCAGAATAAATATTATCAAAATGATCATACTTTCAAAAGTTATCTACAGGTTCAATCCAATACCCATTAAATTACCAAGGTCATTTTTCAGAGACATAAAAAAAAATCAGTCCTTAAATTCATTTGGAACAACAAAACAACCAGAATAGCCAAAATATTTCTCAGCAACAAAAATCATGCAAGATGAATTACAATACCTGATTTTAAAGTACACTCCAGGGGCCTGGCCCATGCCCCAGAAAGCCTGAAACGCGGCAGGGATTGGGGGATCCAGCCTGCTTCCTGGAAGGCCCAGAACTGGGCGGGGGGGGGTGTGAGTGGTCCAGCCTGCATATGGGAAAGCCTGGAACTGGGTGGGAGGGGGGTCATCCAGCCCACATTCCGGAAAGCTCAGAACCAGGCAGGGGGCAGGAGGTCCGGCCCACTCCCCGGAAAGCCCAGTGCAGGGTGGGGGCGGTGGTCCGGCCTGCTCCCCAAAAGGCCCGGTGTCCGGCAGGAGCCAAGTGGCCTGGCCCGTGCCCTGGAAGATCCAGAGCCAGGCGAGGAGCAGTGGCCTGGCCTGCTCCACAGAAGGCCCAGAACAGAGAAAAGATGTAGCCGTGCATAATGAGGAAACTCAGTACTGCTGTGCTTAGAACAGCAGACCCTGCTCTGCACGTTGAGGCTAAGGGACTGCACTCTTGGAAGGAAGAAAAAATTCATTCCTACTGAGTGCCTGATTCACAACCTCTTCAAAGCACACATACTGTCTTCTCTTATAAGAAAGAAAGAAAGAAAGAAAGAAAGAAAGAAAGAAAGAAAGAAGAAAAAAACTATTGGACAGGGGTTAAGATGGCTGCGGCAGCAGCCAGGATTCTGGAGATACAGACAAAACATTTCCAACTGACCTGGAACTTTTGGAAAAATTCCCTGCGAAGGGAGACATGCTTAAAAATCCGGGACATCATCTGTAAAGAGGGAGCTCAGCAGAGACCTAGGAGGAAGGTAGTGTTGGCAGCGGTGGCTGAGGTGGCTGTGGATGCTTGTATTTGGGAGAGGCAGAGATATAATCCAACCCATCCTGATCTTCTGAAGAAATTGAACCAAGGGTGGAATGCTACCATTGTGCATGCTCAGAAATACTGGACAACATACAGTGTGGGAAAAGAGTTTGGGAAAGAATTGAGATGGTGGAGGCAGTGGCAATGGCAGTGGCTAGTACTTAGAGGCAGAGATCTGATTCAACACACCTGGATCTTTTGAAGAAATAACCCCAGATGCAGAATTCTACCACCGCGCACGTGTGGGAACCTGGGAAAACATGCTGAGTGAAGAGAGTACTCGGATCGGAGTCTGCCAAGGGGTGAGGCTGGTGCCAGGACTAGTGAGGCTGGGATTGAAGCCCATTGTGAATCAAGGCCAGTGCTGGAGCCTCTGAGGCTGGGATCGGAGCCTGCCAAGGGGTTAAGCTGGTGTTGAGGCCAGCAAGGTTGGGATCAGGGCCTGCTCTGAGGCAAGGCAGGTACTACAGCCTCCAAGGCCAAGATCGGAAGCTGCCAAGGGGTTAGGCTGATGCCGGGTTCTGCGAAGCTGGGATCCATACCTGCTGTGAGGCAAGGCATGTGCTGGGGCCTCCAAGGCCAGGATTGGAGCCTGCTGAGGGGTTAGGCTGGTGCTGGGGCCAGCGAGGCCAGGATCCATGCCTTCCATGAGGCAAGGCCCATGCTGGGGCCTCCAAGGCAGGGATCCGAGCCTGCCAAGGGGTTAAGCTAGTGTCGGAGCTAGCAAGGCTGGGATTGGAGTCTGCTGTGAGGCAAGGCCGGTGCTGGGGCCAGTGAGGCCAGGAATGAAGCCTGTCATGAGGCAACACTAATGTTGGGGCCTCTGAGGCTTGTATTGGAGCCTGCCAAGGGGTTAGGCCAGTGCTGGGGCCATCAAGGCTGTGATTGGAGCCTGCTGTGAGGCAAGACTGGGCCTGGGGCCTCTGAGGCCAGGATCAGAGCCTGCTGAGGGGTGAGGCTGGTGCCAGGGCCAGTGAGGCTGGGATCGTAGCCTGCCTTGAGGCAAGGCCAGTGCTGGGGCTTCCTAGGCCAGGATCAGAGCCTGCCAAGGGGCTAGGCCAGTGCCAGGGCCAGCGAGATCGGGATTGGAGCCCGCCGTGAGGCAAAGCCAGTGCTGGGGCCTCTGAGGTTGGGATTGGAGCCTTCCAAGAGGTGAGGCCAGTGCCGGGCCCAGTGAGGCTGAGATAAAACCCTGCAGAGGGGTTAGGCCAGTGCCGGGGCCAGCAAGGCTGGGATTGGAGCCTGATGTGAGGCAAGGCCTGCCAAGCCCGGGATTGGAGCCTGCCACAGGGTTAGGCCAATGTCAGGGCCAGCTAGGCTGGGATCAGAGCTTGTTGTGAGGCAAGTTTGGTGCTGGGGCCTCCGAGGCTGGAATCAGAACCTGCCAAGGTATTAGACTGGTGCTGGGTCCAGCAAGGCTGCGATCGGCACCTGCTGTGAGGCAAGGCAGGTGCTGGGGCCTCCGAGGCCAGGATCAGAGCCGGCTGAGGGGTTAAGCTGGTGCCGGGACCAGTGAGGCCGGGATCTGTGCCTTCCATGAGGCAAGGCTGGTGCTGGGGCTTCCGAGGCAGGGATCTGAGCCTGCCGAGGGGTTAGGCCAGTGTCGGGGCCAGCAAGGCTGGGATCAGAGCCTGCTCTGAAGCAAGGCCTGTACTGGGGCTTCCAAGGCCGCGATTGGAGCCTGTGGAGGGGTTAGGCTGGTGCCAGGGCCAGCAAGATCGGGGTTGGAGCCTGCTGTGAGACAAGGCCGGTGCTGGGGCCTCTGAGGTTGGGATTGAAGCTTGCTGACAGTGAGGCCGGTGCTGGAGCCGATGAGGCCGGGATCAGAGTCTGCCAGGTGGCCAGGGCAGAGCCGTAGCTGTCAAGAATGGGATCGGAACTTGCAATGCGGCATACACAGAGAAGTATCACAGAAGAAAAAAAAAAGATGCTTTTCCTAATATGCAAAAACTGGGAAGAAATTGGTAATAGGAGGAGATCTAGTTGAAGAATGGGCCCAGTAGAGGAGCAATTAAGGTGAGCAATCAGAGGGGATGGGATGGGGGAAGATGGAATTTCTTTAAAACTCATGATGTATGTAAACAAATGTATCAAAGTTAATCACCAATCAAGCATAGGATTGAGGGAAAGGGAGGGAATGTGATGGGGATTGGATAAGGACTATTGGATAATTTTTGCTTGTATATCCTCACAAGTCTTGTATTCCATTATGATATATGACCACAATGAACCAATAAAAATATATATTTGATAACAAATAAAATAAAATAAATAAAACAGATTTTCCATCTCAAAAAAGTACACTCCAAAGCCATAGTAGTAAAAACAGCATGGTACTGGCATAAAAAACAGATACATAGACCAATGGAGCAGAATAAAAAACTCAGAAACAATACACACATTTATATCCAATTGATTTTTGACAAAGGGGTCAAAAACACACTGTAAAAAAGATAGCCTGTTCAACAAATGGTTTTGGCAAAACAATCATATGCAGATTCTCACCCTGCACAAGAGTCAATTCAAGAGTGATCAAAGACTTGGAAATTATACCAGAGACCTTGAGGCTCCTTGAAAAGAGCATAGGTTCAACAGTGCAACCCATAGACAAAGGTTAAAATATTCTCAACAAGAGCCCAAAGGCATAAGAAACTAAAAGGCAGATCAATGTATGGGATTGTATTAAACTTAAGAGATTCTGTACAGCAAAGGCAACTATCAAGAGCCTCAACTAAAAATCAACAGAATGGGAGAAGATCTTTGCCAACTACTCCTCTGATAGAGGACTAATATCTAGACTATACAGAGAACTCAAAAAACTCAGCACTAAGAAAAGAAATAACCCAATCAAAAAATGGGCAAATGAACTAAATAGACATTTCATAAAAGAAGAAATTTAAGTGATCAATAAATGCCTGAAAAAATGTTCAACATCATTAGTGTTCAGAGAGATACAAATCAAAACTACCCTGAGATTTCACTTAACTCCAACTAGGATGACAATCATTCAAAACACAACAACAAATGCTGGCAAGGATGTGAAGAGGTGAAAACTCTAATACATTGTTGTTGGGATTGCAAATTAGTGTAACCACTTTGGAAAACAGTATGGAGGATCCTTAGAAGAATGGGAAGGAATTTATCATATGATCCAGCAATACCACTTCTGGGTAGCTACCCAAAATAATGAAAACCAAACTACCAAACTAATGCATGCATATCTATGTTCATAGCTGTAAAATTCACAATTGCCAAACTACGGAACAAAGTAAGATTTCCATCAACAGATGAATGGATTACAAAACGTTGGAATATGTACACAATGGCATTATTTTTGGTGGTGGTACTGGGGATGGAACACAGGGGCCGTCTAGCTCTGGGCTACACTCCCAGAACTATTTTATATATTATTTGGAAACAGGGTCTCTTTAAGCCAGCTGAGGCTGGCTTCAAACCTGCGCAATTCTCTTGTCTCAGCCTCCCAAGCATGGGCACAATGGCAGTTTACTCAGCCATAAAAAAAAAAAACCCACAATTACATGATTTACAGAGAAAGAATGGAGCCGGAGAACATTATGCTCAGTGAGATTAATCAGTCACAAAATCAAAGAAATTGGATGCTCTTCCTAACATGTGAAAGTCAGGGAGAAAATGGGCCATAGAAAAAAATCTAGATGAAGGAGATACTATACATTAGCAAATAAGGTGACCTAATTGAGGAGCATGGAAGTGGGTAAAAGGGAAATTCCCTAATGTACATGATGTACATTCACAAATATATCAAAATGAATCATGAAGCCAAACATGAGAAGGAGAGATGTGGGAGAGAATGGAGTGGGAACTGGGAAAGGGCTAACACTAACTGGGTGATGTCTGCATGTATGCCTCTACTACCCTCTTGTACTCCATTAAAATGTATGACTACAATGCACCAATAAAAAATTTAAAATATAATAATGATTTTACATATTTTTCAACAGAATTAATCATTTGTTTTTATGATTCCATAACATATAGAATAACTTATTTTTGTTACTTAATTTTATCCAGTAATATAATTATTTACATAGTTCATTCTAATATTACATTACAAGCTCTTTGAGGTCAAAGGCTGCCTATTTTAAATTTATATCTCACACAGCATGATTTAAAAAAATTAATTATGACAGACTCAACGGAACTAAAACCTTTCTTCTTTTAAACCTGTAATGAAGCCTCACTCTAACATCAGTCTTATAGAGTGAAGATCAAAAACAAGTTTTCTACTAAAACCAAAGGTAAGTGAGTTTCTGACCTGCATTCCAAATTAGACCTATTTAATCTACTCCAACTTTCTGCTTTAATAAAGTTTTTTTCAACTTTCATGGAAAATGTAACTCAGAGAATTTAAGTGATTTACTTAGGCAAACTGAATAATCTTTAACCCAATTCTAGTTGGAAGTAACAAATTATAGTAGAAAGTGAGTGCACAATCTTGTCTTTCTGTATATTTTCTGATATGTTTTTATTGGCATGTTATACATTTTAGTGAGATTGAGAGTGATAAAAACATCCATGCACACAGCACTTTATGTGTTTCCCTCTAGATCCCACCCATCTCCCTCTCGAACCCTGAACATGTTATTGAGATTGTTTATAATTTTGTATATATACATAGCATTTTTATGAATAATATGTACACATATACTTTAGGTCAAAGAACTCAAAATGCAAAAACACTCTCATACTATCACAAACATTTTGTAATAAAATATAAACATGTCCATTAAAAGAATACATGTTGTTTAGTTTTTAGTATTTGCTTGCTTTATTTTTTTTCAAATGAATATATGTTGACAAAGAATTTCCCAAAGTAATATCAGATCTTGCCATTGTTAATTAATTTTGTGGGGTTTTGTTTGCCTGAGGTTCTCACATTTTTATACTACTTTTTAAACTGTTTATTACACAAAACTCTATCTTTAATGCCTGAACTATATGTACCTATGATTACTTTTAATCTGTGATGGAATAAGCAGTTTAGATCATTTAAAGTAGCTAGAAATATTCTTAAGGGTTGAATATCATATGTAAATATTTAATTATACTTCAGTGTTCTTATGAAAGGAAATGCACCTTTCTGTGCTTGCATGAGTTCTCAAGTTATTTCTGACTCCTACTGATGCAAATAGCATTTTTCTGGTATCTCCTGTGACTGATATCATAGCAGGTTATCCATGGCCAGAAGGGCTCAATATTGCAAACAATCTTTCATATTTTATAACTGGAAAGTACTTTGGTCTTGGTTAAGATTTCCTGCCACTACTTTGTAGTTCTAGAAAATAGATTATTACAAAAAAATGATTCTTCATTATTTAATTTAAATATTTATCTCTTTGTCCATCTTGAACTATCTGGACAAAATGCTGTGTAGTTGTAACTTGACCAAATATTACACAGACTTCACTTTTTCTCCTAACTTTGTGTCAGCTTTATTTTTTCATTGTATTTAATATGTACAACATAGTATTTTGACATACACATACACAAAACTCCCAAGCAGCCCAATATTGAGAAAAAGAAATAAAGATGAAGGCATTATGCTTCCTGATTTCAAATTATATTATACAGTACAATGATCTTCCCCACACTCATGTCCTTCTGTACCTTTTCACTAGCTTGTCCCAGAGCCTAAAAAATCCATTTGATCTTTTGTTGCAGTGGAGTTTTCAAACAGCATTCTGAACTCTCTCTTCCATCACAGTAGCTTTGAATAAATTCATCCTTGTCTGTTTAAAATTTTGTTACTTTTTCTTGCTTTGACAAGTGTTCTTCAAATATTTAAGAATTATATCAGCAAGTAAAATTAACAAGTATTCTTTTGGCTCTCACAGATAAATCAAGCCATGCAAGTGGAAAACTAGATATCTCTATTTCCAATTACAGTTGAAGTTAAATGCAATTTTACTAACTATATCCCAGACTTTGGCATAGATATGGATATATATTGGAAAAAATAGTACTATCTCTAAGAACTATAAAAATTATGAAAAACTGGTATATTTTATTACTCTTTAAAGCACAAAACACTGAAGATAATTTTTCTTTTTGCCTAGAATGAGCTTCTATCCCTTCCTTATTTGCTATTATGTTGTTTTCCTATCCTGGTGATCACAAATGTATCAAGGTGAATCCTGCCCAACATGGACTAATGCTTCCTATGCATATGCCCTGTGTGTATTTTGATCATAATAATTTATTTCATGTATTACCATCACATTCCTTATTCTTTTTCAATTCTTCTCTTTCTATTATCTATCCATCCCTCAATAACATCTAGACTGGATTAAATACTTTGATAGATACCTATGCTCTGGTTCCACATGTGATACCAATGCCTATCTTTATACAAGGACACTTGGTAGAGGTAGACTGAGATTCAGCCTGGACCCACTGACCAGCTATGCTCCACAGTGCTCAACTGTGTTTGGTAAAGAAAGATCTAACTGACCCTTGGCAAAACAAGTAGTCTTTCTTATTTGCAGGTGTTTTATCTTGTAAGGGGTTTTTGTTTTATTATATTCACCTAGGAACATCTCAGAGTTTCTACAACACATGAGATCATCTTTTTAAGAACAAGAAAGTGCAATTATAACCTCTGTCCACACACTTCTGGTCCCACCAAAAGCAAAGGTGGATAAAAAAAATGTAGTTCCCACCTACAAAGTTATCCAAGTAACAACTCTATGCCATGGAAATGAAAAAAAAAAAAAAAAAAAAGAAGTCAACTAATAGATAACCAGATGCCTCCAACACACTTGGAAGAATATCGAGAACTGCAGGGGATTCCTGGTGTGCCCTAGTTCTAGAAGCAACTTAGTAGCATCACTGAAGGAACCTCATTCTAAGAGCTCTACTTTGGTTAAATAAACCATATTATTGTCAAAAGAAAAGGTGATAGCAGGTAAGGTGGTGCACGACTATGTTTCTAGTATTTGAGAGACTGAGACAGTAGGATCATAGGTGCAAAGACAAACTCAGCAAGTAGTGAGATGCTCATCAAGCTAGCAAGACTGTTTTAAAATAAAAATAAAAATAGGGCTTAGGGTGTAGCTTAAAGGTAGAATGTTCCTGAGTTCAATTCCCTATAACACACATGGACCTTTGGGGGACATACAACATTTAAACCATAGCAAATAGTTTTTCAAAATAGTCTCAAATGTTCTTTCACATGTATATGCTAATATATACTTGAGAGGTAAAGAATAAAATAAATAGATACATAATCAGTTATGGTTTTAATAATAAAAAGAAAATATTAGCTATATATTACAATTAAGATTTTAATGGAAAATTATTTAATCAATTTACAGCTCAGTATTTCTAAGTAAAGTAAAAATTTGGAAGGTATTTTAAGAAAAATTCACAATAAATTAGGCTCACACTGAAGATATTTTAAATCCAAATTATTAAAAATGAATAGCATATCCTGCCAAGCATGGTGGTGTATGCTTGTAATTTCAGCACTTGGGAGGCTGAGACAGTAGGATAATGGTTCACAGACAGCCTCACCTACTTAGTGAGGTTCTTTTCAAATCAGTGAGATCCTGTTTCAAAACAAAAAAGTAAAAAATAAGAATGGGGTGTAGCTCAGAGGTAGAAGGCCCCTGGGTTCCAGCACCAATACTGAAAAAAAAAAAAAGAGCAGAATAGAAGATTAAGAAACAAATCCACACACTTATAGCCAATTGATTTTTGACAAAGGAGCCAAAACATACACAGGTAAAAAAGATAGCCTCTTCAATAAATGGTACTGGAAAAAACTGATTAACCATATGCCAAAAAACAGAAATACACCCCACTCTGCACAAAATAATTCAAAATTAATTTAAGACTTGAAAATCTGACCAGAGACCTTGTTGCTCCTTAAAGAGGGCATAAGTCCAATACTTCAACACATAGGCACAGGTAAAATCTTTCACAACCAAACCTCAAAGGCACAAGAAATTAAAAGGTGGATCAAAACATGGAATTTTATTAAACTGAAAAGCTTCCATACTGCAAAGGAAACTTTCAAGAACCTCAACAGAGAACTGATTGAATGGGAGAAATTTTATGCAAACTATTTCCCTAATAGAAAACTAAAATCTAAAATATGCAGAAAACTCAAGAAACTCACAGCTAAGACAACACATAACTCAAATTGTTCACATCAAAAATTGACAAGTAGCTGGGCGTGGTGGTGCACTCTTGTAATCCCCACTCTTGGGAGGTGGAGACAGGAGGATCTCACAGGTTTGAAGCCAGTCGTGCTGGCTTAAGAGACCCTGTTTCCATATAAAAAGGTATAAAAATAGGTTTGGAAGTGTAGCCCAGAGGTAGAAGGGTTTCCAGGAACCCCAGTACCACACACACACAAAAAGTCAAGTAAACTAAGTAGACACCTTACAAAGGAAGAAGTTTAAATGGCAAAAAAAGAAATGTTTAAAAAATGCTCAAAATCATTAGCAATCAGAGAGATGCAAATCAAAATTACACTGATATTTCACTTAACCCCAACTAGAATGGCAATAATTCAAATCACAAACAACAAATGCTGGTGAGGGTATGGAGAAGTGGGAACCCTAATACATTGTTGGTGGGATTGCAAATTAGTGTAACCAGTTTGGAAAACAGTGTGGAGGATCCTCAGAAGAATGGAAACAAACTTATTATATAACCTAGCAATACCAATTCTGGGTATCTACCCAAAAGAATGGAAACCAAACTACCAAACTAATGCATGTGTATCTATGTTCATAGCTGCACTATTGACCACTGCCAAATTATGAAGCCAGCGAAGATGTACAAAAAAAGATGAATAGATTACAAACTATGGGATATGTACACACTAAAATTTTACTCAGTCATAAAATATAACAAAATTATGTCATTTTCAGAGAAATTGATGGAACTAGAGAACATTATGTTAAGTGAGATGGAGTCAGTTACCAAAATTAAAATATTGGATGCTCTGCCAGGCATGGTGGTGCACGCTTGTAATCCCTGCATTTGGTAGGCAGAGACAGGAGGATCGCACAGGTTCGAAGCCAGCCTCGCTGGCTTAAGAGACCCTGTTTCCAAATAAAATATAAAAAAGAAAAGAAAAATAGAGCTGAGTGTGGTGGTGCACGCTTGTAATCCCCGCGCTTGGGAGGCAGAAACAGGAGGATCGCGCAGGTTGGAAGCCAGCCTCGCTGGCTTAGTAGACCCTGTTTCCAAATTAAAAAAAAAAAAATATGTCTGGGAGTGTAGCCTGCAGGTAGAAGGGTTCCATCCCCAGTACCACAAAAAAAAAAAGAAAAATTCGGATTTCTCCCTAATATGCTAAAGCTAGGAAGAAAAAGGGTCATAGGAGAAACTCTAGAAGAGGAAGGAGAAACCATAGATGAGCAAATAAGGCTACTGAGGGAGATGAGAGGAGAAAAGAGTGAAATTCTCTAAGGTACATGAAGTACATTCATAAACACATCAAAGTTAATCAGTAAGTCAAACATGAGAAGGAGAGAGGGGAAAAAGAATAGGGTGGAAATTGGGGAAAGACTAAATAAGTGATGTATGCGTATATGCCTCTACCATCTTGTATCCCACTAAGATGTATGACTAAAATGCACCAATAAAAATTAAAATAATAAATAAGTAAATAAATAAAAATATCACTTCAACATGTTCAGTAACATTAAAATATAAAATTATGTATTCAAATAAATAAAATTCTTTCATAAATGAAGAGCAAAGATTTCAAATACATTTTAACAGTTCCACAAATTTCTTTGATTTGTGTGCAAGATAATGTTAAGAAGCTATTTTCTTTATTGGAGTGGGAGGAATACTAGAAATTAAGTTCAAGGGACTACCTCTAGGCTACCCCTCATTCCTTCCTTATTTTTTTATTTGGAAACAAAGTCCTACTAGATTGCTGAAAGCCTTACTGTACTGAAAAAAATTGCCTTGGATTCTGCAATCCTTCTGTCTCAGCCCCCCAGGTACTAGGATTACAAGCTTGTGCCACCATGTTCAGCTGATAAATCTATTCATTAGACTACTCTTTACTACAATCAACTCCCACTTTATCACCATATTCCTAAAAAAGTTTCATTATATTGCTAAAATTGTCTTCTTTATCTTTTGTATGAAACTCTTCCTATGATCACCACTATAAGGTAAGCTTAAGACAATGAGCATTATATGAAAGATAAAGCACTATATTTTGTCTTTCTAAGAAAGTAAGAATCTTTCTTCTGGTTTATTGAAAAAGATATATGTCTTCCACCTAGCACTTCTAGATCAGAAGACCTCAGTGAGAGCCCAATAATCAGCAGTTCATCAAGTTAAGTTCCCTTTGACTTCTCTACCTCCCCATTCAGAATTAACTTTGCTTTCTTCTGGGTTCTCACTATCCTTTAAGTATGCTATTACTTCTTAGCATTTATGGTTTCCCAGTAGAATGTGAGATATTTAAGGTAAAATAAATATTTTTATTTTTTATCCTGAAAATTTTGAATATCAAATGATTGTAGATTCCAAGAAAAATGTGCATACTTTCAGAGGGTGCAGGTGGGTTTTCTGTTTTGTTTAAAAACCAAGAGTGCTGTGCATGGTGGTGCATGCTTGTAATCCCCACGCTTGGGAGGCGGGGACGGGAGGATCGCACAGGTTCGAAGCCAGCCGCCCTGGCTTAAGAGACCCTGTTTCCAAAAATAAAATAGGTCTGGAAGTGTGAACTGGAGGTAGAAGGGTTTCCAGGAACCCCAGTACCACCAAAAAATAAAATAAATTAAATAAATAAATAAATAAATAATAAAACCAAGAGTTACAAAATGCATAGATTAATGTACCAAAGAATATACAGATCATAAGAGACTGAAGAGTAAAGTTTTTGTTTTTTTTTTAAGGTACATAAGTGGCCTAAACTCCTCTATTCTAGGGAAGCTGGAAACAATTGCAGAGATCAAATGATGAATCAAGAGGAAAAATGATTTTTTATTATATAAGAGATAAAGATACCTTTTATATCATCAGGTATATTTTATCAATATTATTGAAATGAGTGAATGACTAATATTTGACAAAAATAAGTAATATAAAAAGAGTAAACATAAAAGCTAGACAGGAGAGCTTTCTTAAACTAATTATGGTCATGAAGAAAGCATCCTGATTAAAAATGTTAGATGAGGAACAGATCCAAAATATGTTGCTCTACTTAACTGACTTAACTGAAAATAATTTTCAGTTGATGTCAAAGATGTAAAAGGTCAAGGAATTCATAGCAAAATATCATTTTTAAGTTACAGAAAATTATAAATTCCATCAGCAACTATCCTCTTATCTTTTTTACCTGCTTTGGTAAACAGAATATTTTATCATAACTTAAAATAACCTTAAATATCACATAGTATGCCACACATACAAATTGGATTGGTCTCTTGTTAATAAGAATTTCCCAAAGCTAAACTATGCAAATTTTATATCCAAGAGAAAATGATTGATCTAGAGTATAGATTACTTGATTCAAGAAGAGCAATGACAACCTCTTAAGAATTTAAATTTGTAATTATGGGACAACTACAGGGCTTCAAGACATGCACAGTATATACTGCATATATTTTATGGCATTGACAAATCTAATGAGGATATTATAAACATCTTCTGATAAAGGTAGTCTGCATTTGTTATTTGTGACTAAAACAATTATAGTTAATAACCATTTTTTTCATTTAATTCTAAGAGTAAAATGCAACCAGCTGTGCTAATTCATCCCTCTGAGCAAGTTTAACTTATTTGTCTCATTTTTTATGATCTTTAGTCCTTTATCAGAAAAGATGCTACTATTTGGTATACTTGACTTTTGAGATAATTCTAAGCAAAATTAGTCATTGATTAAATCTAAGAATCTCCTTATCTAATCAGCGGCCTCTGTCATGCATACCCCTTGTCAGCACAGCCTTCTGGGACTCACACTCAATTCAAATTTCTCTTTTAAAAATTCTCATCTCTCTTCTTTTAAGTATAAACAACAGTGTATTCAAATATTCCTATTTCCCAGGGAATTTTACATATTAATCAGTGAGTTGAGTCAGTGTTCTAGTGAGGGGTCCAGCCCATCAGCAGTGGGGCTGAACAGAAAGATAAGGGCTGATGGCACAAACAGAAGCACATGAGCTGGGAGTCGATTCAAGCAGGATCTCATTTATTTTTCTCAGGCAACTCAATTTAAAGCAAATAACCTCAAGGGGGATTTCCAACAGGAAACTATTCTAACCTATCATTCTAAAGGTTACTCTTGCATGCGCAAAGCACATAACTAGTAGCCAATCATTATACAATGCATGAGGGGTTCACGAGTATGTAAGCATTATATGAGTCAATAAGGCTCAACATTACCAAATTGGGCTATCAGGGGCAAGGGGAGTAGTTACTCCCTCCATATCTGCTCGGCAATACATGTTGCAGATCCATCAGAAGTTCTCATGGTTTTGTCAGGCGGTTGAGCAGACCTCAACATTCTAGCACAATAACATAGTTGTTATTCCCTTTTATCTATCTGGATTTCAGCCCATAATAGCATTAATTAAATGGATATGATTAAAGAATATTACTTATATACTGTCTATCTACAGTTAAAGAGAATGAAAGCAATGTCTGGAGCACACAATATCTGGAATCAAATAAGGGAGGTGATAGTCATACTTAAATTTTAAGTGTCAATGAAAAGTAGAGTTTTTAAAAACCTGAAAAAAAGTATTGTATAGAGAGGACTTCTACAGATCACAATAGTCTTAGTTTGAATGATACAGTCAATCAAGAGGACCCCAGAAAAAGAGTGAGAGAATTCAATAATTCAGTGTTCTCTTTTTCCTTCTGCATGTCTCTTTTTGGGGAGCCACTTTTATTGGAGTCAACCAATAAGCAGGGAACACAAAGGTCTGTAATAGTGTTGGAGTAGGTAAGACTTGTAGGACCAAGTTACAGCAAAGAAAAAAGGATGATAGAATTAGAAAAACAAAAGATACACAGTACATTCCGTGCAAGTATCTCAGGAGCAGCAGCGAGAAATGTCACAGAGATACGTCTAGCACCATTTTTTACTTGGTGTCTTGCTTCTCCTGCTGTTGAAGTTTGAAGCTTAGATATTTCATTTTTTCTCTCTCATTCTATACTGTTGCACTAGACTTGGATTCCATAGGAGGTTCTATCTGCTAGCAGATTTTTTTGTTACTGCTTTCTTAAAATCATTGGTTATACAGAGTAAAATCCAGTAACTATATTGTCAGTGTTTACCAGTTTTCTTTACCTCATTTGAGGCCCCAGTGACTTAGTTGCCACAACTATATTCCATGCCACTGCTACTTCATGTATAGACCCACATAATTACCATTACTTGTTTTCCACTAGCATTGTGTCTGCTTTTTCCTGCTTCAGTACTACTAAGTAGGCTGCCATTGCTAATTCAGTGTCTGACTCAAGTTCTATTTTAACATGACTAAGTATTCTACTGTAGAACATGGCTCCTCCCTGGTACTTCTGCTTCTGTAATTAAAATTTTTTATTTTATTGGCTTCTACTACTGACTTCATATTTACTTGTCTTTGACAATGATCACAGCCAAACACAATTCTTTATTGCAGCCATTGTTACTATGTCCCTATATTAAAATATAACAAATACCTATCTTGATAAATTAAAAAATTTAGAAAATTTTCTCAAAATAGACTCTTGTAAGGTTAATGTTTATAGCTCT
Organism: Muscardinus avellanarius; assembly: GCF_963383645.1. Lineage (NCBI taxonomy): Eukaryota > Metazoa > Chordata > Mammalia > Rodentia > Gliridae > Muscardinus > Muscardinus avellanarius. The sequence goes on from NC_137788.1 coordinate 92,155,188, forward strand.
TTTTTTCTGTCTCATAATTCAATATTGAAAAATTAAATTCTAGGGGATTATATAGTATTGTGCTAGGCCATAATGTTAATGACCTAAGCATATTTCTTGTCTTCTCAGAGACTAAAGTCTAGTGGATGACATAGGTAAGCATAATTTGAAAAATGTGAGGAGTGCTATACTGAAGAAAACGGAAATACAGCATAGCATGTAAACACAGGAGAATGTATTTCAGACTCAGAGAATCAAAGTAGTATGCTTTTTATAGAAAATTTTCTATCATCTAAATTAGATTGTGCAAATAATATGGATATTTCTAAGGCAAAAATATGGTAAGAAAGTGGGAATAGAAAAACCTGTGGAATAGTTACAAATTAGGAATGCACTTCTTCTAGCAGAACACCTAGCCTTAGAGGAATTATGGTGCATTGGGGACATAGACATTATGTGAATATGGTGAGATTTTGGAACTTAAAGCTGGCATGTGATAATAAAAGAGCTGATTAGTAAAGGTCAGAAGTGCTTAGTAGAAGTTAGATGAGGCAAGGTATTAAAATTCATTTTAAGGGGTTTAGGATTTATTCTAAGGATTGGGGTATGTTTTATTCAGCAGGCCATATCATCATATATGCATGGTATAATAATTCTCTTCCTCCTAGGCAGATAGTGAACACAAGTCAGAAAAAGAGAGG